>NW_027512969.1:0-310390 GCF_048772815.1 Callospermophilus lateralis | reverse complement strand
GTAAGTCAGGGGTGAGCCAGGAACCTGGGGGTTAATTGGAAGTTATATTGTGCTTATAGACCCCAGAGTTGAGGACAGGACAGGGTGAAAGAATGAATAGAACCATTAAAGAGACCTTAACAAAATTCAGCTTAGCAACCAGCATAAAAGATTGGACTATGCTCCTGCCTTATGCAAATTTTCATGCAAGAAATACTCCCTCTGTTTCTTGAGTAACCTCACCCCCTGCGAAATTCTCTATGGGGCCCCTCCACCAGTAAGGGACCTAACCCCAACTCTAAGACCTAACGATCCCTTCCACACCGCCTTTCTTGACAGACTTAAAGCTCTTGAAAGAACTCAGTGATACCTATAAAAACAGCTTGTCACTGCCTACCAAACTGGGGATGAGGGGACTCCACATCAATATCAATTAAGAGACTTCATCTATGTAAGACACCATCAGGTGTCATCCCTGGAACCCCGCTGGAAAGGACCATACCAGGTGCTACTTATAACACGTACAGTGGTAAAGGTAGACGGAATCACTTCCTGAATCCATGCCTCTCATCTCAACCCTGCGCCCTGTCCAGACTCTTTCTGCAAACTGTAAAAGACTAGTAACACTTTCAAATTGCGTATTCGCCATGTGGATAAGGCTATAGACTGACCCCTTGGCCACAAATAGTCCTAACCCTCATCAGCCCGTTCAGCAGCGATGGCTGATCACAAATCCTACTGGAAAAAAAGTATAATCTAACTTGCATACAGCCATCTTAGGGACCTGGTGGCCATCTCTCCACCCAGACATTTGTCAGTTGGCTATAGGTCTTTCCTATTGGAATATCCCTGATGAAGAGGATCCCACTAAAATACCATTAAATACCCTCCATACCATAGGTAATGGAAACAAACATTATTGATGTGGGGACACGCGAGCCAGATGCAGGTTGGCTAGCCTGGATTACTATGTTTGCCTCGCAGACTATCAAAGCCACAAACAGTCACGGCTGTGTGGGGAAAAGCCGACTTTTTCTGTAAGTAATGGGGATGTGAGCATACAGGGGCTGCCTGATGGAACCCAAACTCCTCATCTAATTCAGTACAGAGCATTGGCCAAACTACCAATTAGATAACCAAAACCGATGGCCCCCAGAGGGGTCTCTAGATCCTCAAATTCTGTGTGACCTTTTTTTTTTTTTTTAAAGAGAGAGTGAGAGAGAGAGACAGAGAGAATTTTTAATATTTATATTTTAGTTTTTGGCCGACACGACATCTCTTTGTATGTGATTCTAAAGATCGAACCCGGGCCACACGCATGCCAGGCGAGCGCGCTACCGGTTGAGCCACATCCCCAGCCCCGCATGACCTTTTTAACTTCTGAAAGTGCTCAAAAGGGTGAAAGGAGGTTTCCCTATGGGCAGGAATTTTCAATCCTTCGCTCACATCATGAACTATGCTTATACAATAGATCCTCACCTTCAGCCTTCTGCTCCAGAGTCTCTGCTGTCACTCCCACCTCAGCAACCAGATTTCTCCCCTCCAATTGTTAGATCAAAAACCCAAACCTCCGCTGGTTTTCAGACCATTGCCCCCTTGCTGAGGTAGCAGGTACTGAGGTACCCCTCCACCCACTCACTCCTCTCTTCTCCTGTCAGTGCCTACACCGGGTCCCACCAGGTCCTCTTACCAGCTAACCCAAAGCTAAAACCACCTGAGGAGAGCCCTCAGACCCCTATACAAGATGTAATGAAAATGGCCTTTAATGTTGCTTGTCATCACTGAAAAGGGTTTACTAAGAATTTAAAGTCCCTCACATGCGTTTTGGGATACTCACTCTTGTCTTCCCCTCTGCTCTACCTGTTCTACTGCTCAAGTTTTTGTTGCTAGGAAAATCCCAAACCCCTTTCCCATTATTCTTTTACATCTCTCCTTCCTCATTCTCAGATCCTCGGAGCTGCTGTCAGCCCCACCTTTCCTGTCTTCCCCTTCTGTACCAGGCCCACAGAAAAGTCTTAATTGACTTTCTACAGAAGTCTTCACCATGGATGACTTTAGGACTTTCAGCAAAAGAGTCCCTATAAAAGAGTTCAATGTAGATAAACTTCCTCTTTTATTGTTGCCTTGTTCTACTTGGCCACTGGCTAAAAAAATCAGCACTCTTATGCTAGACACCCCCTTACTTGTTTTCCACAAAATATGTGAACAAGACCTCTGCCCGTGAGCTGGGGCTTTACTGAGATGGCTACATTTCTAAGATAAAGAAGTTACCAACTGGGCTCCGTGGTAACACCTGGCAGGGGGCAAAAATAAGAAAGGTAAGAAAAAGCTCTCCCCCTTCCACGTGTCCTTGAAAAGTTAACTTGCCCAGAACAGAGGAAAAAACAGAAACAAAAACTGGTTTTTTGAACATCTGCAGACTGTGAACTTCTGAGCCCCTTCCATGTTGGGTACAAAATTCTGAAATTACCTAAACTTGAGTTTCAGGGGATTAATTGATTACAACAGAAGCAATGCCCTCTAAATCTGGTTGCAACCAAATAGGACGGTTTCCCTGTCTTCGGTGCTATCTTAGGAGCCTTACCTACAACAGCCTAATTCTATATAATTAAACATTGTTTATGTTTTAAAGAAATGGACAACAGATGTGATTAATTGTGTAATGGTGCAGATGTTTCCCAGAGTGCTCTAACATGATGCAGATTCATTTGAAGATCAAATAGGGGGGCATACAACCCGTTTCCACTGGGAACATATATCCCTCACTTTGGCCATCCTATTAGGAATAGGAGTTGCTGCAGGGTTGGGCACAGGAACCACTGCACTGGTCCATGGGACACAACAAATGACCCAATTTGAAGCAGCAATAGACCAAAACAAAGATATTAGATACCTCCATCAGAGCTTTGCATGAATCTTTAACCTCTCTCTCTGAAGTTGTTTTACAGAACAGGCGAGTGACACAAAACACACACACACAGAAAAAAATAGCAATATATATGTCAATAAAAATTCATCATAAAATATATATTATCCACAGATCCAAAAATATTCATTTTACTGAACATGGATTTATGCATAATGTTGTTCAACTAGGAAGCTCACCCATAGGTTGAATATTCAGTTCCAACACGGTTTAGTAGGAGTGATCTCTTCTCACAATTTGTACCTGCCAAGTCATCCACCTCACAAGAATGTATTTGTGGTACCACGTAGGATTCTTTATATGCATATAAAAATACATGTGCTGAATAGGCTACAGAGAAAGGGAGACAGGAATTCACATATTTGTTTACTTTAAAAAAACGTGGAGAACTATTTCAATAAAAAATTGACTAGATTTAACTCCTACTCTGTATCATGCATAGGCAAGTCCAAATATACACCGTGCCTCCTCTGAACTGCTTGTATTTCTATTCTGTTTGGGTTATATTTCTACATCCTATTAGGATTAGTAGTCAGAGTCTGGTCGGGTATGTATCAGTGTCAGGGATTCAGTATTTCGAATGGAAAATAGGAAATTGAATCCAATGTGTATGCAAATATATGCTACACAAAAATCTTCCCACTCTCATCCAGAACAATGCTTTAATATTACCTTCGCCTCAAGTGAGACACAATTAGAGGAGAAGAGTTAGAAAATCTGTGAATACCTATCTGGAATGGAAAATGCTCCAGATTTCACATCTTTGATGGAGGTAGAGGATTTTCTAAAAGTAAGGCACGGGGTAAACACTCCACAAACATGGAGCTCTGCTGGCCTAAAGACTTTTTGAGAATCTGCCTCTGAGGTCGGGCACTTGAAATATAGGTTCTTTTCAGGAGCTTTAGCTTCTTTTGTAGTGAGACCATCAAAGCTGGGTCTCCATCTCTTTGACCTGAAGAACCTGGTTTCTTATTTTCCAATGAATATGAGGCAGCAGGCCTGAATCATCTCTTTGTAGGTAAACTGTGACCACTGGTGACTTAGTGTCTCTCTGAGTGAACTGTGAAGCCATTTGGTCCTCCTCCACTTTTTGTGGTGTTGTTCCTGTTGCACTGGGAGTTTGATATTCGCTTCATGAAATACAAAGATTCCAACTGGGACACAGTGCTGGAGGGAGTTCTGTCACGTGTGGTGGGTCAGGGTCTGCAAGAGAATGCACCAACCAGGCTTCTATCCCTCATAGCTTGCCCCATTGCCCCCTTGTCCATATCAACCTGATTCTGAACATTGCCCTGAAACCTCTCCATATAACAAGATGACATTACATGTAAGGATCTGCTGGCTGCACCATGTCAGTCACAAGCCATTTGGAATCCAATGGTAGATCCTCATGGCCCTACCACGGATATTTTAACACACACCTGGCCACCACTGTTCTAGGCCCACTACTCAGCAGACTCCAAAGTACTGGCATCTCTGTTCTACACCATTTTGATGAAACCCAGTCAATCAGGCACTGTCTTGTATACTCATGATCAGCAACAGGACATTCAAAGGTTCTCCAGTGCCACCTGGTCATGGGAATTTCAATAATTACATGGTGTTCTTCTAGTCATTTTTTAAGGATGAAGTTGGAGGCACTGTGGGTTTCACTTCATTCAAGAACCATTAAATGTTGAGGAAGCTCATTTCAATAAAAGCTCTGGAGAACTCTCACAGGCAAGGCTTACCAAAGAGAGGCCAAAAGATCACATTAAGCCAGGCCAATTGAGGTCTACAATGTTAGGTCTATGTGTGTTTTGACTCTCAACTATGGCTGCCAAGTCTTTCACAATAAAATCATATGATATATTGGCTGATATTCCCAGTGCTCTGTGGAAAGCCACCCTGAGCCCATGTCTCAGTTTCCAAGGGCGACTCTCATGCGTGGCCTCCTGAAGTCCCATCACAATTCATGGAAATACTTCTCTGAGGTCAGTTCCACAACACAGTCACTAAGGGGAATCACACCAGAGTTCAAGCCCAGGTGGACCCAGACCTTTCTTCCAACCGCCACACAAATGACCACAATTAAAACCAAAACTCTCCCACATGGCCCTTATCTTCTTCGATATAGCCACTCTGGTAACCTCTGGCTGGAGGATTCCATGAGGTCTCAGCCAAAGAGAGTGTCCAAAATAGGCTCCCTTTCCCCTATTTTGCCTAAAGTCAGAGTGGCCTGGACACCCTTTCCATGAACCAGGAGTGATCAATTAAGCCTCCCATTAATACTGCTCTGTTTCTCCAATTTGAGGCCTACTGACTTTCAGGTATAGATTCTTTATGTGATTTGAAGTCATGCGAAAACCCAAGCACCTCTGCAGGGCTTTGAAGAACTCGTTTGACCCAAAGAATACCTATTCTCACTTGATGGAGGTCAGGAACCTAACAGAGGAAGGTGAGAGACTTCATCCACAATGACTGATCTTTTGGCAATTATGGTTTTGGATGCAGACATGGGATCATTCTTTAGATCCATCAGGTGCTGAGAATCAAAGTCACAGCCACATACAAGGCCAAGAGGCTAAATCAGACACATCCCTTTCCAAAGCAATTAAGCAAAGAGCCACAGGTGATGCCCATTCATTTCCATTTGAAAACTGTATTCTTCAGGCTTCACAAAGGGGTGGCCTGAATCAAAGTCCTTCCTGACATTCTGGGCAACAGAAAAATAGGTAAGCAAAAGGCCCAAAGCAGGGTATATCCACTGAGACTTTCCTGGTCACACTGATATCTGAGTTTTTTGAGATGCTGGCCATTCCCTTCAGCTATCCTGTACATGGCCATGTCAAAGACCTTGGAGGTGGTACATATCTTGGACACAAAACCATGAGCCAATTCTGGAGAGTGGCCAGAATTCAGGAAGAAAACAGCTCCTTAGGAAGGTAGTAGGTATTACCCATCCATAAGGCAAGCTGCACTCCATTCATAAATTGGGCAGGGTGAATACTGGGAAGCTTTCTACTAGACAGGACACATCCATTATTGCATTCTCTTTTCTCATGTCTACAACAGTGGACACAGTGGGATACACAGACATAGAAACACTCATCTTGTCAAACGACTTACTAGAAACAGTTCACTTCAAACCAAACAAACCACCTTTCCTACCTATTATCAGAACATGAGACAAAACCACAAACCCACACTCACAAAGGCACCTCCTTCCTTCAAGTATGTGTGTGTCTCTCCAGAGTTTACTCTGAGTGGTGGGCCATATTATGTAACCCCGAAATGGCCTGTCCTTTCTCAGATCTGGTTTCCTTGGCCAACTCTGTGAAGTTGTCAGGAAAAAGTGATGAGCCACTACCTACTTTCTCAGGAAAAGTCCCTCTTCAGAGCTCTCCTGGCATTTGGCCATACTCAACTCAGTTGGTACCGAGAAAGACTGACTCTGTCCTTGGAAAATCCAAACAACTGAGCCCACTGGGACTGGGACTGGGATTGCCTCTCGGTGTCTGGCTTCTTGGATAGCATTTTCAGAGAGTTCCATCACCAAGTAAATGAGGTATGTCACATTCTTTGGAACTGAATGAGGCCACTGCCTTGGCCACCCCTTTGTCCTAACAGTTGCTTCCAAGGGTCCCATGAGATGGAAGCTGCCCCTACTTCCTGTGACACTTTCACAAGTTAGAATGGTATATCATCCATAGGCACCCGGGAACAGTTCTCCACACAGGCCTGGTTTGGTCCATCTTTTCTACAATTAGGAGAGAGAGGCTGATTCAGACTCATCCCTTCATCCTGACCAGGTTGTTTGCCATGGAAGATGACTTTTGCTCTCTCAGGTCCTTCATACCTCCCTACAACTTCTCCAGGTATCATTTCTGCATTCACCTTTGAGGTTTTCAGCAGGTGGAAGGTCCCCTACTTTCCTGTATTTTAAGAACAACTCTGTCCCTGCTCTTCTGTAAATTGAGATTGAGGGAACAGTGTATGTTTAGGATTAATAACAGGTTCGATTTGGGTTAGGAATCATTCTGTGTGATGAATAATGGTATTGGGAACCTGCGATATTTACAAAAACATAGAGGTGAAATATAAGTATGGAAACAGAAATCTAGGTATGATTTTAAGCCCAGAATGGCATTGAGCCCTTGGTTGGGATACTCAGCTTTGAATTATGTTCTGTAACCATGTCTCAGATAATTCGATATACAATGTCACAGGACCTTGTACCTGGGTAGATTGAATGTAGAAGAGAACATCTAGTCAAAAAGCGATAGTAGGTAGGATTAGGAAGATAGTCGATAGGTTTACGAAGAAGAGTGAGTATAGGATTTGGACCAAAAGTTCTTTAGCAATAGGGTTTCGGTTAGAGAGTGAATGAAAATGTCAGCATATGTGAAGAGTCAGTCACAATGATGAACTGGGGAAAATATGTAGGAAATCAGGCATCAATAGAGACAATATGAAATCAGGCAAAGTATAAAGTGAGTGATAGGATTAGACATTTTCAAGAGGGTTGAGTTTGAATATATAAGCATTGGAAGAAACAAATATGATGTCACCAATAGGATTGACATTTGAGAGCATTAGGCAACCTGGAAATGGATTTTTTTAGTTATCCATGTTCACTTTTCTTTTACGCTTTGGTACAATCATAAGTGTGACCATTACATTTTTTGTTCAGAATTTTACTGTGATAAAATGTATATGTGGATCAGGTGACATGAGTATTTCTTCCACCATTTCTGGGAGCAATATTTTGAAGACATATACAGTAGTGTTAGGGGTACAAAGAGGTGTACCCTGTGTCTATGAATATAGAGATAATGCATGAGTAGACCATCCTGTGAATAAATAATATAACTGGTTCCACTTTAAATAATGGAATTGACATCTGAAACTATACAGGAAATCTTATGTTGATATACAATAATTTATTCCAACCAGTTATACATCTAATGGAAATATTAGGATTATGGTTTATCATGAAGGGTGTTTGAGTTTTGCTTCATAAGTGACTATAAAAAATGAAAATATTGTGATTGGAAAAAAGTCTTATGAAAAGACCATTCAAGAAACATGGAGGAATACATGTGTTCTGAAGCAGGAAGTGATTGATCATGAAAAAAATGCCTATATGTTTTCTAACTTTTTGATGAAATATATATCCTATGATGTGCATAAACTGAAGAAATAGTAATGTACCAGTGTTGAATAAAAATGAACCGCAAAATACACATCATGTCCCCTAAGAATCTACTTGCATTGATGTTAACTGGGACAGTAACTGTAGAAATATTAGAGTTTGTATGCGCCATTCACTGAAGTTAGTTTCAGTACTAGGAAACAAATATGTATTTCAGGTGGATGATTATTTCTGAGAATGATCTTGTGGAAAGTTTGTTATAAATCCACATATATGAATATGAATGAATTTAGCGAGTGTATAATAAGACACATATATTTCATATATACACACTCACACGCACAGACATTAAAAAGTAACAATATAGGAGATCCAACATGGTGGCGGGCATGGAGAAATCAAGTCTCTGACCTCTTATGCGCGGGCATAGGGAGTCGTAAACTGTCTAAATGCTATTTGCTCAGAATCACTAGGCAATGCTGACCTGACGTCGATCTGGGGCGAACAGTCTGGGACCTTCAGAACACACACAGAGCCCGGATCAGCTGCATACAAGCTCAGATTTGCCTGCTTCTCGTGACTCAGAACTAACGTTCCCACTGAAATAACTGGTCGGCCCTTCTGAATTTACAGAGTTAAAAGCAAACTGAGCCTTCATAGGCAGTGGCCACTGGATTGAAATGGGGCTTGGGAGAGACAGTTAGGACCAACCGTTGCATTGGTCACCTGGCAAAAGGAATGAACGGTCACCATTTGCATGGGATAACACCATGGCAGAGAACTGACGTCATGGGCAGAGGAGATAACTTTATTGAAATCAGCACGACAGGTGTGTAATCCCCTATCCATGTCTCTCCACACAGCTGGGAAACCTTAAGAGCCCCTCACAGCTCTCCCTTAAGGGACCCTCCCAGCTCTCCCATGAGCAAGATAGCCAGACCAAGGGAATCAGGTGTGGCGCGGGACTCACGGCGTGGAATTCCCAGCTACCGCTCCCACCAGTGCTGACAACCAGCACCAGCTAATGGGGGCATGGCTACCAGAGGGTAAGCAAATTTGCTGGGGGCTGTCAGCCCAAAGCTCTACAAACTTAGGGTCTGAGGAGGGCAAACAGGGAGAGTGTGCCAGGCGTTCATGAAAACAGGGCTACCAGGAGCAGAGACCTGACATGTAGCCAGTATTTTGGTGAGTGTCACAGTTGAGTGGAGCCTGGCTTGAGGAAACACAAGAGAAGGCCCTAGGTACTCAGGATTAGAGACCCACCCAATCTGGAAGGAAGAGCTGCTGCACAGTGATTGGTTCCCACCTATTGAGAGGAGACGCTTGGCCCAGTGAGTACAGCTCCACCTACTGAAAGAAAAGTTAATTGAAGTCTATGACTTCATGTATTTTTATTATTTTTTTTATTTTTAGTTTTTTTTTCTTTTTCTTTCATTTTCATTTTTTTGTTGTTGTTCTTCAACTTATTTTAATGTTTTTATTTTTTTAATTTTATTATTATTATTATTTTAAATTTTAATTTTCATTTTTTAAATTATCATTATTATTTTAAAAAATTATTTTTTCTTTATTTTCTATTTTTTTCTTTTGTCTTTTTATTTCTTTTCAATTTTCTTATTCCCTCTTCCTTGAATTCTACCTACCTATTCTCATTCTCTTTAGTGACTTCTTCCCATCCCTTCTGATATCTTTCCTCCCAAGCTTCAAATAAATTTATAAGAGTAAGCAGTATCTCAGCACTCAAACAGAACAAGAAGTAACATGAGCAGCATAAAAAGGCAAGAAAGAAAAGGAGTACAAACAATGAAGGACAACCTAAATTTTCAGGAGGACCTAGAATCATCAGAAAAATGGTCATATAAAGAACTCAAGGAATACCTTAGAGAGATGGAATGGAACCTTAAAGAGGATACGAGACAGCAAATCCATACAGTGAAAGAACACATTGAAAATGAATTACATAAACAGATAAAAGAAGAAGTTAAGCATCTTTATCAGGGATAGAGATTATAAAAAAATCAAACAATAATTCCAGAAATGAAGGAAACGATAAACCAAATTAAAAACTCAATTGAGAGTATCACTAACAGAGTGTAGCAAGTAGAATACAGAATGTCACATAATGAAGACAAAATATATCATCTTGAAAAGAGTCTAGCCAACACAGAAAGGCTGGTAAAAAATCACGAGAAAAACATCCAAGAGATATGGGATAACATAAAAAAAAACAACTGATGAGTCATCTGGATAGAGGAAGGTACAGAGATTCAAACCATGGGAATGAGTAACCTGTTGAATGAAATAATTACAGAAAATTTTCCAGAAATAAAAAAGGAACGGATATACAAATTGTAGATGCTTACAGGACACAGAGCACAAAAAATTACAGTAGACCAAAGCCAAGACACATTGTTATGAAGATATCCAATATACAGAACAAAGAGAAAATATTAAAAGCTTAAAGAGAAAAGTTGCAGATTACATTCAGGGGTAAACCAAAAATGTTAACAACGGATTTTTCATCACAGACACTGAAAGTGAGAAGATCCTGGAACAATGTATTTCAAACACTGAAAGACAATGGATGCCAACCAAGAATTCTGTATCCAGCATAATTAAGCTTCAGGTACGACAACAAAATAAAAATCTTTCATGATAAACAAAAGCTAAAAAAATTTTCAGTCAGAAAACCAGCATTGCAAAGTGTATTGAGCAAAACACTACATGAGGAAAAAATAAAAAACAACAACCAAAACCATCAGTGGGAAGTGCCTCAGTAATGACAGAGGGCGCGGAAAAAGCTAATCATGGAGAAACAAACTAAATAAAAAAAAAAAAAGATAAATATTCAAACATGGCTGGCAGTACAAACCATATATCAATAGTAACTCTAAACACTAATGGCTTAAACTCTCCAATAAAGCAACATAGGCTTGTAGCTTGGATTCAAAAAACAAATCCAACAGTATGTTGCCTCCAGCAGACACATCTGAATGGAAAAGACATACAAAGGCTGAAGGTGAAAGGTTGGGAAAAATTATACCATGCACACGGTTCTCATAAGCAAGCAGGGGTGGCCATCCTCATATGGAATAAAATCTACTTCAAGACTAATTTAATCAAAAGGGATAAGGAAGGACATTATATACTGTTAAAAGGAACCATTCACAAACAAGACATAAAAATTATCAATATTTACGCACCCTTTAATGGTGCTGCGACGTTCATAAAAAAAATTCTCCTCAAGTTCAAGAATCAAATAGACCACAACACAATAATTATGGGTGACTTCAACACACCTCTCTCATAATTGGACAGATCCTCCAAACAAAAGTTGAATAAAGAAACTATAGAACTCAATATCACAATCAATAACCTAGACTTAACTGACATATATAGAATATATCAACCATCATCAAGTGGATATACTTTTTTCTCAGCAGCACATGGATCCTTCTCAAAAATAGACTATATATTATGCCATAGGGCAACCCTCAGTAAATATAAAGAGGTGGACGTAATACCATGAATTTTATCTGATCATAATGGAATGAAACTGTAAATCAATGAAAAAGAAGGAAGGAAAAATCCTACATCACATGGAAAATGAACAATATGTTACTGAATGATCAATGGGTTACAGAAGACATAAATGAGGAAATCAAAAAATTCTTAGAGATAAATGAAAATACAGACACAACATATCGAAATCTATGGGACACAATGAAAGCAGTTTTCACAGGGAAATTCATCACATGGACGTCATTCCTCAAAAAAAGGAAAGAACAACAAATAGATGAGCTAACACTTCATTTCAAAGCCCTAGAAAAGGAAGAGCAAAACAACAGCAAATGTAGCAGAAGGCAAGAAATAATTAAAATCAGAGTGGAAAACAACAAAATTGAAACAAAAGAAATTATTGAAAAAATTAACAAAAGTAAAGCTTGGTTCTTCGAAAAATAAATAAGATCGATAGACCCTTAGCATCCCTTTATGTTCAAAACATTAGAAAAACTAGGGATAACAGGAACTTACCTCGACATTGTAAAAGCTATCTATGTTAAGCCTCAGGCTAGCATCATTCTGAATGGAGAAAAATTGAAGCATTCCCTCTAATATCTGGAACAAGACAGGGATGTCCTCTACCACCACTTCTATTCAATATAGTTCTCAAAACACTGGCCAGAGCAATTAGACAGATGAAAGAAATTAAAGGCATAAAAATAGGAAAAGAATAACTTAAATTATCACTATTTGCACCTGACATGATTCTATATATAGAAGACCCAAAGGGGTCTACAAGAAAACTACTAGAACTAATAAATGATTTCAGCAATGTGGCAGGATATAAAATCAAAGGCATTTCTGTATATCAGCGACAAAACTTCTGAAACAGAAATGAGAAAAAAAAAACACTCCATTCACAATATCCTCAAAAAATAAAAATAAAATCTTTGGGAATCAACCTAACAAAAGAGGTGAAAGATTTATACAATGCTTACTACAGAACCCTATAAAGAGAAGTAGAATAAGATCTTAGAAGATGGAAAAATATACACTGTTCATGGATAGGGAGAACTAACATCATCAAAATGGTGATATTACCAAAAGCTCTCTATAGGTTTAACGCAATGCCAATCAAAATCCCAACGGCATTTCTTATAGAAATAGAGAAAGCAATCATGAAATTCATATGGTAAAATAAAAGACCCAGAAAAGCAAAAGCAATTCTAACCAGGAAGTGTGAATAAGGCGGTATAGCTATACCAGATTTCAAACTAAATTTCAGAGCAATAGTAACAAAGACAGCATGGTACGGGTACCAAAACAGGCGGGTGGACCAATGGTACAGAATGTAGGACACAGAGATTAATCCACAATGCTACAACAATCTTATATTTGATAAAGGAGTTAAAAGCATGCAATGGAGGAAGGATAGCATCTTCGACAAATGGTGCTGGGAAAACTGGAAATCCATATGTAACAAAATGAAACTGAATCCCTTTCTCTCGCATGCACAAAAGTTAACTCAAAATGGATCAAGGACCTTGATATCAAATCAGAGACATGGCATCTGATAGAAGAAAAAGTTGGCTATGATCTACATACTGTGGGGTCGGGCTCCAAATTCCTCAATAGGACACCCACAGCACAAGAGTTAATAACTTTTATCAACACATGGGACTTACTCAAAGTAAAAATTTTTTTCTCAGCATAGAAACAATAAGAGAGGTAAATAGGGAGCCTACATCCTGGGAACAAATCTTACTCCTCACACTTCAAAGAGAGCCCTAATATCCAGAGTATACAAAGAACTCAAAAAATTAAACAATAAGATAACAAATAACCCAATCAACAAATGGGCCAAGGACCTCAACAGACACTTCTCAGAGGAGGACATATAATCAATCAACAAATACATGAAAAAATGCTCACCATCTCCAGCAGTCAGAGAAAGGTGAATCAAAACCACCCTAAGATACCATCTCACTCCAGGAAGATTGGCAGCAATTATGAAGTCAAACAACAAGTGCTGGCGAGGATGTGGGGAAACAGATACACTTATACATTGCTGGAGGGACTGCAAATTGATGCAGCCAATTTGGAAAGCAGTATGGTGATTCCTTGGAAAGCGTGGAATGGAACCACCATTTAACCCAGCTATTCCCTTTCTCGGTCAATTCCCTAAAGACCTAAAAATAGCGTGCTACAGGGACACTGCTACATCAATGTTCATAGCAGCACAATTCACAATAGCAAGACGGTGGAACCAACCTAGATGCACTTCAATAGATGAATGGATAAAAAAAATGTGGCATTTATACACAATGGAGTATTACTCTGCATTAAAAAATGACAAAATCATGGAATTTGCAAGGAAATGGATGGCACTAGAGCAGATTATGCTAAGTTAAACTAGCCAATCCCAAAAAAACAAATGCCAAATGTCTTCTTTCATATAAAGAGAGTAACTAAGAACAGAGAAGGGATGAAGAGGATGAGAAGACGATTAACATTAAAACAAGGATGAGAGGTGGGAAGGAAAGGGAGAGTGAAGAGAAATTGCATGGAAATGGAAGGAGACCCTCAGGGTTATACAAAATCACATACAAGAGGAAGTGAGAAGAAAGGGAAAAATAATACAAGGGAGAGAAATTTATTACAGTAGAGAGGGTAGAGAGAGAAGAGGAGAGGAGAGGGGAGGGGAGGGGGATAGTAGAGGATAGGAAAGGCAGCAGAATACAACAGACACTAGTATGGCAATATGTGAATCAATGGATGTGTAAGTGATGTGATTCTGCAATCTGTATATGGGGTAAAAATGGGAGTTCATAACGCACTTGAATCAAAGTGAGAAATATGATATATCAAGAACTATGTAATGTTTTGAAAAAGCATAAATAAAAATTTAAAAAAAGGAAACTAACTTTGGTGAATGATGCACGTGAATCCTAATATTTCTACAGTAACTGATCCAGTTTAATATCAATGCAAGTAGATTCCTTTGGTACATGATGTGTATTTTGACGTTTATTTTTATTCAACACTGGTACATTACAATTTCATCAGTTTATGCACATTAAAGGATATATATTTCATCCACAATTTAGCAAATTTATAGGCATTTGTTTCATTTTCAATCACTTCCTGCTTCAGAACTCATGTCTTGCTCCATATTTCTTGACTGGTAATTTTATGAGACTTCTTTCCAAACACATTATTTTCAATTTCCATAATCATTTTGAAGCAAAACTCACACACACTTCATGATAAACAATAACCCTAAGATGACAATTAGATATATAACTGGTTGGAATGAATGATTGTATGTCAATATATGATTTCTTATATATATTCAGATATCAATTCAATCCATTATTTAAAGTGTAACCAGTTATATTATTTATTCAGAGTATGTTCTATTCATGCATTATCTCTATATTCATAGACACAGGGTACACCACTTTGTACCCCCAATACTAATTTATATGTCTTCAAATATTGCTCACAGAAATGGTGAAAGAAATTCTCATGTCACATGATCTACATATATATTTTATCACAATAATTTTCTGAGCACAAAATGCAAAGGTCACACTTATGATTGTACCAAATCCTAAATGAAAATTGAACATGGATTACTAAAAACATCCATGCCTAATGCTTTCAAATGTCATTTCTATTGGTGACTACATATTTGTTTCTTCCTAAGATTATGTATTCAATAACAATCCTGTTGAAAATGTCTAAACCTATCACTCACTTTATAATTGCCTGATTTTGTAATGTCTCTATTGATATTTTCTTTTCTATATTTTCCCCAGTTCATCATTGTGACTGACTCTTCGCATATGCTGACATTTACATTCACTGTATTAATGAAACCCTATTGCTAAAGAACATTTGATCCAAATTTTATACTCACTCTTTTTCCTAAACTTACGACTGTCTTCCTAATCCTACCGACTATCTCAATTTGAGTGGATGTTCTCTTCTACAATCAATCATCCAAGGTACAAGGTCCTATGCCTTTGATTATCAATTTATCTGAGACAAACGTGCAGAACACAATTAAAAGCTAAGAATCCCAATCAAGGGCCTAATGCCCTTCTGGGCTACAAATCTTACCTACATTTCTGTTTTCATACTTATATTTCACTTCTAAAGTCTTATAAATATCGCAGGTTCCCAATACCATTATTCATCAAGCAGAATGATTCCTAACCCAAATCGAACATGTTTTTAACCCTAACCATACACTGTTCCCTCAATCTAACTTTACAGAAGAGCATGGACAGAGTTCGTCTTGCATTTCATCAATGTATGGGATCTTCCACCATCTGAGAACCTCAAAGGTCCTTGCAGATTTGATCCTTGGAGACGATGTAGGCAGCTATGAAGGACCTGAGAGACCAAAAGTCATCTTCTATTGCAAACAACCTGGTCAGGATGAAGGGGTGTGTCTGAGTAAGCCTCTCTCTTCTTAAGGTCGAGAAGATGGACCAAACCAGGCCTATGTGGAGAGCTGTTCCCGCAAACTTGTGCAGCCAATTTGGAAAGCAGTATGGAGATTCTTGGGAAAGCTGGGAATGGAACCACAATTTGACCCAGCTATTGCCCTTTTTGGACTATTCCCTGAAGACCTTAAAAGAGTAAACCTCAGGGATACTGCTGTTTTTGATAGCAGTACAATTCACAATTGCTACACTGTTTACCCAACCCCGATGCCCTCTAATAGATGAATGGATAACAAAAATGTGGCATTTATACACCATGGAGTATTATGCAGCACTAAAATATGACAAAATCATGGAATTTTCAGGGAAATGCATGGTACTAGAGCAGACAATGCTTAGTGAAGCTAGCCAATCGCTAAAAAACAAATACCAAATGTCTTCTTGGATATAATGAGAGCAACTAAGAACAGAACAGGGAGGAAGAGCAGGAAGAAAAGATTAACATTAAACAGAGACATGAGGTGGGAAGGAAACGAAGAGAAAAGGGAAATTGCATGATAATGGAGGGAGACCCTCATTGTTACACAAAATTACATATAAGAGGTTGTGAGGGGATTGGGAAAATAAACAAGGAGAGAAAAGAATTACAGTATATGGGGTAGAGAGAGAAGATGGGAGGGGAAGGGAGGGGGGATAGTAGAGTATAGGAAAGGTAGCAGAATTCAACAGTAACTAAGAGGGCATTATGTAAAAATGTGAATGTGTAACCAGTGTGATTCTGCAATCTATAATTGGGGTAAAAATGTGAGTTCATAACCCACTTGAATCCAATGTATGAAATATGCTATGTCAAGAGCTATGTAATGTTTTGAGCAACCAAAAAACCGAAAAAGAAAGTAGCAATATATATTCCAATCGAAATTCATCATGAAATATATAAAATCCACAGATGCAAAAATATTCATTTTACTGAACATGGATTCATGTATAATGTTATTCAACTAGGAAGCTCACCCATAGGTTGAATTTTCAGTTCCAACAGCGTTTAGGAGGAGTGATCTCTTCTCACAATTTTTATCTGCCAATTCAGCTACCTCACAAGTATGTACGTGTGATACCCAGTAGGACTCTATATGTGCATATAAAAATACATGTGCTGAATAGGCTACAGAGAAAGGGAGACAGGATTCCCATATATGTTAACTTTAAAAACACATGTTTAATTATGTCAACAAAAAATTGACTAGATTTATAACTCCTATACTATATAATGCAAAAGGCAATTCCAACTACACACCCTGCCTCCTCTCAACGGCTTGTATTTCTATTCTGTTTGGGTTATTTTTTACCATCATATTAGGATTATTAGTAAGAGTCTGGTATGGTATGGGTTAGTGTCAGGAATTCAGTATTTCAAATGGAAAATTGGAAAATGAATTCAATGTGTATGTAAATATGTGCTACACAAAAATCTTCCCACTCACATCCAGAACAATGCCTTGACATTACCTTCGCCCCAAGTTAGACACAATTAGAGTAGAAAAGTGTGAAAATCTGTGAATACATATCTGGAATGGAAAATGCTCGGGAGTTCACATACTTGGAGGTGGTAGAGGAGTTTCCAAAAGTAAGGGACAGTGTAAACACTCCACAAACATGGAGCTCTGAGAGCCTAAAAACTATTTGAAAAACTGCCTCTGAGTTTGGGCACTTGAAATATATGTTGTTGTCAGGAGATTTGGCTTCCTTTGTAGTGAGACCATCAAAGCTGGGTCTGCATCTATGTGACCTGAAGTACATGGTTTCTTATTTTCCAATGAACATGAGGCAGCAGTGCTAAATCCTCTCTTTGTAGTTAAACTGTGGTCACTGTGGGCTAAGTGTCTCCCTGTGTGGACTGTTAAGCCATTTGGTCATCCTCCACTTTTTGTGGTATTTTTGCTGCTGCACTGGGAGTTTGGTATTTGCTTCACAAAATGCAAGGAGCTAACTGGGACACAGTGCTGGAGGGAGTTCTGTCACGTGTGGTGGATGAGGGTCTGCAGGAGAATACACCAACAAGGCTTCTTTCCCACATAAATTGCACCAATAACCATAGCAACCTGATTCTGAACATTTCCCAGAAAGCTTTCCATATAACAAGATGCCTTTACATATAAGGGTCTGCGGGCTGCACCATGTCAGTCACAAGCCATTTGGAAGCCAATGGCAGATCCACATGGCCCCACCATGATGTTTTATCACACACCTGCCCACCCCTGCTCTAGGCCCACTACTCAGCATGCCCCAAATTACTGGCATCTCTGTTCTACACCATTTTCATGAAACCCAGTCAAACAAGGCAATGTCAGGTATACTCATGATCAGCAACAGGAAATCCAAAGTTTCTCCAGTGCCTCCTGGTCATGGGAATTTCCAAAATTTCATGGTATTTATCTAGCCATTTTTCAAGGATGAAGTTGGAGGCACTGTGGGTTTCAGTTCATTCAGGAACCATTAAGTTTTGAGAAAGCTCATTTCAATGAAAGCTCTGGAGAACTTCCACAGGCAAGGCTTCCCAAAGAGTGACCAAAATGCCACATGAAGGCAGGCCAATTGAGATCTACAATGTGAGGTCCATGTGTGTTTTAACTCTCAACTATGGCTGCCAAGTCTTTCAAAATAAAATCACGTGATATGCTAGCTGAGATTCCCAGTGGTCTGTGGAAAGCCACCCTGGGCCTAGATCTCAGTTTCCAAGGGCGACTCTCATGAATGACCTTTTAAAATCCCAACACATTTCATGGAAATACTTCTCTGAGTTTAGTTCCAGAACTCATTCTCTAAGGAGAATCACACCAGAGTTTGTTCCCAGGTGAACCCAGTCATCCATTCCAACCGCCACAAAAATAACCACAATTAAATCCAAAACACTCCCACATGGCCGTCATCTTCTTCCATATAGACACTCATCATTATGTCTTGCTGAAGGTTACTATGAGGGTCACAGCCCAAGAAAGTGTCCAAAATAAGCTCAATTGCCCCTCATTTGCTTAAAATCACGGTGGCCTGGGCACTTTTCCTGTGAATCAGGAGTGATGAAATATTCCTGCTGTTAAAGTGTTCCACTTCTCCAATTTGAGTCCTACGTGCTGTCAGGTATATATTCTTTTTTCTGATTTGGAGTCATGAGAAAACCGAAGCACCTATGGGCTAGCCTCTTCAGGGATTTGAAGAACTCATTTGACCCAAATGATTCCTATTCTCACTTGATGAAGGTCAGGAACCTAACACAAGAAGGCAAAAAAAATTCATCCACAATGACTTCTCTTTTGGCCATTTTTGTTTTGGAAAAACATGGGATCTTTCTTTAGATTCATCAGGTGCTGAGAATCTAAGCCACAACCTCACACAAGGACAAGAGGCTGATTCAGACACATCCTATTCCAAAGCAATTAAGCAAAGAGCCACAGGTGATGCTCATTCTTTTCCATATGAAAACAGTTTTCATCAGGCTTCACAAATGTGTGGCCTGAGGCAATGACCTTCCTGAAATTTAGGTTAATAGAAACCTAAGTAAGCAAATGGCCCAAAGCAGGGTTTCTCCACTGAGAATTTACTGGTCACACTGATATCTGAGTTTTCTGAGATGCTCCCATTCCTTCAGCTATCCAGTACATGGCCATGTCACAGAGCCTTCTGGTGATACATGAGCCTATTCTGGAGAGTGGCTAGAATTCATGAAGAAAACAGGAACTTAGGGAGATAGTAGGTTTTGCCCATCCATAAGGCAAGCTGCAGTCCATTCATCAAATGGGCAAGATGAATGCTGGGAAGCTTTCTACTAGAGACAACACATCCATTAATGCATTCTCTTTTCTAATGTCTGCAACCACGGATACAGTGGGATACACAGATATAGAAACACTCACCATGTCAAAAGACTTTCTAGAAACAGTCCACTCCAAACCAAACAAACCGCCTTTCCTACCTATTCTCAGAACATGAGAAAACACCACAAACTCACACCCACAACAGCAAAGGCACCTCCTTCCCCCAAGTAGGTCTGTGACGATCTGGAGTGTCTTCTGACTGGTGGACCATATAATGTTCCCCCGAAATGGCCTGTCCTGTCTCAGATTTGGTCTCTTTGGCCAACTCTGTGAAGTTGTCAGGTGCCAGCGGTGAGCCACTACCTGCTTTCTCAGGATAGGCCTCTCTTCAGAGCTCTGCTGGCATTTGTCCATCCTCACATCAGTAGGTACCAAGAAAGACTGACTCTGTCCTTGGGAAAAGCAAACAAGTTAGCCCACTGGCACTTGGACTGGGACTGGCTCTGGGTGCTTGGCTTCCTGGATCCCAAGTTCAGAGAATTCTATCACCAAGGAAGTGAGGTAAGGTCACTTCCTTCAGGAACTGAATGAGGTCACTGCTTTGGTAACCACTTTGTCCTAACAGTTGCATCCAAGGTTCCCATGAGATGGCGGCTGCCCCTACATACTGTAACATATTCAGAAGTTAGAATTGTATATCAACCATAGGAACGTGGGAACTGCTATGCACACAGGCCTGGTTTGGTCTATCTTCTCTACAATAAAAAGAGAGAGGCTGATTCAGACACATCAATTCATCCTGAAAAGGTTGTTTGCCATGGAAGATGACTATTGCTCCCTCAGGTCCTACACAGCTGCCTACATCTCCAAGGATCAATTCTCCATGGATCTTTGAGGTTCTCATCAGGTGGAAGGTCACCTATATTCCTATATTGTAAGACCAACTCTCTCCCAGCTTTTCGGTATGTTATATTAAGGGTAGAGTTTATGGTTATGTGTAATAACAGCTTTGATTTGGGTTAGGAATCATTCTGCGGAATGAATAATGTTATTGGCAACCTGCGGTATTTACAAGAGTATATAGGTGACATCTAAGTATGAAATCAAAAATTTAGCTAAGATTTGAAACCCAGAAAGGCGTTGGGCCCTTTAGTGGTATACTTAGCTTTGAATTATGTGCAGCACATTTGTCTCAGATAAATCAATATACAAAGGCATAGGACCTTGTACCTTGGATGATTGAATGTTGAAGAGAACATCCAGTCAAAAAGAGATAGTCAGTAGAATTAAGAACGTAGTCGATAGGCTTAGAAAGAAGAGTGAGTATAGGATTTGGAACAAAAGTTCTTTAGCAATAGGGTTTTGGGTAGAGAGTGAATGTAAATGTGAGCACATGTGAAGAGTCAGTCAAAATGACGAACTGGGAATAACATGTAGGAAAGCAGATATCAATAGAGACATTAGGAAATCAAGCAAAGTATAAAGAGAGTGATAGGATTAGACATTTTCAACAGGCTTGAGGTTGAATATATAATCTTAAGAAGAAACAAATATGTAGTCATCAATTGGATTGACATTTGAGAGCATTAGGCAACCTGGACATGGATGTATTTAGTAATCCATGTTCACTTTCCATTTAGGTTTTGGAACAATCATAAGTGTGACCTTTGCTTTTTGTGTCCAGAATATTCTGTGATATAATGTATATGTGGATCAGGTGTCATGAGTATTTCTTCCACCATTTCTAGGAGCAATATTTTGAAGACATATAAATTAGTATGGGGGTAGAAATTGGTTTACCTTGTATTTATGAATATAGAGTTAATGCATGAATAGACCATACTGTGAATAAATAGTATAACTGGATCCACTTTAAATAATTGATTGAAGTGATATCTGAAAATACATAAGAAATGTTATATTGATATAATATCATTCATTCCAACCAGTTATATATCTAATGTTCATCTTAGGGTTATGGTTTATCATGAAGGGTGTTTGAGTTTTGTTTCAAAAGTGATTATGGAAATCAAAAGTAATGTGTTTGGAAAGAAGTCTCATGAAAAGATCAGTCAAGAAACATAGAGAAATACATGAGTTCTGGAGAAGGAAGTGATTGAAAGTGAAACAAAGGCCTATAAATTTGCTAAATAGTGGATGAAATATATATCCTATGATGTGCATAAACTGAAGAAATAGTAATGTACCAGTGTTGAATAAAAATGAACGTCAAAATACACATCATGTCCCATAGGAATCTAGTTGCATTGATGTTAAACTAGGTCAGTTACTGCAGAAATATTAGAATTTGTATGCACCTTTCACTGAAGTTAGTTTTCAGTACTAGGAAACAAATATGTATTTCAGGTTGATGAATATTTCTGAGAATAATCTTGTAAAAAGTTGATTATTAATCCACATACATGAACATGAATGAATTTGGGGAGTGTATATAAGACTCATAAATTTCATATTTTGAAAAATCTGGAGAGTGTGTGTGTGTGTGTATATATATATATATATATATATATATATATATATATATATATATATATATACACAAACAAATACAGACATTAAAAAGTAGCAATATATATGTCAATCGAAATTCACCATGAAATTTATATCATTCACAGATCCAAAAACATTCATTTTACTGAACATGGATTTATGTATAATGTTGTTCAACTAGGAAGCTCACCCATAGCTTGAATTTGCAGTTCCAAAAGCGTTTAGGAGGAGTGATTTCTTCTCACCATTTGTATCTGCCAAGTCAGGCACCTCACAAAGATATACGCGTGTTATCAGGTAGGATTCTATATGTGCATATAAAAATACATGTGCTGAATAGTCTACAGAGAAAGCGAGAGAGGAATTCACATATTTATTAACTTTAAAAACACATGGAGAACTATTTCAATTAAAAGTTGACTAAATTTATAACACCTACCCATTATCTTGCAAAAGGCAAGTCCAATATACACCATGCCTCCTCTGAACTGCTTGTATTTCAATTCTGTTTGGGTTATTTTTCTCCATCATATTAGTATTAGTAGTTAGAGTCTAGTAGGGTATGGGTTATTGTCAGGGATAAAGTATTTTGAATGGAAAATTGGAAAATGAATCCAATGTGTATGCAAATATGGGGTACTCAATAATCTTCCCACTCTCATCCAGAACAATGCCTTGACATTACCTTTGCCCCAAGGAAGACACAATTAGAGGACAAGAGTTAGAAATTCTGTGAATACATTTATGGAATGGAAAATGCTCAGGAGTTCACAACCTTGGAGGTGGTAGAGGAGTTTCCAAAAGTAAGGAACAGGGGTGATCACCCAACCTGATCTTTCGTTAATATTGGGAGCCATCTTGCCACAAAGCCATGGAAAGATAATTTTTGCTTTACTATAAATTACTGCAAATTCTGAACCTGCTTGGAATGCCTGCCCATGCCTTGAACTCACCCATGCCTAGAGTTCTGACCATATCGCAGCCCTCTCTGAAACTTTAGTGACACCTCATAAATATTGGCCTTCCCTGGCCAGACAACGACCCTCTCTGAGGCTCTAATGGTCTTCATAATTTCTGATGCTGGGGCAGCGAAAAAAAATGTGAACTACAATTAGTGTGATGCTTGTCAAAGTTCTGTTTTCTGAAACTTCCTTTTTGTGTAACTTTTTGGGTTATAAAGCTGGGGTGTAGGAAAGGTGGGGACGCTGTCTTTTTTCCACCGTTTTGAGAAGGAGAGTCAGCCTGGCTGGTTGAACTAATAAGCTTGCCTTAATTTGATTTTAATTGGGGTCAGTGGTTTTTTCTTGCGTCCTGGTCTAACATTTTGGAGTTCCTCAGCGAGATGACCCAACCAGATCACAAGACCAGACTGCTGGAAATTATGAAGCTGGCCTTTCCTCCAGGACTCAGATCTGGAAAGCCAAGTTCCAAGGCCTTGGAGTGAGCCTTTGGTTCGGGGAGCACTGCACTGAACCATCACACTAAAACTATTAGCAAGCACCTGGTGGAGGAAGCCTCCATAGGTAAGTGGTGCCATTATAACATCTGATATCCGGTTAAGTGAGATGTCTTCTGATGACAGAGAGGTGGCCTGGGGAAGCTCACATATACTCCTGTCCTGGACAGTAACAAGAATTGTCCTGTCCTCTGTTCTGTTCTGTAGGGAATTTCTCTGAAAGAGTAGAAAGGTGCAGCCAGGCACGCAGGAACTCCTACCTCGGAGCTTCAGCAAGACGTTGCATTGCTCCTCTGTTTTTCTGTATCTTCGCCAGGTTTGTGTTTCTTTGTGTTTTGTTCTGTGTTTTATATGTTTTTGTTTGTTTGTTTTTGTGCATCTTGTTGTGTGATTTCTGTGGTTAAAAACTTAAGGATATTGGATCTAAAAATTTATAATAAAGCAAGTAAGCCTGACACCCCTTTGGACTGTGCTCTAAGGAACTGTGATGAAGTTTACACCCCTTTGTTAAGCAGGATAAGAGAAGCCCCTAGCTGGCTGCCTGGAGCCCACCCACTGCACAGGGCAATGCCTGCTGGTGACCTAAAAACAGAGTATCTCCCAGGTTAACAATGGAAACTTTTTTAAAACCCCTTGTCGCTCCAGATCAAGAGAGTCACAACTTTTGGGCAGAGTTCCCTGTGTTTATGCTTTGTTAGCAAAGCAGTAAACCTCCCTTTTTATTTTTCTCAAACCCTGTCCTCATTATTAAATAGGTATTAATTCGCTTCAAGGTCAGGAACCAAACTTTAAGTTACAAATTTTGATAAACACCCCCCCAACGCCCAGGAACTTTTTGAAAGCTGACTACTGAAATGTTAGGAGATGGAGCGTGCTTGGGGTGGAACCAAACCAGAGGAGCTAATCCTGTAAGTAAAAGGAGGGACTGAGGGACTCCCAGCAGCTGCCAAAGCCCTGTTGCTTCAGGGAATTCCCTCTTTACTTCCCTGCACTGTAAAAATTATGCCACCCCTGTCTTCTTAAAAAACAGAAAAAGTAAAAGGGACACTAAATGCAGTAAAGTCACCATGGAAACACTTGATATTACATTTCAGGTTGCCACTCTGTGAAAACATCTGATCCTCTTGTGGGGACATCTATCGTGCCACTGGTGTAGGAGATTTTTCTCTTATCTGCTCTGTTTTTAAGGCTTCTGTCTGTCAGCCATAGTCTGGAGCTCCTTTCTGTCTGTCTTGTGTCTTTGTTTCTGGCCCTTTAAGACATGTGGAATAATGTGCTGATATTATAAATTGTTTCTTGGGAATGATCTTAGCTCAATGTGTGTTTTAATGATGATGTTTTATTGTAACAATCTGGTATCTGAATGGGTTTTTGAAGCATTGCTCAATCTTGCAGTTAAAAGTCGGGTTTAGGGAATTGTTTAGTTTATGATTTCAGATAATTCATGCCAGATAACTTAAATTCTTATGATGGAAAACTAAAGAACTCTACTTCCAAGTTGGCAAGTAACTTCCCAAACATTCAGCTTTGTTTTTCACTAATTTTGAATTGGGTAGACTGGGAAAATGTCACAGTGTGTACCAGTGCATTCATTTGGACAAGGATAGTAAATCATAGTAAGGTATCTGTTGACAAAACAAGATGTAAAGATATAAAATTTTGTGAATTTTATCTTAAAATTGTATCAAATTTCAACATCCGAATCTGAAAATTATGGTTAAAATGCCTTAGGCCTGAGGTGTCTGCTCAGAATAGCAGTTTTTTACTCCTCCTTCCAGACCTCAGCCAGGACTTATGTTGAAATTCAAATGAAAGAAGCCTGCAAGCTCAGTAGGAGACTGATCTGAGGCCTAAGGGGGGAAAAAAGTTGAATTGTATGGTATTTACTAATTACTGGCCAGTCATTTTTTCCAGGACTCTAATTTTTTTCCTTAGATTCTGTATTTTTTTTGAGCTCATGATTTTGATCATACAGACCTAGGTTAATGTTTTTCTGATCATTTCTATCTTTGACCAAGAGTGGAGTTTTTGAAACATTTCAGTGGAGATTTCACCTGCAAAAAGCTACAAGGCCTTTACTATTATTATGTGTGCACACATTTGTTATGTGTTGTATGTCTATATATACATATATCCGTATAACATATTGATGATATACAAATTAACATATATATGGAGCACTCATAAAAAAGCACTCATAAAAACACATTTTAAAAAGTGGATTCAAAGAACTTAAATTCACCTGATTTAATTGGTTCAATTTAAATTGGATAAACAGATAAAAATAAATGTCTTTAAATTTAAGCTTACAAGTTTTTCTAGGTGTTCAAAAATCTAATAAAATATTAATGCCGACAAAAGGTCTAATATGCCTTGGTTCTAGGACTTTTCCTTCAACAAAAAAATCGCTTACACTGTTCAATACATTTGTCTAATATTTTGAAAAATAAGTAATGTAAATTTGATATGGGATTACTCATTCAAGAGTACTTTTGTTAGATATCTGGTTGATTTACTAAGGTCTGTATAAGTTTGTCCTAAAGTCTGTATAAGATTGTAAAAATCAGTCATGTGTTAAAGAGACAAAAATTTCTTAAACATAAGTTTACCCATAACATTGTGTTTATTAAGTTTTATTTTTTCTAGAGCTAGCAACCATAAAAATTAAACAACTGATTAAATAAGAACTGTTATTTTAAAGCACTGTACTGCCATTTCTTTAAAAGCTAAGCTTGGTTAATGTAGAAACATCAATGCAGTTGTGATGCTATTAATGTGCTTATATCTTCCAGGTATACAAGTCTGTAAGGTAGAAACTTTAAAACAGCATTACATCAAGCTGGTGTTCTGAAGTTGTATGGTAAAAAATATATATTGGGGATTTATTTACCTGAAATCAATAAGATATGTAAACTTTTATGTTACTTTTTACATTGGGGAACAATTTATATGTATTTTTAAGTTAATGAGAGCCTAATCTATGAAAAGGTTAAAAAGTTTCAGCCTTTCTTTAATTAATGTTTTAAATGTTATATCATATGGTGTTAACTAATGTTCATGTGACCTCAAAAAATTTATGTAAACTTTGTAAAATGATATTTTCAAAACAAAGATTAGCTTTAGAACTAAAACACTTAAGATTTATAATGAGCACTGCCTTACCTGAGATAAGGCTCTGTGTCCCATCTTACTATATGTGAGAATGACTACGAAAGCAGTAGGTCAGATGTTATTTCATTTAAAGTTATGTTCAAAAGTTTTTTTTTTTTTTTTTTTTTTTCGATCAAGATCACTAGCATCTCAAAAAGGGGATGTAATCTATAACTCAGCCAAAAAATTCAGGGTAGCTATTACAAGAACTGAGTATGTTTACTCTTGTTAATTTTATTTTGTAATTTCCTTATAGGTGACATAAAGATTTCCTGTTAGTGTTTTACAGAAGTGTTGCTTTAAGAACACAGCATGGGTTAATTTAAGATAATAACCCATCACCTACAAGACAGACAGAATAATACAGATCCCAATTAATAAAAAGTTAAATAATTTTAAATTATAGACATGAAAGCCCAGTACTCTTAATATAAGGCTGTTAAAATTTTTTGATGGATGTTTAAGATTAGGATTTAAAATTAAATTTAAATGAAAAGGGACAAGAAAACTAATATTTGGCTCTTGCCCTCTGAGTCAGTCTGTATCCAGAGAACAGCGGACTTCTCTAAAGAGCTTTGCAACTCTGAACCACATAACCTCCTGATCAGGGAGATTAATAAGACCACTGTAGAACAGAAAGCCAATCAGTGCATTGCTACAAAGAGGATAGTCATCAGAGAAGGGAGATATCCCTGATGCTTCCAAGGGAAGCCGCATGGTCAAGGAAGACCTGGACCCACCTAGCGCAAATGGCACTAGCAGAACTGAGAAGCTGCTCTCAATTTTCCCCAAGAATGACTCCCATAAAAGCTCAGCTGACTGTTCACAATATAGAGAAACAAAAGTCAGTTTGACTGTTTCATATTAAACACTTAGAATAGACAGTTAAAAACAAAATACAGCCATTCCTGGGCATTTTATATAATAATAGTAATAATAATATATTATGGTATTCACTTCATGTTAGCCTCCCAAAATAAGTAAGACTGGAGGCTACAAAGAAGGATTCTCAGACAGGAATGCCTGATAACTATAAAATGAGACTATCAAAAGGATCTGCCAGAGGCAGAAGTTTTTAGTTTAAGGCCTACAGATATTCTTAAGCTAAACACATAGGCTTGGTATTTGTAAGTATGATTATCCAGCCCTGAGTAAGAGAATTAAAGGTGTCTCTATTAGACACAGAGGTCATATTAAAAGGATTTTGCAATATCAGATGACATTAAATTATTAAACTGTATCTTATGGGGAGGGACAACTGTAACACTAAAAGTTAAATATTAAGTTAACAGTCCTGATAACTGGGGATATTAAAGGCTTGTGAGGGAACTTCTATACAGTGACATGTTCCAGCTGCTGCAACATTTATTCAGTACTCATGTTTTTTGTTTCTCTCATAGAAGAACCCATTCCCAGATGACTTTACAACCTGTTCTTCCACAACCAGACTTCAAACCGAACTGACTTCTAAACAGCATGGTACTGGTACCAAAACAGGCGGGTGGACCAATGGTACAGAATAGAGGACACAGAAACCAATCCACAAAACTACAACTATCTTATATTCAATAAAGGGGCTAAAAACATGAAATGGAAGAAGGATAGCATCTTCAACAAATGGTGTTGGGAAAACTGGAAATCCATATGCAACAAAATGAAACTGAATCCCTTTCTCTCACCATGCACAAAAGTTAACTCAAAGTGGATCAAGGAACTTGAGATCAAATCAGAGACATGGCGTCTGATAGAAGAAAAAGTTGGCTATGATCTACATACTGTGGGGTCGGGCTACAAATTCCTCAATAGGACACCCATAGCACAACAGTTAATAACTAGAATCAACAAATGGGACGTACTCAAACTAAAAAGTTTTTTCTCAGCAAAAGAAACAATAAGAGAGGTAAATAGGGAGCCTACATCCTGGGAACAAATCTTTAGTCCTCACACTTCAGATAGAGCCCTAATATCCAGAATATACAAAGAACTAAAAAAATTAAACAATGAGATAACAAATAACCCAATCAACAAATGGGCCAAGGACCTGAACAGACACTTCTCAGAGGAGGACATACAATCAATCAACAAGTATATGAAAAAATGCTCACCATCTCTAGCAGTCAGAGAAATGCAAATCAAAACCACCCTAAGATACCATCTCACTCCAATAAGATTGGCAGCCATTAGGAAGTCAAACAGCAACAAGTGCTGGCGAGGATGTGGGGAAAAGGGTACTCTTGTACATTGCTGGTGGGACTGCAAATTGGTGTGGCCAGTTTGGAAAGCAGTATGGAGATTTCTTGGAAAGCTCGGAATGGAACCACCATTTGATCCAGCTATTCCCCTACTCGGTCTATTCCCTAAAGACCTAAAAAGAGCACACTATAGGGACACTGCTACATCCATGTTCATAGCAGCATAATTCACAATAGCAAGACTGTGGAACCAACCTAGATGCCCTTCAATAGACGAATGGATAAAAAAATGTGCCATTTATACACAATGGAGTATTACTCTGCATTAAGAAAAGACAAAATCTTAGAATTTGGAGAAAAATGGATGGCATTAGTGCAGATTATGCTAAGTGAAGCTAGCCAATCCCTTAAAAACAAATGCCAAATATCTTCTTTGATATAAGGAGAGTAACTAAGAACAGAGTAGGGACAAAGAGCATGAGAAGAAGATTAACATTAAACAGGGATGAGAGGTGAAAGGGAAAGGGAGAGAGAAGGGAAATTGCATGTAAATGGAAGGAGACCCTCAGGGGTATAAAAAATTACATAGAAGAGGAAGTGAGGAAAAAGGAGGAAAACTATAAGGGGGAGAAATGAATTACAGTAGAGGGGGTAGAGAGAGAAGAGGGGAGGGGAGGGGGGAGGGGGGATAGTAGAGGGTAGGAAAGGCAGCAGAATACAACAGACACCAGAATGGCAATATGTAAAACAATGGTTCTGCAACTGTTGTGATTCTGCAATCTCTATATGGGGTAAAAATGGGAGCTCATATCCCACTTGAATCAAAGTGTGAAATATGATATATCAAGAACTATGTAATGTTTTGTACAACCTACAATAAAAATTAATTTAAAAAAAAGAAATATAAGGAGTTCAACTGGGACACAGTGCTGGAGTTAGTCCTGTCACTTGTGGTGGGTCAGGGTCTGCAGAAGAATGCACCAACCAGGCTTCTATCCCACATAGCTAACCCCCTTGACCATAGCAACCGGATTCAGAACATTGCCCTGAAACATCTCCATATAACAAGATGCCTTTAATGGAGTGGTTTCAGACATATTAGTGATTCCTGTCTGCATCATGTCAGCCACAATTCATTTGGAAGTCAATGGCAGATACACATGGCCCGACCACAGATGTTTCATCACAAACCTGAACACAACAGCTCTGGACCCACTACTCAGCAGGCCCCAACATACTGGCATCTCTGTTCTAAACCATTTTCATGAAACCCAGTCAATCAAGGCACTCTCTGGTATACTCATGATCAGCAACAGGACATCCAAATATTCTCCAGTTGCAGGTGGTCATGGGAATTTCAAAAATTTCAGAGTATTTATCTAGCCATTTCCTAAGATGAAGTTGGAGAAACTGTGGGTTTCAATTCATTAAGGAACCATTAAATTTTGAGGAAGCACATTTCAAGGAATACTCTGGAGAACTCTCACAGGCAAGGCTTCCCAAAGAGTGGAAAAAAGGTCACATGAAGCCAGGCCAATTGAGGTCTACAATGTGAGGTCCATGTGTGTTTTGACTCTCAACTATGGCTGCCAAGTTTTTCAGAATAAAATCATGTGATATCCTGCTGAGATTCCCAGTGTGCTGTGGAAAGCCACTCTGGCTTAGATCTCAGTTTCCAAGGGCGACTCTCATGCGTGGCCTCATTAAATTCCAACACAATTCATGGCAATACTTCTCTGACGTCAGTTCCATATCGCAATCTCTAAGAGGAATCACACCAGAGTTCAAGCCCCGGTGGATTCAGCCATCTCTTACAACCACCACACAAATGACCACAATTAAAACGAAATCACTCCCACATGGCCCTCATCTTCTTCCACATAGACACTCATCATGAACTCTGGCTGGAGGTTTCCATGAAGGGCACAGACAAATACACTGTTCAAAATAAGCAGCCTTGCCCGTCATTTGCCTAAAGTCAGGGTGGCCTGGACACCCTTCCAGTGAACCAAGAGTGATCAAATAGGCCTGCTCTATATCTGCTCCGCTTCTCAAATTTGAGGGCTAATGACTGTCTGGTATAGATTCTTTATGTGAATTGGTTTCATGAGAAAACCCAAGCACCTATCGGCTAGCCTCTGCAGGGCTTTGAAGAACTGACTTGACCCAAAGATCCCTATTCTCACTTGATTTAGCTCAGGAAGCTTACAGAGGAAAGCGAGAGACTTCATCCACAAAGACTGCTCTTTTGGCCATTTTGGTTTTGGATGCACACTTGGAAACTTTCTTTAGGTCCATCAGATGCTGAGAATCTAAGCCACTGCTGTCACACCGGGCCAAGTGGCTGATTCAGACTCATCCCTTTCCAAAGCAATTAAGCAAAGAGCCACAGGTGATGCCCATTCATTTCCATTTGAAACCTGTTTTCTTCAGGCTTCACAAAGGGGTGGCCTGAGGCAAAGACCTTCCTGACATTCAGTGTAATAGAAACATAAGTAAGCAAATGGCCCAAAGCAGGGTTTCTCCACTGAGACTTTACTGGTCACACTGATATCTGAGTTTTCTGAGATGCTCCCATTCCCTTCCACTATCCAGTACATGGCCATGTCACAGAGCTTGAAGGTGGTACATATCTTTGACACCAAACCATAAGGCTACTCTGGAGAGTGGCAAGTATTCAGGAGGAAAAGAGGAACTTAGGAAGATAGTAGGTGTTCCCCATCCATAAGGCAAGCCGCTCTACATTCTTAAATTGGGCAGGATGAATGCTGGGAAGCTTTCTACTAGACAGGACACAACCATTGATGCATTTGCTTTTCAAATGTCTACAACACGGATACAGTGGGATACACAGACATAGAAACACTCGTGTTGTCAAACGACTTTCTAGAAACTTTCCAGTCCAAACCTACAAACTGCCTTTCCTACCTATTCTCAGAACATGAGATAAAACCACAAACTCACACCGACACCCACAACGGCACCTCCTATCCCCAAGTATGTCTGTGACTATCCTGAGTGTCCTCTGACTGGTGGGCCATACTATGTTCCCCTGAAATGGCCTGTCTTGCCTCAGATCTGGTCTTCTTTGCCAACTCTTTGAAGTTGTCAGGAGCCATGGTTGAGCCACTACCTGCTTTCTCAGAAAAGTCCCTCTTCAGAGCTCTCCTGGAATTTGGCCATCATCACATAAGTAGGTACCAAGAAAGACTGATTCTGTCCTTGGTAAATCCAAACAATTGAGACCACTGGGACTAGGACTGGGACTTGCTCTTGGTGGCTGGCTTCCTGGTCCCAAGTTCAGAGAGTTCCATCACCAAGGAAGTGTGGTAGGTCACTTCCTTCAGCAACTGAATGAGGTCACTGCCTTGGAAAACCACTTTGTCCTAGCAGTTGCTTCCAATGGTCCCATGAGATGGAGGCTGCTCCTACTTCCTGTGACACTTTCACAAATTAGAATGGTATATCAACCATAGGCACCCAGGAAAAGCTCTGTATACAGGCCTGGTTTGGTCCATTTCATCTACATTAAGAAGAGAGAGGCTGATTCAGACACATTCCTTCATTCTGACCAGGTTGTTTGACATGGAAGTTGACATGGAGTTGACTTTTGCTCTCTCAGGTCCTTCTTAGGTGAAAAGGTCGGTCAAAAGTCGGAGGAAAAGACCATCAAGAGACTGTCTCATGTCACAGCAAAGGGTTTATTGGGAGTCCAGCATGCTAGGGCTCAGAGCTAACTTCAGAGGAGCAAAGAACAAAGAGCCCCAAGAACAACTTGAGCAGAGTTTATATACATTCTTTAGAGAGGGCAGGGACTTTACATACATCATATCCTCTTTTAGGAAATCAACACATAGCACGGGAAAATCAAATAACAACTCTAAAACATGATTAGTACATTCATTGGCGGGAAGAGGTCGGGTAGGGGGTGATTGGTTAGGCCTGAAAAGGGGTATACGTTTAAACTGATTGGTTGAATCCCTGAGATGTATATGTGGTGAGCTGCACGGTTTCTGGAAAGGGGTTGTTAAGTAACTAGGTGGTCAGGGAAGATTTCAACACACATCTAATTGGCAGTTCCGGGAATTGTCTTAACTGCCACAGGAATTTCAGGTTCTGAGTGCAGCTTGGAAACTTTAAAAAACCTGGTTCTATGTTTCAATTTCAATTTCTTTTATTCGTTCATTTCCCACTCCTTTTTCTTACTACTTTTAATCTTAAACGTAATAAATCATAATTATTGCGGGGTCTCACATTCTATTTCTGCCAGTGGACCGTATTTCTGTCTGATTACAATGAGTTTTTCCTGCCCAATTTGAGCCTGGAGAAAGGAAACTATGTGGTTAAGCAAACAAGGTCCTACAGTTAGCAACACCATAAGGATGATCAAGGGTCCAGCTAAGTCTGATAGGAGTGTAGTTAACCAGGGGGACTGGGTAAACCATAACTCAAACCACCCTAGTTGAATCTCCCTATCTTTCTGGTGCTCTTCAAGGCATTTTCTCAATTTACTCATGGATTCTTTTACAACTCCAGTATGGTTAGCATAAAAACAACATTTTTCTCTCAGTGAAGCACAGAGGCCCCCCTCACTCATGAAGAGGAGGTCTAATCCTCGCCTGTTCTTTAAAACAACTTCAGAGAGAGAAGTTAAGGATTCCTGCAAAGCTGTGATGGTGGTCTCTAACGTCTTCAAGTCTTTATCTATTGCTGTTTCTAATCGGGCCATTTGTTGTGACCCACATATAGTAGCAGCTGTTCCCATACCCACTCCTGCAGCAGCTCCTATCCCCAATAGGATGGCAGGAGTAAGGGACACTGGCTCCCCGCAAAATCGGGTTGTTTCTCCCCCTAGTAGACCTTCAAATGATTCTACATCATAATAGAGCACCCTGGGGAGTATCTGCACCATTACACAATAATTTACAGAGATGTCAAATACCTGGGCTGAAATGCAAGGAGTTCTGACTTTTTGGAGTTCAGTACAATAAAGGTTCCTTTAATTAGTTCCCAGGGGGAGGAGTCAGCTGTACTCTGGACTGGGGAAGTAGGCAAAGACGGAAACCGGGAAGTATGAGATGGTAGAGGGGTTCTGGTAGATCTAGCCATGGGAGGTTTAGGAGGCTTAATTCCTGGGTTGAAGGGATTGGGCTCTATTGCTGTGATATTTTCTTCCTTTTTCAGCCGGATGGTGAACCAGTGACCAAAGTCATAACGAGGGCCATATATATAGAATCGCATTCCCCACGTATTTCCCATAGGCCATGCTGTTCCGAGGTAGCCCCTTCCTTTGGAATTGAAAGTTAAAATGAGGGGGTAACATAGACTATTCTTTCCACAGTGAGTTTTTGACACCACTTGGCTAGCAGCACATTTCTTGGGATCAATCAAGGTGTCATTTCTTTCTTCCTGAATCGTACTGTCGGGGGAGTTTGGGTTCCACCATGCAGCTCCCGTTTGTTCACAACCCCAAGATCTACAATAAAAGTCACTGGGTCCTGTACAGGTTTGGGCCTGTTTGCGACTTCGGAAATCAGCTGGGCACACATAAAAATCAAGATTGGCTAGTTTACACCTGAGCTGCGGAAGATGATATCCATAATTCATGGGGTAAGGTGGTCTATGTTGCCCTGGTTTGGGGTTGAGTGGGATCTCTGTGGGGGTCCTCTATGTCAGGGAGATCCCAGTCAGACAGGCCTATGGCAATCTGACAAATATCCGGGTGGAGAGATGGCCACCAAGTCCATATGGTGGCTGTATGTGAAATAGACCACACTACTTGCCCAGTAGGATTTATAACTTGCCATTGTTGCTGAACAAGCTGATGGGGATTAGGACTGCTGGTGGTCAGGGGAAGAATCCATAGCCCTACCCACATGACAGACACACAACTTGAGACGGTTACCAGTCTGTTCCAGTTTCCAGCCAGAGTCCGGACAGGGCGCAGGCTTTAGATGGGAAGCATGGATCCAGGAAGTGATCCCATCCACTTTCACCACTGTGGTTGTTATAAGCAGCACCTGGTATGGTCCTTTCCAGCGGGGTTCCAGGGATGACACCTAATGCCATCTCATGTAGATGAAGTCTCCCACTTGATATCGATGTGGGGTTCCCTCATCTCCAGGCTGATAAGCAGTGGCCAACTGTTTCCACAGGTATCGCTGGGTGCTGGGTTTGTTCAAGGGCTTTAAGTTTGTCAAGAAAGAGTTTGTGAAAGGAATCATTAAGTCTCAGAGTTGGGGTTAGGTCCCTTACTGGAGGAGGGGGACCATAGAGAATTTCATAAGGGGTGAGTTTACACAAAGAGGCAGAGGGCGTTTTTCTTGCACGAAACAGTGCTTAAGGTAGGAGCAGAGTTCAATTTTTTATGCCGGTCTCCAAGCTTTTTTCGTTAAGGTCTCTTTGATGGTTCTATTCATCCTTTCTACCTGTCCTGAGCTCTGGGTCTATAAGCACAATTTAACTTTCAATTAATCCCCAGGGTCCTGGCGAATCCCTGACTTACCTGGGCCACGAATGCCAGTCCATTATCAGACCCTATTACCTTAGGCAGGCTGAACCTTGGAAAAATGTCTTATAGAATCTTTTTGACCACCCTCTGAGCCTTTTGTTTCTTCATGGGGAAGGCTTCAAACCATATTGAAAAAGTATCTACAAAGACTAGAAGATATTTAAGTCCGTACCTTGCTGGCTTAATTTCAGTAAAGTCCACTTCCCAGAATTGTCCTGTTCTGGTTCCTCGTAAGCGCTTTCCTGCAGGAAGCTTGGATGGGTAAGCATTAACTAACTGGCAAAACTTGACAAGCTCTAGTCACCTGCTCAGCTATTTCTTTCCTCTGTGAGTCAGTCAATAATAAGTCCTTTCTCCGGTCCTTTAGAAGTGCCTATAACTTTTTTCAGCCTAAGTGGGTGAGTTGGTGTACGTCTTTGACATAAAGGTGGGCTTTTTGAAATAGTAAACTTGGCTCTGAAGGGTCCCAGAGTCCTGTATCTGTCTCCTCAGATGATAAGTTGCCTGAATGTTCCAGTGCGGCCAAATCTCCTGATTGTTGTTCCCCCCGGTGTGGAAAAAGTTAACAGAGTCACTCCGTTTAGGGCTGCCAATTAAGCTTCCTCATCTGCCCTTCTGTTTCCAACCGCCACGGGGTCGTTTCCCTTCTGGTGCCATGGACAGTGCACTATACCTAGTTCCTTAGTGCTCTGCACTGCTGAGAGAAGGTGGAGGATCTCATCTTTGTTCTTTATTTCTTTCCCAGCAGAGGTTAATAGCCCCCTTTGCTGGTAAATAGCCCTGTGCACATTAGCATTGGCAAATGCATAGTGGCTATCAGTGTATATGGTGGCCCTTTTGCCTGTTGCTAGTTCCAATGCTTTTGGAAGGGCAATCAGTTCTGCCTTTTGGATTGATGTCTTTTCTGGGAGACCAGAGGATCAGATGACATTAGTTTTGCTAACTATTGCTGCTCCAGCCCGCCGCTTACCATCTTGGAGGAAGCTGCTCTCGTCTGTAAACCATACGACTTCTGGGTGAGGCAGTGGCTGGATCTTTCAAGTCTCATCCTATACTGGTTTCCTCTGCCAGTGTGTGTTGACACTCATGAGTGATGGGTTCTGATGATTCTTCTGGCAGCAGTGTACCCAGGTTGAGTGGAGCAGGGGGTCCCAGAGTTATTCTGTCTTTGCTAATCCAGAGGCTCTGGTAGTGGTTTATTCTGGAGTTTGATAGCCACCTCTCTGGAGGCTGACAGATGATGCTCTCCAGGGCATGGGAGGCTATAATGGTTAGCTTCTGTCCCAACGTTCATTTCTGAACATCTTTTTTTAGAAGGGCTGCCGCTGCTATCGCTCTTAAGCAATTTGGCCACCCGCTAGCCACTGGGTCCAATTTTTTTGATAAGAATGCTACCGGCCTTTTTCAAGGTCCCAAAGTCTGAGTGAACACTCCCAGTTCTATTCCTTTCGTTTTCTCGATGTAGAGAGTGAAGGGTTTTTCTACTTCTGAGAGTGCTAAAGCTGGAGCAGATAGCAGTGCCTTTTTTTGACATTATCAAAAGCTTTTTGGTGCTCACGGGTCCATTTGAAATGGGCATCCCCATTTATAAGTGGGTATAAAGGTGCAGCCAGAGATGCGAACCCAGGAATCCATAACCTGCAAAAGCCGGCAGTCCCAAGAAACTCTCTGAATAGTCTCTTATTAGATGTGGGCGGTATCTGCACAACGGTTTGTTTTCTGGGCTCACTGAGCCATCTTTTGCCACCACTAAGAGAATAACCCTGGAAGATTACTTCTTGCTGACAAATTTGGTCCTTTTTGCAGAAGCCCTATATCCAAGCCGAACAAGCTCGGATAATAGTGCTTGGGTCCCAGACTCATAGTTCTTCTTGGTGTTGGCTGCCAGTAGCAGATCATCCACATATTGGAGTAGGGTGACTTCGGGGTGTGCAGTTCTGAGGCCTGTGGAGGGCTTCATCAAAGAGAGTGGGGGAGTTTTTGAACCCCTGTGAGAGTCTAGTACAGGTTAGTTGGCCATATGTTAAAGTTTCTGGGTCTATCCACTCGAAAGCAAACAGAAACTGATTGTCCTTATGTAGGGGCAAGAAGAAGTAAGCATCTTTTAAGTCCAGCACAGTGTACCATTCCCGCTCCAGATTCAGAGTGCTAAGCAAATTATATGGATTGGGTATTGTTGGGTGAATGTCCTGCACTCTGTTGTTTATCTCTCTTAGGTCTTGAACAGGACAGTAGTCCCTAGTTCCTGCCTTTCTTACTGGTAGCACGGGGGTATTCCAGGCTGATTGACAGGGCCTTAGGACCCCAAGGGCCAATTATTTCTGAATATGGGGACTTATCCCATCTTTAGCTTCTTTGCTTAGAGGATATTGTTTAACACTGATTGGAGAGGCAGAGGCTTTTAATTCTAGTTCTATTGGAGGTAGTTTTATTGCTAGACCTAACCCAGCAGTTTCTGCCCAGGCATTCGGATAATCTTTTATCCATTTCTGTGGTAGTTTGCCTCTTTGATCAGTCCTAGGGAGCGCGAAGAGTTGATGTTCATCTTCAACGGACATAGTCAATGCTGTGACTATGGGAGGTTCCACTGAAGGCTTTAGAACATCCACTTCGGGAACATCAGGGTTAAAAGTTATTCTAGCCCCGAGTTTGGTAAGCAGATCCCTGTGCATCAATGGGGCTGGGCACTCTGGGATTACTAGGAAAGAGTGTTGGACTTTTCCTTTTCCTACATCCATAATCCTCTTTGTTGTCCAAGCCCGATATGTACTGCCATTATCCCCTTGAACTAGGGACCATTTGTTTGATAGGAGCCCAGTGGGGTCTTAAGGGCTGAGAATACTCCTCCTGTATCCTCTCCAAAGTTCACTGGAGTCCCCTCCACTTCAAATGTTACCCTGATCTCGGGGAGGAGATCCGAGCCCCAACATTCCTAGTCCTCTTCTAGAGTCAGCATGGCATGCTGGCGTGGTTGCTTCTTTTGGGTGCACTCTTTGGCTCAGTGTCCTTTTTCTTTACAGTAGGCACATTGATCTGAGGCCAGGGGCAGCCTTTGGCATGGGTCCAAGTATCCCTTCCTGACTCCAAGCTTTTTAACTTCTGGCATATTTGCTGCTGTGAACAAAACCTTAGCCAATGTTTTAGTCTGCCTTTTGCTCCTTTCATGCCCCTTTTGTTCCCTTTCCTTCTCTATCCTCTGTTCCCTCTCCTCCTCAGTTTCTCTCTTATAATATACTTTCTCAGCTTTTCTGACTAAATCTCTTAAGGTCGTATCTTGTAATCCATCTAGACATTGTAACTTTCTCTTAATATCTTGGGCAGCCTGCTCAATACAGGCCATTGTAACAGATGCATTTTGGTCCTCTGCCTGAGGATCAAAAGGAGTATATTCTTCCATAATTCTCTCCAGAAACATAGAGGGAGACTCATTAGGCCCTTGGATAATCTCTCTTACTTTGGCCAAATTGGTCAGCCCTCTGGCGGCCACTCGGAGACCCGCTATTAGAGCCTGGCGATAAGTGGACAGATGCTTCTTACCTTCAAAGGTGTTGGGGTCCCAGTTGGGTCGGTTCATGGGCCCATAGGGACGGAAAGAGAGTATCACAGGGGCTTCTGAGTTTTCTATTATCCGCCGCCGGTGGGTTCCTTTAGGTTGCCCAGCTTCCTCCAGGGGAGGAGGGGCTGCTGCTGCTGCAGAGAAGTCCCCTGGAGGGCTTGGGTCTGGCCCAATTGCCTATAGCAGTGGAGAGGCTGAGTCAGCGGTTGGAGGATCATCAGGAACTGTGTTGGGGGTTGGGGAGGGAGAGTAGACAATAAGGAGGGGGAGGAGTGTCCAGTCTTGTGACTCAGGGAGAATGGAAGGGAGAGGGGGAGGAGTGGATGGTTTGAATGATAGGATCATGGGGGAAGGGGTATATGGCTCTTTATCTGGGTGGCCACGTGGCCAAAGCTGAAAGACAATATCTCTGACTTTTCGGATTAGAGGAAAGTGGAAGGATCCTTCTGGGGGCCATCCAACTTTGAGGATGGGCCATTCTGAAGCACAGAGAGTCTGCCAGGTACAGCGTTTTACTGGAAAATAAAGATTCTGGGCCCTTGAGCGGACATCAGTCCAATGATCAAGGGTCGGAGACAGAGAAGAGGATGTGCTTTGTCCCATAATGGGAATAACTCAAACAGGGACAGTGAAGACACAAACGCAACACAGAAAAAGACAAACAGTAAATGTTTAACATGACTCCAAGAAAAAGATTAGAACTGAGTAACTGGTAAATCTTAATGGGTTAGGCAATAAAGACAGACAGTAAACTCAACATGAGTTCGGGACAATGAACCAAACTGAGTAGCCGGCAAAACCTGATGGGCTGGCAAACCGAATCCTGAAGCAAAATGTAACTGAGATGAGGAAACTACTATTCTTTGATTTCCCTAGTCTTCCGGTGTGTCCCCCAGAAACGTGACCTTGGGCTCTGTGACAGGTCTGTAACACCATAGGAGAGAGCTAATGCTCTTCACCAACAGCCACTTTGCCATGCCCTGACTTGAAATCCGAAACCAGAAATAGGCTCCTTACTAACCCCGAGAGGAGTCCCTTGAGGTCTTTAGTCCACCGCTGCCGGATATCTCACCTGGGGCCTCCAGATAAATAGGTGCGGCGAACGTCAGAGGAAAAGACAACAAAGAGGTTTTCTCATGCATCAGCAAAGGGTTTATTGGGGGTCCAGCATGCTGGGGCTCAGAGCTCACTTCAGAGGACCAAAAATCAAAGAACCCCGAGAACAACTTGAGCAGAGTATATATACATTCTTTAGAGAGAGCAGGGATTTACATACATCATTGCCTCCTTTAGGAAATCATCATGTACCACGGAAAAATCAAATAACAACTCTTAAACATGATTAGCACATTCATTGGCGGGAAAAGGTCAGGCAGGGAGTGATTGGTCAGCCCTGAGAAGGGGTATACGTTTAAATTTATTGGTTAAAGCCCTGAGATGTATACGTGGTGAGCTGCACGGTTTCTGGGAAGGGGTTGTTAAGTAACTAGGTGTTCAGGGAAGATTTCAACACACATCTAATGGGCAGTTTCAGGAATTGTCTTAACTGCCACAGGAATTTTAGGTTCTGAGTGCAGCTTGGAAACTTTACAAAACCTGGTTGTTAACGTTTCAATTTCAATTTGTTTTATTCTTTCAGAACCTTACAGTGGAAGGCGAGAGACTTCATCCACAATGACTGCTCTTTTGGCCATTTTCGTTTTGGATGCACACATGGGATCTTTTCTTAGATCCGTCTGTTGCTGATAATCTAAGCCACAGCCTCAAACACTGCCAAGAGCCTGATTAAGACACATCCCTTTCCAAAGCAATTACATCTCTGAGGTCAGTTACAGAACTCAGTCTCTGAGAGGAATCACACCAGTGTTCAAGCCCAGGTGGACCCAGTCATTCTTCCAACCACCACACATATGACCACAATTAAATCCAAAACACTCCCACATGGCACTCATCTTCTTACATACATACACTCATGATAACCTTTGGCTAGAGGCTTCCATGAATGGCGCAGCCCACGAGAGTGTCCAAAATAAGCTCCCTTGCAACTCATTTGCCTAACCTCAGGGTGGCCTGAACACCCTTCCTGTGAACCAGGATTGATCACATAGTTCTTCCTGTAATACTGCTCTGCTTCTCCAATTTGAGGCCTACTGACTGTCAGGTATAGATTCTTTATGTGATTTGGAGTCATTAGGAAACCAAAGTAAATTTGCAAGGCTTGGAAAAACTCATTTGACCCAAAGGATACCTATTGTCACTTGGTGGAGGTCAGGAACCTTACAGAGGAAGGCGAGAGACTTCATCCACTATCACTGATCTTTTTGCCATTTTGGTTTTGGATGCACACATTGGATCTTTCTTTATATCCATCAGGCGCTGCTAATCTAAGCCACAGCCACACACAGGGCCACGAGGCTGATTCAGAACATCCTTTTCCAAAGCAATTAAGCAAAGAGCCACAGGTGATGCCTATTCATTTCCATTTGAAAACTGTTTTCTTCAAGATTCACAAAGGGGTGGCCTGAGGCAGAGACCTTCCTGACTTCAGAGCAACATAACAATAAGTAAGCAAATCCCAATGCAGGGTTTCTCCACTGAGACTATACTAGTCACAATGATATCTGAGTTTTCTGAGATGCTTGTCATTCCCTTCAACAATCCAGTACATGGCCATGTCACAGAGCTTGGAGGTGGTATATATATCTTGGACAAAAAACCATGAGCCTATTCTGGAGAGTGGCAAGAATTCAGAAAGAAAACAGGAACTTAGAAAGTTAGTAGGTGTTGCCCATCGAAAAGGCAACCAGCAGTCCTTTTTTAAAATGGGCAGGATGAATGCTGGAAAGCTTTCTACTAGTCAGGATACATCCATTGATGCATTCCTTTTTCTAATGTGTACAACCAAGAACACAGTGGGATACACAGACACAGAAACACTCACCTTGTCAAAGGACTTTCTAGAAACAGTCCACTCTAAACCAAACAAACCGCCTTTCCTACCTATTCTCAGAACATGAGACAAAACCACAAACTCACACCCACTCTCAAAAAGGCACCTCTTTCCCCAAGTAAGTCTGTGAGTATCCAGAGTGTCCTCTGACTTGTGGGCCATAGTATGTTCCCCCGAAATGGCCTGTCCTGTCTCAGATCTGGTCTCTTTGTCCATCTCTGTGAAGTTGTATGGAGCCTGTGCTGACCACTACCTGCTTTCACAGGAAAGGCCCGTCTTCAGAGCTCTACTTGCATTTGGTCATCCTTAAACCATTAGGTACCAAGAGAGACAGACTCTCTCCTTGGTAAATCCAAACAAGTGAGCCCACTGGGAATGGGACTGGGCCTGCCTCTGGATGCCTGGCTTCCTGGATCTCAAGTTCAGAGAGTTTCATCACCAAAGAAGTGAGGTAGGTCAATTCCTAAAGGAAGGGAATGAGGTCACTGCCTTGGCAACCACTTTGTCCTTACAGTTGCTTCCAAAGGTCCCTTGAGATGGAGGCTGCCCCTACTTCCTGTGAAACTTTCAGAAGTTAGAATGGTATATCAACCATAGACACCCAGGAGAAGCTCTCCACACAGGGTTGTTTTGGTCCATCTTTTTTATATCAATAGGAGAGAGGCTGATTCAGACACATACCTTCATCCTGACCAGCTTGTTTGCCATGGAAGATGACTTTTGCTCTCTCAGGTCCTTCATAGCTGCCTACATCTTCTCCAGGGATCATTTCTGCATCAACCTTTGAGGTTCTCAGCAGGTGGAAGATTCCCTACATTCCTGTATTGTAAGACCTACTCTGTCCCTGCTCTTTTGTAAAGTTAGATTGAGGGAACAGTGTATGGTTAGGGTTAATAATATATTTTATTTGGGTTAGGAAACATTCTGTGGGATAAATAATGGTATTAGGAACCTGCGATATTCACAAGAATATATAGGTGAAATATAAGTATAAAACCTGAAATCTAGGTACGATTTGAAGCCCAGAAGGGAATTGGGCCCTTTAGTGCGATACTTAGCTTTGAATTATGTTCTACACAGATGTCTCAGATAAATAGATATGCAATGGCAGAGGACCTTGTACCTTGGATGAATAAATGTCTTAGAGAACATCCAGTCAAAAAGGAATAGTCGGCAGGATTAGGAAGGTAGTCAGTAGGTTTTGAAAAAAGAGTGAGTATAGGATTTGGACAAAACGTTCATTAGCAATAGGGTTTCGGGTAGAGAGTGAACGTAAATATGAGCACATACGAAGAGTCAGTCACAATGATGAACTGGGAAAAATATGTTGGAAAGCAGATATCAATAGAGACATTAGGAAAACAGGCAAAGTATAATGTGTGTGATAGGGTTAGACATTTTCAACATGGTTGAGGATGAATATATAATCTTAGGTAGAAAGACATATGTAGTCATCAATAGGATTGATATTTTAGAGCATTAGGCAACCTGGGCATGGTTGTTTTTAATAATCCATGCTCACTTTCCATTTTGCTTTGGTGAAAGGTTAATAAAATAGTCACTTGTCACTTCCTGTTTTTCTGTATGCTTAACAAAACACTGTTGAAATCTTGAGAACTGTTTGCTATTTTGGTTCCCAGAATGTGCTATCCCCAACTGCCAAACTGCAGAATGTACTCCCTCACCCAGTTGCATGCAAACTGCACACTCGCCCTGACACATAAATAAATTTCCCTCCCTGCCCTGTCCAAGGAAAGTATATAAGCTCTGTTAAAGCTGTTCTCAGGGCTCTTTGCTCTATTCAAGTGAGCTCTGAGCCCCAGCATGCTGGACCCCCAATAAACACTTTGCTGTGGCTGAGTGAAAATGGTATACTGTTCTGTACTTAAAAGATGCTTTCTTTTGCTTGGCTCTGCATAAAGATAGTCAGTTGCTGTTTGCTTTCGAGTGGGTAGACCCAGAAACAGGAACGTCTTGTCAACTAACTTGGACTAGACTCCCACAGGGGTTCAAAATCTCCCCCACTCTCTTTGATGAAGCCCTTCACAGAGATCTCAACAACTTCAGAACTACACACCCCGAAGTCACCCTGATTCAATATGTGGATGTCCTGCTCCTGGCAGCCAACACCAAGGAAAACTTTGAGTCTGTGACCCAAGCACTATTATCTGAGCTTGCTCAACTCAGGTATAGAGCTTTGGCCAAAAAGGCCCAAATTTGCCAGCAAGAAGTAATCTTCCTGGGGTATTTCCTTAGGCACTGTAAATGATGGCTCACTGACCCCAGGAAACAAAACGTTGTGCAGATACCACCCCCATTTAACAGGAGACAACATAGAGAGTTTCTTGGAACTGCTGGCTTTTGCAGGTTATGGACCTGGGTTTGTGTTCATAGCTGCTCCTTTATACCCGCTGTTAAATGAGAATGCCCAATTCCAATGGACCCTTTGAGCACCAGCAAGCTTTTGATAACATCTAAGAACACTAACACTGAACACCTCAACTTCACTGAGCCCAGCCTGCAATTTCAGAAAGCCCTACACTATGTTAAAAATGTACATCAACTCAATCAACTTAGTTCAAAGAAACTGCAGCCATTCCTGTAGGATCAAGAACAGAGTTTTAGACTAACTCACTCACAGTGAATGGAAATAACTGAATGGGTAACAAAAGCCTGTCGGTTCTGTTAATTGGTTAATGCTTACCATTCCAAGCTTCCTGCAGGAAAGCACGTACCAGGAACCAGACCAGGACAATTCTGGGAAGTGGACTTTACCTAAATTAAGCCAGCGAGATATGGACTTAAATATCTCCTAGTCTTTGTAGATACATTTTCAGGATGGATTGAAGCCTTTCCCACACACACAAAAAAAAAAAAAAAACCGGCACAATTGGTGGTCAAGAAGATCCTGAAAGATATTTTTCAAAGACAGGGCCTGCCTAATGTAATGTGGTCTGATAATTGAACGGCGTTCATGGGCCAGGTAAACCAGGGGTTAGCCAGGACCCTGGGGATTAATTGGAAGTTACATTGTGTTTATAGACCCCAAAGCTCAGGACACATGAAAAAATAAATAGAAGCATTAAAGAGACCTTAAATAAATTAAGCTTAGAGACCGTCATAAAAGGGTAGACTATGCTCCTGCCTTATGCACTGTTTCATGAAAGAAATACTCCCTTTGTTTCTTTGTGTAACATCACCCCCTATGAAATTCTCTATGGGGCCCCTCCTCTGGTAAGGGACCTAACCCCAACTCTAAGACCTAAGTATCCCTTCCACACACCCTTGCTTGACAGACTTAAATCTCTTGAAAGAACTCAGCTATACCTGTGGAAACAGCTGGCCACTGCCTTCCAACCTGGGTACGAGGGGACTCCACATCGATATCAAGTAAGAGAATTCCTCTACATAAAAGGACATCAGGTGTCATCCCTGGAACCCCGCTGGAAAGGACCATACCAGGTGCTACTTATAACACCTACAGCGGTAAAAGTAGACGGAATCACTTCCTGGATCCATGCCTCTCATCTCAAGCCTGCAACCTGTCCAGACTCTGGCTGGAAACTGGAAAAGACTGGTAACCCGTTCAAATTGTGTATTTGCCACGTAGATAAGGCTATAGACTTTCCCCTTGGCCACCAGTAGACCTAACACTCATTAGCCCGTTCAGCAGCAGTGGCTGATCACAAATCCTACAAGACAAGAAGTATGGTCTATCTTGCATACAGCCCCCTTAGGAACCTGGTGGCCATCTCTCCACCCAGACATTTGTCAGCTGGATATAGGTCTTTCCTATTAGGATATCCTTGATGAAGAGGATCCCACTAAAATTCCATTAAATCATTTCCGTACCATAGATAATGGAAACAAACTATATGGTTGTATAGACAGGCAAGCCAGATGCAGGTTGGCTAGCCTATATTAGTATGTTTGCCCCGCAGACTATCAAAGCCACAAACCGCCATGGCTGAGTGTGGGAAAAGATGACTTCTTCTGTAAGTCATGGGGATTTGAGCATACAGGGGCTGCCTGGTGGAATGTAAAATCCTCATCAAATTCAGTACACAGCATTGGCCATATTACTACTTAGACATCTAAAAGAGATGGCGCCAAGAGGAGTCTCTAGATCCTCAAATTCTGTGTGACCTTTTTACCTTCTGCAAGTGCTCAAAAGGGTGAAAGGAAATTCCCCTATGTGGAGGCCTTTTCCCTGTTTTCCTCACATCCTGAACTATGCTTCTCCAATAGTTCCTCACCCTCAGCTTTCTGCTCCAGACTCTCTGCTGTCAGTCCTACCTCAGCAACCTTATTTCTCCCCTCCAATTACTAGATCCAAAACCCAAACCTCCGCTGGTTCTCAGAGCATTGCCCCCTTGCTGAGTTAGCAGGTACTGAGGTACCCATCCACCCACTCACTCCTCTCTTCCTCTGTCAGTACCCGCACCGGGTCACACCAGGTCCTCTTACCAGCTAACCTAAAGCTCAAACCAGCTTAGGAGATCCCTCAGACCCCTATTGAAGATGTAATGAAAATGACCTTTAAAGTTGCTTTGTGATCACTGAAAACAGGTTACTAAGAATTTAAAGTGCCTCACAGGCTTTTTGGGATAGTCACTCCCGTCTTCCCCTCTGCTCTACCTGTTATACTGCTCAAGTTTTTGTTTCTAGGAAAATCCCAAACCCCTTTCCCATTATTCTTTTATATCTCTCCTTCCTATTTCTCAGATCCACGGAGCAGCTCTCACCCTCCGCCTTCCCCGTCTTCCCCCTCTGTACCAGGCCCACAGAAAAATCTTAACTGAACTTCTCCAGAAGTCTTCACCATGACTTTAGGATTTTCAGCAAAAGAATCCCTATAAAAGAGTTCAGTGTAGATAAACTTCCTGTTTTTCTGTTGCCCTGCTCTACTTGGCTACTGGCTGCAAAAATCAGCACTCCTAAGCTTGACACCCCTTTAATAGTTTTTCACACAATATGTGAACAAGGCCTCTGGCCTTGAGCTGGGGCTTCATAGAGATGGCTATATTTTTAAGATATAAAATTACCAACTGGGCTCCATGGTAACACTGAAGGGGGATAAAAGAAAAGGAAGAAAAAGCTCTCCCCCTCCCAGGTGTCCTTGAAAGTTTAACTTGCCCACCAAAGAGGAAAAAACAGAAAAAAACTTCTTTTTGTGAAGTTCTGCAGACTGTGAACTTCTTAGTCCCTTCCCTTTCATGTTGGGTACAAAATTCTGAAACTACCTAAACTTGGGGTTCAGGGAATTAATTGATTACAACAGAAGCAATGCCCGCTGAATCTGGTTGCAACCAAATAGGACTGTTTCCCTGTCTTCTGTGCTATCTTAGGTGCCTTGCCTTGACTGCCCCTACAACAGTATAATTCTATATACTTAAACATTGTTTATGTTTTAATGAAATGGTCAACAGATGTGATTAATTGTGAAATGGTGAAGATGTTTCCCAGATTGCTCTATAATGACCCAGGTTCATTTGAAGTTCAAACAGGGGGGCATACAACCCAGTTCCACTGGGAACATATATCTCTTACTTTACCTATCATATTAGGAAGTGGAGTTGCTGCAGGGGTAGTCACAGGAACCACTGCCCTGGTCCATGGTACACAACAAATGACCCAAATAGAAGCAGCAATAGACCAAAACTTAAAGATATTAGAAACCTCCATCACAGTTTTCAGGAATCTTTAACCTCTCTCTCTGAAGTTGTTTTACACAACAGTCGAGGGTTTGACCTCCTCTTCATGAGAGAAGGGGGCCTTTGTGCTGCATTGATGTAAGAATGCTGTTTTTATGCCGACCATAATGAAGTTGTAAAAAAACCTATGAGTAAAATAAAAGGATGCCTTGAAGAGTGTCAATGAGAGACAGACGCCCCAAAAGGGTGGTTTTAGTCTTGGTTATCACAGTCCCCCTGTTTATCTACGCTTTTATCACCCCTGGCCTGTCCAATAATAATCTCCATATTATAGCTAACTATAAAACCCTGTTTGCTCAACCGTGTAATTTCTTTTTTCCAAGCTCAAATTGGACAAGTTAAACTTATGGTAATACCCCACTAGCAGACATAGAATGTGACACCCCCCAATAATCACTATTATGATTAAAATTAGCCAGAAGAAGAAGTGGGGAATGAAAGGTTAATAAAAAAGGAACTTGGAACTTCCTGTTTTTTTGTATGCTTAACAAAACACTGTTGAAATATTGAGAACTGTTTGCTAACCTTGTTCCCAGATTGTGCTGTCCCCAACTTCGAAATTGCAGAATGTATTCCCTCATCCGGTTACACGCAAACCGCCCACTCGCTCTGACCCATCAATAAATTTCCGTCCCTACCCTTTTCAAGGAAAGTATATAAGCTCTGCTTAAGCTGTTCTCAGGGCTCTCTGCTCTATTCTTGTGAGCTCTGAGCCACAGCATGCTGGACCCCCAATAAACCTCTTGCTGTGGCATGAGACACTCTCCTGGTGGTCTCTTCCTCCGATGCTTGCACGAACATTACTTGGATGATTGAATGTAGAAGAGAAAATCCAGTCAAAAAGGGATAGTCGGTAGGATTAAGAAGATAGTCGGTAGGTTTAGGAAGAAGAGTGAGTATAGGATTTGGAACAAAATCTCTTTAGCAATAGGGGTTCGGTTAGAGAGTGAATGTAAATGTCAGCACATGTGAACAGTCACAATAATGAAATGGGAAAAGAACGTAGGAAAGCAGATATCAATAAAGACATTACGAAATCAGGCAAAGTATAAAGTGTGTGATACGATTAGACATTTTCAACAGGGTTGAGTTAGAATATATAATCTTAGGAAGAAACAAATATGTAGTCACCAATAGGATTGACATTTGAGAGCATTAGGCAACCTTGACATGGATGTTTTTTGTAATCCATGCTCACTTTCCATTTAGGTTTTGGTACAATCATAAGTGTGACGTTTGCATTTGTGTCCAGAATATTACTGTGATAATATGTATATGTTGATCTGGTGACATGAGTGTTTATTCCACCATTTCTGGGAGCAATTTTTTGAAGACATATAAATGGGTATAGGGGGTACAAAGAGGTATACACTGTGTCAATGAATATAGAGATAATGCATGAATAGACCATAAGTGAATAAATAATATAACTGGTTCCACATTAAATAACGGATTGAATTGATATCTGAAAATATATAAGAAATCTTATATTGATATACAATCATTCATTCCAACCATTTATACATCTAATATCAATATTAGGGTTATGGTTTATCATGAAGATATGTTATTTTTGCTACAAAAGTGATTATGGAAATCGAAAATAATGTGTTTGGAAAGAGTCAGTCACAATGCTGGCAATATGTGAACAAGGCCTCTGGCCTTGAGCTGGGGCTTGACAGAGATGGCTACAGTTCTAAGTTAAAGAAGTTACCAACTGGGCTCCATGGTAAAAGCTGGCAGGGAGAAAAAAAAAAGAGAAGAAAAAAGCTCTGCCCCTCCCAGGTGTCCTTGAAATGTTAACTTGCACAGAACAGAAAAAAAAAAAAAACAGAAACAAAAACTGCTTTTAATGAACTTCTGCAGACTGTGAACTTCTGAGTCCCTCCCTTACATGTTGGGTACAAAATTCTGAAACAATCTAAACTTGGAGTTCAGGGGATTAAATGATTACAATAGAAGCAATGCCCTCTAAATCCGGTTGCAACCAAATAGGACTGTTTCGCTGTGTTCGGTGCTATGTTAGTTGCCTTACCTTGCATTGTCCATCCCTTTTCTCATGAAAAGACCAGTCAAGAAACATGGAGGAATGCATGTGCTCTGAAGCAGGAAGTGATTGATAGTGAATCAAATGCCTATAAATTTCCTAACTTGTGGATGAAATACATATCCTATGATGTGCATAAATTAAAGAAATAGTAATCTACCAGTGTTGAATAAAAATGAACGTCAAAATACACATCATGTCCAATTGGAATCTACTTGCATTGATGTTAAACTGGGTCAGGTACTGTAGAAATATTAGGATTTGTGTGCACCATTCACTGAAGTTCCTTTTCGGTACTAGGAAAGAAATATGTTTTTCAGGTAAATGAATATTTCTAAGAATAATCTTGTGAAAAGTTGATTATAAATTCACATATATGAATATGAATGAATTTGGTGAGTGTAAAATAAAACACATATTTCATATTTTGAAAAATCTGGAGAGTCTATCTATCTATCTATCTATCTATCTATATATATATGTGTGTGTGTGTGTGTGTGTGTGTGTGTACACACACACACACACAGACATTAAAAATAGCAATATATATGCCAATCAAAATTCAAAATGAAATATATATCATTGACATATCCAAAAATATTTATTTAACTGAACATGGATTTATGAATAATATTGATCAAGTAGGAAGCTCACCCATAATTTGAATTTTCAGTTCCAATATCATTTAGGAGGAGTGATCCCTTACAATTTGTATCTGTCAAGTCAGCCACCTCACATGAATGGACGTGTGGTCCCAGGTAGGATTCTATGTTTGCATATAAAAATACAGGTGGTGAATAGGCTACAGAGAGGGGAGACAGGAATTCACATATTGGTTAACTTTAAAAAAACATGGAGAATGACTTCAACAAAAAGTTGACTAGATTTATAACTCCCACAATATATAATGCAAAAGGCAAGTCCAACTATACACCATGCCTCCTCTGAAATGCTTGTATTTTTATTGTTTGAGTTATTTTTCTCCATCTTATTAGTATTAGTAGTCAGAGTGTAGTAGGGTAGGGGTTAGTGTCGGGGATTCAGTATTTCGAAAGAAAAATTGGAAAATGAATCCAATGTGTATGTAAATGTGTGCTCCACAAATATCCTCCCACTCTCATACAGAAAAATGCCTTGACAGTACCTTCGCTCCAACTAAAACACCATTAGAGGAGAAGAATTAGAAAATCAGTGAATACATATCTGGAATGGAATATGCTCACAATTTTGAAAAATTGGAGGTGGTAGATGATTTTCAAAAAGAAAGGGACAGGGTAAACACTCCACAAACATGGAGTTCTGCTGGCCTAAAGACTTCTTGAGAAACTGCCTCTGAGGTTGGGCCCTTGAACTATATGTGGTTGTCAGGAGCTTTAGCTTCCTTTGTACTGAGACCATCAATGCTGGGTCTGCATCTATGTGACATGGAGGAAATTGTTTCTTATTTTCCAATGAAAATGAGGCAGCAGTGCTGAATTCTCTCTTTGTAGGTAACCTGTGGCCACTGGGGGCTAAGTGTATCCCCGTGTGGACTGTGAAGCCATTTGGACATCTTCCAATTTTTGTGGTGTTTCTCGCTGCTGCACTGGGAGTTTGGTATTTGCTTCACAAAATACATGGAGTTCAACTGGGACACAGTGCTGGAGGGATTTCTGTCGGGAGTGGTGGGTCAGGGTCTGCAGGATAATGCACCAACCAGGCTTCTATCCCACATTGCTTTCCCCCTTGACCATAGCAACCTGATTCTGAACATTGCCCTGAAACCTCTCAATATAACAAGATGCCTTTACAAAGAAGGGTCTGCTGGCTGCACCATGTCAGTAACAACCATTTGGAAGCCAAGGGCAGATCCACATTGCCCCACTACATGTTTTATCACAAACCTTCCCACCACTGTTCTAGGCCCACTAATCAGCAGGCTCCAACTTACTGCCATCTCTGTTCTACACCACTTTCATGAAACCCAGTCAATCAAGGCACTGTCTGGCACACTCAAGATCAGCAACAGCACATCCAAAGGTTCTCCAGTGCCACCAGGTCATGGGAATTTCAAAAATTTCACGGTATTTTTCTAGCCATTTTTCTAGGATGATGTTGCAAGCACTATGGGTTTCAATATATTCAGGAACCGTTAAATGGTGAAGAAGCACATTTCAATGAAAGCTCTGGAGAACTCTCAAAGGGAAGGCTTCCAAAATAGTGGCCAAAAGGTCACTTGAATCCAGTCCTATTGAGGTCTACAATATGAGGTCCATGTGTTTTTTGACACTGAACTATGGCTGCCATGTCTTTCAGAATACAATCAAGTGATATCCTGGCTGAGATTCCCAGTGCTTTGTGGAAAGCCACCCTGGGCCTAGATCTCAGTTTCCAAGGGCGACTTTCATTGCGTGGCTTCCTAAAATCCCAAAACAATTCATGGCAATACTTCTCTGAGGTAAGTTCTAGAACTCAGTCTCTAAGGGGAATCACACCAGAGTTCAAGCACAGGTAGACCCAGTCATTTCTTCCAACCACCACACAAATGACCACAATTAAAACCAAAACACTCCACACGGCCCTAATCTTCTTCCATATAGACACTCATCATATCCTTTGGCTGGAGTTTTCCATAAGGGGTGCAGTCCAAGACAGTGTCCAAAATAAGCTCCCTTAACCCTCATTTGCCTAAAGTCAGGGTGGCCTGGACACCCTTACCGTAAACCAGGAGTGATCAAATAGGTCTGCCATTAATACTTTTCCACTTCTTCAATTTTAGGCCTTTTAACTGTGGCATTTAGATTATTTATGTGAACTGTAGTCAAGAGAAAACCGAAGCACCTATGGGCAAGCCTCTCCATGGCTTTGAAGAATTCATTTGACCCAAAGGATCCTTATTCTCACTTTTGGAGGTCAGAAACCTTACAGAGAAAGGCGAGAGACTTCATCTACAATGACTGTAATTTTTGCCATTTTGATTTTGTATGCACACATGGGATTTTTCTTTACATCCATCAGGTGTAGGGAATCTAAGCCATAGACTCACAAAGGGCCAAGAGACTGATTCAGACACATCCCTTTCCAAAGCAGTTAAGTAAAGAGCCACAGGTAATGCCCATTTATATCCATTTGAAAACTGGTTACTTCAGGTTTCACAAAGGGGTGGCCTGAGGCAAAGTCCTTCCTGACATTCAGGGCAAAAGAACAATAGGCAAGCAAAAGCCCCAAAGCAGAGTTTCTCCACTGAGACTTTACTGGTCACACTGATATCTGAGTTTTCTGAGATGCTCGCCATTCCTTTCAGCTATCCAGTACATGCCCATATCACAGAGCTTGGAGGTGGTAAATATCTTGGACAGAAAACTATGAGCCTATTCTGGAGTGTAGCCAGAATTCAGGAAGGAAACAAGAACTTAGGAAGTTTGAAGGTGTTGCCCTTCGATAAGGCAAGCCACAGTCCATTTATATATTGGGCTAGATTGATGCTGGGAAGCTTTCTACTAGACAGGACACATCCATTGATGCATTCTCTTTTCTAATGTCTACAACCACAGACACACTGGGAAACACAGACATAGAAACACTTGCCTTGTCAAACGACTTACTAGAAACAGTTCACTCCAAACCAAACAAACCACCTTTCCTACATTTTCTCAGAACATGAGACAAAACCACAAACACACAACTAAAACCACAAATGCATCTCCTTTCCCCAAGTAGGTCTGTGACTATTCAGAGTGTACTCTTACTGGTGAGCCTTACTATGTTCCTCTGAAATGGCCTGTCCTGTCTCAGATATGGTCTCCTTGGCCAACTCTGAAAATGTCAGGAGCCCACGGTGAGCCACTACTTGCTTTCTCTGGAAAGGCCAGTCTTCAAAGCTTTCCTGGCATTTGGCCATCCTCACATCAGTATATACCAAAAAAGACTGTCTCTGTCATTGGAATATCCAAACAAGTGAGCCCACTGGGACTGGGACTGGGACTGGCTCTGAGTGCCTGGCTTCCTATATCGCAAGTTCAGAGAGTTCCATCACCAAGGAATAGAGATGAGGTCACTTCCTTCAGGAACTGAATAAGTTCACTGCCTTTGCAACCACTTTGTCCTAACAGTTGCTTCCAAGGGTCCCATGAGATGGATTCTGCCCCTATTTCCCGTGACACTTTCACAAGTTAGAATGGTATATCACCCATAGGCACCCGTGAACAGCTCTCCACACAGGGCTGGATTTGTCCATCTTCTGTACATTAGGAACAGAGAGGCTGATTCAGACACAACCCCTCATTCAGACAAGGCTGTTTTCCATGGAAGAAGACTTTTGCACTCTCTGGTCCTTCATAGCTGCCTACATCTTCTCCAGGGAATATTTCTGCATGGAACTTTGAGGTTTTCAGCAGGTGTTATATCCCCTACATTCCTTATTGTAAGACAAACACTGTCCCTGCTCTTCTATAAAGTTAGAATGTGGGAACAGTATATGGTTTTGGTTAATAACATGTTCGATTTGAATTAGGAATCATTTTGCTGGATGAATAATGGTATTGAAAACCTGCGATATTTATAAGAATATAGATTTCAAATATATGTATGAAAACAGAAATCTAAGTAAGATTTGAAGCCCAGAAAGGGATTGGGCCCTTGATTGGAAGACTTAGCTTTGAATTATGTCCTGCACAGATGTCTCAGATGAATCAATACACAATGGCATCGGACCTTGTACCTTGGATGATTGAATGTTGAAGAGAACATCCATTCTAAAAAGGATAGTCAGTAGGATTTGGGAGATAGTCGGTAGATTCAGAAAGAAGAGAGAGTATAGTATTTGGACCAAAAGTTGTTTAGCAATTGGGTTTCAGGTAGAGAGTGAATGTAAATGTCAGCACAAATGCACAGTCAAAATGATGAACTGGGAAATTATGAAGGAAAAGAGATATCAATAGAGACATTAGGATATCAGGCAAAGTTTAAAGTGAGTGATAGGATTAGACATTTTCAACAGGGTTGAGTTTGAATATATAATCTTAGAAAGAAACAAATATGTAGTCAACAATTACATTGACATTTGAGAACATTAGGCAACCTGGTCATGGATGTTTTCAGAAATCCATGCTCACTTTAAATTTAGGCTTTGGTACAATTATAAGTGTGACCTTTGCTTTATTTTCCAGAATATTACTGTGGTAAAATGTATATGTAGGTCAGGTGACATGAGTATTTCTTCCACCATTTCTGGGAGCAATATTTTGGAGACGTATAAATGAATATTGGGAGTACAAAGAGGTGTACCATCTCTCTATGAATATAGAGATAATGCAAGAATAGACCATACTGAGAGTAAATAATATAATTGGTAAACGTTAAATAACGGATTGAATTGATATCTGAAAATATACAGGAAATCTTATATTGATATACAATCATTCATTCCAACCAGTTATACTTCTAATGGTAATATTAGGGTTATATTTTATCATGACGAGTGTGTGAGTTTTGCTTCAAAAGTGATTATGGAAATCAAAAATAATGTGTTTAGAAAGAAGTCTCATGAAAAGTCTTATCAAGAAACATGGAGGAATACATGTGTTCTGAAGAAGGAAGTTATTGAAAGTGAAAAAAATGCCTATAAATTTGCTAACTTGAGTATGAAATATATATCTTATGATGGGCATAAACTGAAGAAATAGTAATGTACCAGTGTTGACTAAAAATGAACATCAAAATAAATATCATGTTCCATAATAATCTACTTGCATTGATGTGACATTGGGTCAGTTACTGTAGAAATATTAGGATTCGTTTGCACCATTCACTGAAGTTAGTTTTCAGTTCTAGGAAACAAATATGTATTTCAGGTGGATGAATATTTCTGAGAATAATCTTTTGAAAATTTGATTTTAAATCCACATACATGAATACGAATGAATTTAGGGAGTGTACAATAAGACACATATATTTCATATTTTGAAAAATTTGGAGAGTATATATATATATATATATATATATATATATATATATATATATATACACACACACACACACATACACACACATTAAAAAGTAGCAACATATATGCCAATCGAAATTCTTCATGAAATGTATATCATCCACTGGTCCAAAAATATTCATTATACTGAATACGATTTTATTTATCATGTTGTTCATCTAAGAAGCTCACCCATAGGTTGAATTTTCAGTTCTAACTGTGTTTAGGAGGAGTGATCTCTTCTCCCAATTTGTATCTGCCAAGTCAGCCACCTCACAAGAATGTACATGTGATAACAGGTAGGATTCTATATGTGCATATGAAATTACATGTGCTGAATTGGCTACAGAGAAAGGCAGAGAGGAATTCACCTATTTGTTACCTTTAAAAACACATGGATCTTCTTCTATTTCTCTCTTTATGGTTCTGTAGTTTTCATTGTATATGTCTTTCACCTCTTTTGTTAGGTTGATTCCCAAGTATTTTATTTTTTTTGAAAATATTGTGAATGGAGTGTTTTTCCTCATTTCTGATTCAGAAGTTTTGTTACTGATATACAAAAATGCCTTTGATTTGTGCGTGTTGATTTTTTATCCTTCCACTTTGCTGAATTCATTTATTAGTTCTAGTAGTTTTTTTGTAGACCCTTTTGGGTCTTCTAGGTATAGAATCATGTCATCCTCAAACAGTGATAATTTAAGTTCTTCTTTTACTATTTATATGCCTTTAATTTCTTTCATCTTTCTAATTGCTCTGGCCAGTGTTTTGAGAACTATATTGAATAGAAGTGGTGATAGAGGGCATCCCTGTCTTGTTCCTGATTTTAGAGGGAATGCCTTCAATTTTTCTCCACTCAGAATGATGCTAGCCTGAGGCTTAGCATAGATAGCTTTCACAATTTTGAGGAAAGTTCCTGTTATCCCTAGTTTTTCTAATGTTTTGAATATAAAGGAATGCTGTACTTTGTCGAATGCTTTTTCTGCATCTATTGAGATGATCATATGGTTCCTATTTTAAGTCTATTTATGTGGTGAATAACATTTATTGATTTCCGTATATTGAACCATCCTTGCATCCCAGGGATTAATCCTACTTGATCATGGTGCACAATTTTTTTGATGTGCCTTTTTGTCCGATTCGCCAGAATTTTATTGAGGATTTTTGCATGTAGTTTTATCAGAGATATTGGTCTGTAGTTTTCTTTCTTTGAGGTGTCATTGTCTGGTTTCGGAATCAGGGTGATGTTGGCCTCATAGAATGAATTTGGCAAAGCTCCCTCTTTTTCCACTTCCTGAAAAAAATTGAAAAGTATTGGTATTAATTCTTCTTTAAAGGTTTTGTAAAACTCCGCTGTATACCCATCTGGTCCTGGGTTTTTCTTGGTTGGTAGTCTTTTGATTGCTTCTTCAATCTGATCCATTGATATTGGTCTGTTCAAATTGTGTGTATCCTCCAGACTCAGTCTGGGCAAATCATAGGATTTAAAAAATTTATCGATGTCTTCACTCTCTTCTATTTTATTGGAATATAGGTTTTCAAAATAATTTTAAAAATGTGGCATTTATACACCATGGAGTATTACGCAGCACTAAAAAATGACAAAATCATGGGATTTGCAGGGAAATGGATGGTATTAGAGTAGATTATGCTTAGTGAAGCTAGACAATCCCTAAAAAAACAAATTCCAAATGTCTTCTTTGATATAATGAGAGCAACTAAGAACAGAGCAGGAAGGAATAGCAGGAAGAAAAGGTCAACATTAATAAGAGACATGAGGTGGGAGGGAAAGGGAGAGAAAAGGGAAATCGCATGGAAATGGAGGGAGACCCTCAATGTTTTACAAAATTATATATAAGAAGTTGTGAGTGGAAGGGGAAAATAAACAAGTAGGAAAATGAATTACAGAAGATGGGGTAGAGAGAGAATATGGGAGGGGAGGGGAGGGGAGGTGGGATAGTAGAGGCTAGGAAAGGTAGCAGAATACAACAGATACTAATAGGGCATTATGTAAAAATGTGGATGTGTAACCGATGTGATTCTGCAATCTGTATTTGGAGTAAAAATGTGAGTTCATAATCCACTTGAATCTAATATATGTAATACAAGATGTCAAGAGTTTCGTAATATTTTGAACAACCAATAAAAAAAAAACATGGAGAACTATTTCAACAAAAAATTGACTAGATTTATAACTCCTACCCTGTATAATGCAAAAGGCAAGTCCAACTATACACTATGCCTTGTCTGAACTGCTTGATTTTCTATTCTTTTTGGGTTATTTTTCTCCATCATATTAGAATTATTAGTCAGAGTCTAGTACTGTATGGGTTAGTTTCAGGGATTCAGTATTTTGAATGGAAAATAGGAAAATAAATCCAATGTGTATGTAAATATGTCCTTCACAAAAATCTTCCCACTCTCATCCAGAATAATGCCTTGACCTTACCTTCGCCCTAAGTAAAACACAATTAGAGGAGAAGAGTTAGAAAAACTGTGAATACATATCTGGAATGAAATATGCTCAAGAGTTCACAACCTTGAAGGTGGTAGAGGAGTTTCCAAAAGTTAGGAACAGGTAAATATTCGACAAAATTGGAGCTCTGCTGGACTAAAGACTTCTTGAGAAACTGCCTCTGAGTTTGGGCACTTGAAATATTTGTTGTTGTCAGGAGCTTTAGCTTCCTTTGTAGAGAGACCATCAAAGCTGGGTATGTATCTAAGTGACCTGGAGGACATGGTTTCTTATTTTCTAATGAACATGAGGCAGCAGTGCTGAATTCTCTCTTTGTAGGTAAACTGTGGGGACTGGGGGCTAACTCTTTCCGTGTGGACTCTAAAGCCTTTCGGTCATCCTCCACTTGTCGTGGTGTTTCTTGCTGCTGCAATGCGAGCTTGGTATTTGCTTCACACAATACAAGGAATTCAACTGGGACACAGTGCTAAAGGGAGTTCTGTCACGTGCGGTGTTTCAGGGTCTGCAGGATAATGTACCACCCAGGCTTCAATCCCACATAGCTTGCACCCTTGACCATAGCAATTTGATTCTGAACATTGCCCTGAAAACTCTGCATATTAAAAGATGCCTTTACATAGAAGGGTATGCTGGCTGCACCATGTCAGTTACAAGCCATTTGGAAGCCAATGGCAGATCCACATGGCCCCACCACAGATATTTTCTCACACACCTGCACACAACTTCTCTAGGCCCACTTCTCATCAGGCCCCAACTTACTGGCATCTCTGTTCTTACACCATTTTCATGGTCATGGGAATTTCAAAAATTTCATGATATTTATCTAGCCATTTTTCAAGATTGATGTTGGAGGCATTGTGGTTTAAATTCATTCAGGAATCATTCAATGGTGAGGAAGCTCATTTGAATGAAAGCTCTGGTGAAATCTCTGAGGCAAGGCTTCCCAAAGAGTGGCCAAAAGGTCACATGAACCCAGGCCTATTGCTGCCTACAATGTGAGGTCCATGTGTGTTTTGACTCTCATGTATGGCTGCCATGTCTTTCAGAATAAAACCATGTGATATCCTGGCTGAGATTCCCAGTGCTCTGTGGAAAGCAAACCTGGGCCTAGATCTCGGTTTCCAAGGGCGACTCTCATGCGTGGCCAACTAAAATCCCAACACATTTCATGATAATACTTCTCTAAGGTCAGTTCCAGAACCCAGTCTCTAAGGGGAATCACACCAGATTTCAGCCCAGGTGTACCCAGTCATATCTTCCAACTACCACACAAATGATGACAATTAAAATCAAAACACTCCCACATGGCCCTCATCTTCTTCCATATATTCACTCTCATTCTAAGCTCTGTCTGGAGGTTTCCATGAGCGGCGAAGTCCAAGAGAGTGTCCAAAATAAGCTCCCTTGCCCCTCATTGCCTAAAGTCATGGTGGCCTGGACACCCTTCCTGTGAACCAGGTGTGATCAAATAGGCCTGCCCTTAATACGCCTAGGCTTCTCCAATTTGAGGCCTACTGACTGTCAGGTATAGATATTTTTATGTGAACTGGAGTCATGAGAAAACCCAAGAACCTATGTGCTAGACTCTCCAGGGCTTTGAAGAACTCATTTGACACAAAAAATCCCTATTCTCACTTGATGGAGGTCAGGAGCCTTACAGAGGAAGGTGAGAGACTTCATGCACAGGGACTGCTCTTTTGGCCATTTTGGTTATGGATTCACACACGGAATGATCCATCAGGTGATGAGAATGTAAGCCACAGCCTCACACAGATCAAAGAGGCTGATTCAGACACATCCCTTTCCAAAGCAATTTAGCAAATACCCACTGGTGATGCCCATTCATTTCCATTTGAAAACTGTGTGCTTCAGGCTTCACAAAGGTGTGCCCTGAGACAAAGAGCTTCCTGACATTCTGGGCAAATTAACAATAGGTAAGCAAATGGGCCAAAGTAGAGTTTCTCTACTTTACAAGACACACTGATGTCTGATTTTTTCTAAAATGCTCCAATTCCCATATATTAAATTATGTAGAGACATTAATGAACAAGAGCAAGTCACGGCAGCTGCAGTAAAACAGGCTTTAGAACAAGGGCAAGTCGTGGCAGCTGCAGTAAAATAGGCTTTAGATGCCAGGACAAGAACATGCTACAATTGTGAACAAACAGGACATTTTAAAAGGAATTGCCCCATAAGAGGAGGGTTTAACAAAACTAGGTATCAAAGGAGTAGAATACGGGGTATTTGCCCAGGATGCCATAGAGGGAGACATTGGACTAATGAATGCCATTCTCAAACCACCATAGAGGGTAGTATATTATCAAAAAAACAAACAAGGACCAGGTGTTTATCCATGATATCATGGAGAAAGGCATCAGGTTACGTTGCCAGAAAATGGACAGGGGACCCAATGCTCTGGGGCCCCAAACCACAAATATACGGAGCACTGGAGGAACCCAGCAACCCCATCAGGGTAGTGCCAAAGACGCATTGTCCATCAGAGCCCTCAACAGACAAACCAGAGGGAGTGCAGTGTTGGACATCTGCACTTCTGTCAGAGCAGTACTAACTCCAGAGATGGGAGTTCAAATCATTCTCTCAGGGGTAAAAAACCTCTTCCCCAAGGAGCAGTAGGCTTATTATTGGGACACAGCTCTTCTACTCTAAAAGGACTTATGATAAGTCCTGGGGTAATTGACCCTAATTATGAAGGTGAAATAAAAATTATAGCCAGTTCTCCAAAGGGTATATCAGTAATTTCACCAAGAGACAGAATAGCACAGTTACTAATAATACCACGCTTACATGATAAATTTTCCAGTCATGTTGTAGAAAGAGGTTCCAAGGGATTAGGCTGCACAGAAGTAGATTTGGCTATGTTTTCTCTAAAGTACCCCATACTAAAACTAAATATTCAAGGACATGAATTAAATGGGCTACTGGATACAGATGCAGAACTTAGCATCATCTCTCGTCCAGAATGGCCAAAATATTGGCCATTACAACCATCCACTCAAACACTTCAAGGCCTAGAATTGGCGACTAATCCCCATCAAAGAGCAATGGTATTATATTGGAAGGATCCTGAAGGATGTGAAGGAACTATATAGCCATATGTATGGATCATCTTCCCGTAAATTTATGGGGATGAGATGTCCTAGATGAATTAGGTTTGAAATTAACAAAAAAACATCAATTAAAATATACCCACAATTATGGTTAGACAAGGTTTTAGGATAGGAAAAAGATTAGAAAAACAATATCAAGGTATAGCAGCTCCAATACTAATAGATCAAGGAACAGACAGAAATGGGTTGGATTTTAAGAAAGGGACACTAAGACAATAAAAATTACTTAAAAATAAGAAAGACCAGTATGGGTTCCTCAGTGGACCCTGACTAAAGAAAAGGTACCACCAGCCCATGATCTGGTCAAACAACAATTAGCAGAAGACATATAAAACCATCTGTATCTCCCCATAATACTCCCAGTTTTGTCATCAAAAAGTAATCTGGTAAATGGAGATTATTGCAAGATTTAAGAGGCATTAATAATGAGATGGTTATTATGGGACATGCTCAATCAGGGATTCCACAATTATCTGCTTTGCCAAAACTTGGTATGATTTATGTATAGATATTAAAGATTTTTTTTTTCATTTCCAATTCAACCTTAGGATAGTCCATGTTTTGCATTTACTAACCCTGCACTGAATCATGAAGGTCCTGATCAGAGATACAAATGGAAAGTACTCCCTCAAAGGATGGCTAATAGCCCAACTATGTGTCAAATTTATGTTAACAAAGTAATCCAGCCACTTAGAAATCAAAATCCTGAACTACAAATATTTCACTATATGGATGATATATTATTAGCACACAAAGCTAAAAACACATTGCTAGAATGTTATGCCACACTTAAAAACATATTAAGAAATATAAACTAGAGATAACAATAGATAAAGTAGAATTAAATTTTCCAATTAATTCTTTAGGAGTTCTATTATCCTCAACCATGATCTGTCCACCAAAAATTCAAGTACGAATAGATCAACTCAAATCACTTAATGACTTTCAAATGTTATTAGGAGACATAAATTGGACAAGGCCTTATCTAGGTATATGCACAATAGAGTTGGAACCTTTTTTGATATCCTAAAAGGTCCATCAGATCCAAATTCACCCCGCATGTTAACGCCTGAAACAAGAAAGGCATTAAAAATTATTGAAACATATATGGAAAATATGCATTTGGATAGAATTGATTTAAGTTTGTCTTTATTATTTATTGTACTACCAACAAAAAATATTACTACAGGAGTATTTTGGCAAGAAGGTCCATTATTATGGATGCATTTATCTTATTCCCCTAACAATATTGTTACTCGGTATACTGAGGCTGTAGGACAATTAATACTGAAAAGAACAAAAGCAGCAAAGGAAGTGTTTGGAATTTCTCCCAATAAAATAATTACTCCATATACTCTGAATCAAATTGATGAGTTAGCTAATGAGTTAAATACTTGGGCAATAATCATGTGCAAATCTAATATTTCATTTGATAATCACTTACCATCTAATCCTTTATTGTCTTTTTGATCATTTCATCCTGTAATTTTTCCAAAAATGACAAGAAAAACACCTATCATGAATGCTCCAAATATATTCACTGATGGGTCAAATAATGGTACAGCAGCAATAGTTACACCTGATCAAACTTTTACATTTCTAGTACCCAAACAATCATCTCAAAAGGTAGAGCTTAATGCAGTATTACAAGCTTTTGTGATGTTTAAAGATTCTGTAATTAATTTATTTTCCGATAGTCAGAATATAGTTAATGCTATAGTATCCCTTGAAGATGCTGGTAGGATTTCCCCTTCCTCTACTCTTTTCTCTTTGCTTTCCACTATACAAAGTCTAATCTTGGACAGAAAAGATCTGTTCTTTATAGGAAATATCAGAACACATACAAGATTGCCTGGAGCCCTTAGTTTGGACAATGATTTAGCAGATAAAACTACACATGACATACATATTTTCTCTATAGTAGAAGAAGCTACAAATTTTCATAAAAAGTTCCGTGTCAATCCTAATAGTTTACAAAAGTGCTTTAAAATAACTAAGGAAAAATCTAGACAAATAATAAAACAATGTCAAAATTGTGTGACCTTTTCACCACACGTTAATCTTCGAGTCAATCCTAGAGGATTGATACCTAACCATATTTGGCAGATGAACGTCACAAACTTGCCAGAATTTGGAAAATTAAAATATTTTCATGTTACAGTTGATACTTCTTCTGGATTTTTGATGGGCTCCCTTCTTGTCGGAGAAAAAAACTAAAGATGTTATAGCTCATTGCTTACAAAATTTTGCCACTGTGGGTGTTCCAAAACAGTTAAAAACAGATAATGCCCCTGGTTATACTTCTACCTCTTTTAAACAATTTTGCTCATCATTTGGAATCACTCATATAACAGGAGTCCCATACAATCAGCAGGGACAAGGTATAGTTGAAAGAGCACATCAAACTATTAAAACGTACTTACTAAAGCAAAAAGAAGGAATTGGGAAGGGGTATATATTCCCCAAAGATAAACTTAAAATAACCCTTTTTAGTCTAAACTTTTTAAATTTGGATTCAACAGGGCTTAGTGCTGCAGAAAGGCATATATGTTCAAAAAATGTACATAAGCCCAAGGTACTTTGGAAGGATATTCTAACAGGACAATGGAAAAGTCCTGACCCAGTAATTGTCTGGAGTCGGGGGCCTGTTTGTGTGTTTTCACAGGGAGAACAGGAGCCGATTTGGATTCCAGAGAGATTAACTAAAGAGATTTCTACAGACCCAAAAGAAGATGATTTGGCTCAAATCAATTACAGCTGATATCCAGAACTCCAGTTTGGCTATTCTTACATCTGTGACAGAACCAGGATGTTTTTTTCAATATCTATTTTATTATTGCCCTTTCCCATATCATGAAGTTCTTTTTTGTTTTTTGAGCTCATACAGACCTAGGTTAATGTTTTGCTGATCAGTTTTATTTTTGGACTATAGAGTTTTTAGACTTTGCAATGGAGATTTCACATGTAAAAAGTTATAAAGCCTTTACTATTATGTTATGTGTTGTATGTATTATATTATGTGTGCACACTTGTGTTTTGTGTTATATGTTTGAATGTACATAACCATATATCATATGTGATGAGCGCTCATGAAAAAATGGATCCAAATATATTTTTTTTTATTCACGTGATGTAAATATTTTAATTTAAATTGGGTAAACACCCGTTGAGGATTGTTTTAAAATGTGAACAAAAAGGGAGGTTAACAGATCTGTTTGCTTTCTTTCACCTTTCCTTTTCATTATATTTAATAAATCTCTTCAAGACAATGTAAATTGTTAAGAAAATTGTTTTCTTTTAGTGCCTTCTGGAATGTTACATAATTTTTTCTTTAGGCATTGTTGCCAGAATTCCTATCTTCATCCCAGTGCCTGTGAAGACAAAGATAAAACCAATCTACAGCTTCTGCAAAAGCCATCACTGAACTGCTTGCAGAACTTGCCTGGACTATGTATGACTTGTATGCATTGTGAACTCACCTGCATGCATTGTGATCAATATGTTGGTGCATCGACTTGTGGTAGTGTTGGGGTATTTTTGCTGATGATGTCATCGGTGGTACAAGTTTTCCAAAGGGAGCCCTCAATTGGCTTGGTGTATCTTCCTCCCTTCTGCTTGTCATTGTTGTTCAGCTAAAATTTGGGGTCCAACAGAGATGAGACAAAGAACCTTACCCCCCCACTGGTACAAAGTCCTCTCCATAGGTGTGGCTGTATACTGGACCTGTAGTTAGTGACGGGTAAGATCCAGTTGCAATGGTACCAACCTAAGACTGGAGGCTGACACCTTGAGGTCAGCTCATTCGATAATGGGTAAGGACCATATGTACTATTGGACAACCTAAGGCAGGCATGGTCCCTAAGCCACATGCTTTTTGTTTAAACAGAGAGGGGGAGATGTTGAGAGCCACAGCCCGAGGGGCCAAAGAAAACTTTCAGACTGCCAGCTGATGGTTTGCTCACAGCGGCCCCAGCAACATCTAGCTGATTGGCTACTCTGCGGTGATGCCCATTGGGCTGTTTCCCCACCCTTTCAAACTACCAAGCTGCTCATTGGGGGACTTTTTTGGCTCTGCCCAAATGACCCAGCCAATCGAACTCAAGAGCAGGAGGAGTGGAGAGGTTGAGAGCTTGTGGGAAGCTGGTGGTGGCAGTTGTGCTCTGAGGGTATTTCCCGAGGAGCTATTTTTTTGGCGTGTGTAGTTCTAAAAATAAAGTTAGTTTATTTGGCAAGTGGCTCCTGAATTGTGCCCAGCCAGACTGTGGCAATCATAAATTGTTGGAGAAAAACAACCAAAACAGAATAGAAATACAAGCAGTTCGGAGGAGGCATGGTGTATAGCTGGATTTACCTTTTGTATGATAAAGGGTAGGTGTTATTAATCTAGTCAATATTAAATTGAAATAATTCTCCGTGTGTTTTAAAGTTAACAAATATGTGAATACCTGTCTCCCTGTATCTGTAGCCTATTCAGCACATGTATTTTTGTATGCACATATAGAATCCTACCTGGTATCACATGTACATTTTTGTGAGGTGGCTGACTTGGCAGATACGAATTGTGAAAAGAGATCACTACTCCTAAACGTTTTTGGAATTGAAAATTAGAACTATGCGTGAGCTTCCTAGTTGAACAAGATAATACATAAATCCATGTTCAGTAAAATGAATATTTTTGGATCTGTGGATGATATATATTTCATGATGAATTTCGATTGGCATATATATTGCTACCATTTAATGTCTGTGCATTTGGTGTGTGTGTGTGTGTGTGTGTGTGTGTGTGTATATATATATATATATATATATATATATACTCTCCAGATTTTTCAGCATATAAAATATATGTGTCTTATTATACAATCCCTAAATGCATTCATATTCATGCATGTGGATTTATAATCAAATGTTCACAAAATTATTCTCAGAAATATTCATCCACCTCAAATATATATTGTTTCCTAGTGCTGAAATCTAAATTCAGTGAATGGTGCATAGAAGTCATAATTTTTCTACAGTAACTGACCCACTTTAACATCAATGCAAGGAGATTACTATGGTACATGATGTGTATTTTGACGTTCATTTTTATTGAACACTGTTACATGACTATTTCTTCAGTTTATGCACATCATAAGATATATATTTCATTCACAAGTTTGCAAATTTATAGGCATTTGTTTCACTTTCTATCACTTCCTGCTTCAGTACACATGTATTCCTACATGTTTTTGACTGTTTTTTTCATGAGACTTCTTTTTATTTTAGGTTTCAATAATCACTTTTGAAGCAAAACTCACACACTCTTATTACCATTAGATGTATAAATGGTTGTAATAAATGTATGTATATAAATATAAGAAATCCTGTATATTTTCAGATATCAATTCAATCCATTATTTAATGTTGGAACCAGTTATATTATTTATTCACAGTATGGTCTATTCATTCATTTTATCGATTTTCGTAGACACAGGGTATACCTATTTGTACACCCAATACTAATTTATACAACTTCAAAATATTGCCCACAGAATTAGTGGAAGAAATACTCATGTCACCTGAACTACATATACACTTTATCACACTAATATTCTGGACACAAAATGCAAAGTTCACACTTATGATTGTACCAAAGCCTAAATGGAAAGTGAGCATGGATTACTAAAAACAACCAAGTCCAGATTGCCTAATGCTCTCAAATGTCAATCGTATTGGTGCTAAATATTTGTTTCTCCCTAAGATTGTGTATTCAACCTCTACCCTGTTGAAAATGTCTAATCCTATCACTCAATTTATACATTGCCTGATTTCTTAATGTCTCTATTCATATCTGCTTCCCTATATATTTTCCCCAGTTCATCATTGTGATTGACTCTTCACATGTGTTGACATTTACGTTCATTCTCTACCGGAAACCCTATTGTTAAAGAACTTTTGGTCCAAATCCTATACTCACTCTTCTTCCTAAACCTACTGACTATCTTTCTAATCCTACCGACTACCCTTTTTGAGTGGATGGTTTCATCTACATTTAATCATCCAATTTACAAGGTCCTATGCCATTGTTTATCAATTTATCTGAGACATTTGTGCAGAAGGTATTTCAAAGCTAAGTATCCCAATCAAGGGCCCAATGCTCTTCTGGGCTTCAAATCTTACCCAGACTTCTGTATTTATACTTATATTTCACCTATATATTCTTGTAAATATCACAGGTTCCCAATACCATTATTCATCACACAGAATGATTCCTAACCCAAATTTAACCTGTTATTACCCTAACCATACACTGTTCCCTCAATCTAACTTTACAGAAAAGCAGGGACAGAGTTGGTCTTACAATACAGTAGTGTAGGGGATATTCCACCTGCTGAGAACCTCAAAGGTCCATGCAGAAATGATCCCTGGAGAAGTTGTAAGCAGCTATGAAGGACCTGAGGGAGGAAAAGACAACTTCCATGGTAAACAACCTGGTCAGGATGAAAGGATGTGTCTGAATCAGCCTCTTTCATCTTAATGTAGAGAAGATGGACCAAACCAGGCTTGTGTGGAGAGCTGTTCCCGGGTGCCTATGGTGAAATACCATTCTAACTTGTGAAAATGTCACAGGAAGTAGGGGTACCCTGCACCTCTTGGGACCCTTGGAAGCAACTGTTAGGACAAAGTGGTTGCCAAGGCAGTGACTTCATTAACTTCCTGAAGGAAGTTACCTCACATGACTTCCTTATTGATGGAACTCTCTAAATTTGGGATTCAGGAAGTCAGGCAACCACAGCCAGTCCCAGTCCCAGTCCCAGTGGTCTCACTTGTTTGGGTTAACCAAGGACAGAGTCAGTCTTTCTTGGTACCTAGTGATGTGAGGATGGCCAAATGCCAGGAAAGCTAAGAAGAGGGGCCTTTCCTGAGAGAGAAGGTAGTGGCTCACCACTGGCTTCTGACAAGTTCACAGATTTGGCCAAGGAGACCAGAACAGAGGCAGCACAGTCCACTTCGGGGAAATATAGTATGGCCCACCTGTCAGAGGACACTCCGGATAGTCACAGACCTACTTTGGGGAAGGAGGTGCCTTTTTGAGTGTGGGTGTGAGTTTGTGGTTTTCTCTCATGTTCTGAGAATAGGTAGCAAAGGCAATTTGTTTGGTTTGGAGAAGACTGTTTCTAGTATGTTCTCTGACAAGGTGAGTGTTTCTATTACTGTGTATCCCACTCTGTCCGTGGTTGTAGTATTAGAAAAAGAATGCATCAATGGGTGTGTTCTGTCTAGTAGAAAGCTACCCTGCATTCATACTGCCAATTTATGAATGGACTGTGGCTAGCCTTATCAATGGGCAAAACCTACTATCTTCCTAAATTCCTGTTTTCTTCCTGAATTCTGGACACTCTCCAGAATAGGCTCATGGTTTTGTGTCCAAGATATGTACCACCTCCAAGCTCTGTCACATGGCCATGTACTGGATAGCTGAAGGGAATGGTGAGCATCTCAGAAAACTCAGATATCTGGGTGACCAGGAAAGTCTCAGTGGGGAAACCCTGCTTTGGGACTTTTGCTTACCTATTTTTCTGTTGCCCTGAATGCAAGGAAAGTCTTTGGCTCAGGCCACCCCTTTGTGAAGCCTGAAGAAAACAGTATTCAAATGGAAATGAATGGGGATCACCTGTGGCTCTTTGCTTAATTGGAAAGAGATGTGTCTGAATAAGCCTCTTGGCCCTGTGTGAAGCTGAGGCTTAGATTGTCAGCACCTGATGGATCTAAAGAAAGATCCCATGTTTGCATCCATAACCAAAATTCAAAAAATCAGTCATTGTGGATGAAGTCTCTCACCTTCCTCTGTTAGGTTCCTGACCTCCATCAAGTGTGAATATGGACCCTTGGGTCAAATGAGTTCTTCAAAGCCCTGCAGATGTGCTAGTGTTCTCTCATGAATACAAACCACATAAAGAATCTATACCTGACAGTCAGTAGGCCTCAAATAGTAGAAGCAGAGCAGTGATAATGGCAGGCCTATTTGATCACTCCTGGTTCACAGGAAGGGTGTCCAGGCCACACTGACTTTAGGCAAATGAGGGGCAAGGGAGCTTATATTGGACACTGTCCTGAGCTGCATCACTCATGGAAACCTCTAGCCAGAAGTTATGATCAGTGTCTATATGGAAAAAAATGAGGGCCATCTGGGAATGTTTTGGCTATAATTGTGGTCATTTTTGTTGCAGTTGGAAGAGATGAGTGGGTCCGCCAGGGCTGGAACTCTTGGGTAATTCCCCTTATAGACTGAGTTCTGGAACTGACCTCAGAGAAGTATTGCCATGAATTGTGTTGGGATTTTAGGAGGCCACGCATGAGATTCACCCTTGGATTCGGAAATCTAGTCCCAGGTTGGTTTTCCACAGAGCACTGGGAATCTCAGGCAGGATATCACTTGATTTTATTATGAAAAACTTGGCAGCCATAGTGGAGAGCCAAAACACAAATGGACCTCACATTGTAGAGTTCAATGTGCCTGGCTTCATGTGACCTTTTGGCCACTCTTTGGGAAGACTTGCCTGTGAGCGTTCTCCAGAGATTTCATTGAAATGAGCTTCCTCACCATTTAATTGTTCCTGAATGAATTGAAGCCCACAGTGCCTCCAACTTCATCCTTGAAAAATGGCTATCTCATGCAACAGCAAAGGGTTTATTGGGGGTCCAGCATGTGGGGGATCAGAGCTAACTTGAATAGAGCAGAGTGCCCTGAGAAGAGCTTAAGCAGAGCTTATATACTTTCCTTGGGGAGGGCAGGGAGCGAAGTTTTTTGATGGGTAAGGGCGAGTGGGCGGTTTGTGTTCAACCGGGTGAAGGAGTACATTCTGCAGTTTAGCAGTTGGGGACAGGACATTCTGGAAACAAGATTAGCAAACAGTTCTCAAGATTTCAAGAGTGTTTTGTTAAGCATACAGAAAAAAAGTGACAAGTACCTATTTTATTAACCTTTCATTCCTCACTTCTTCTTCTATCTACTTTTAATCATAAAAGTGATCATTGGGGGGTGTCACATTCAATGTCTTCTAGTGGAGTATTACCATAAGTTTAACTTGTCCAATTTGAGCTTGGAGAAAAGAAATTACACTGTTGAGCAAAGAGGGTTTTATAGTTAGCAATATTATGGAGATGATTTTGGACAGGCCAGGGTTGTTAAAAAGTAGTCAAAAGGGGGACTATGTGAACCAAGACTCAAACCACCCTTTTTTGTCCTCTCACTCTCTCATTGACGCTCTTCAGGGTGTCTTTTTAATTTAATCATAATTTTTTTACAACTCCATTATGCTCGGAATAAACACAACATTCTTCCCAGGAAGTGACAAGTACCTATTTTATTAACCTTTCACTACCGACTAACCCTTTTTGACTGGATGTTCCCTTCGACATTCAATCATCCAAGGTACAAGGTCCAATGGCATTGTATATTGATTAATCTGACACAACTGTGCAGAGCCTAATTCAAAGCTAAGTATCCCAATCAAGGGCCCAATGCTCTTCTGGGCTTCAAATCTTACGTAGATTTCTGTTTTCATACATATATTTCACCTATATATTCTCATACATATCGCAGGTTCCCAATACCATTATTCATCCAGCAGAATGATTCCTACCCCAAATCAAACATGTTATTAACCCTAACCATACACTGTTCCCTCAATCTAACATTGCAGAACAGCAGGGACAGAGTTGGTCTTACAATACAGAAATGTAGTGGATCTTCCACCTGCTGAAAACCTCAAAGGTCCATGCAGAAATGATCCCTGGAGAACATGTAGGCAGCTATGAAGGACCTGGGAGAGTAAAAGTCATCTTCCATGGCAAACTACCTGGTCAGGATGAAGAACTGTGTCTCATTCAGGCTCTCTCTTCTTAATGTAGACAAGATGGACCAAACAAGGCCTGTGTGGAGAGCTGTTCCTGGGTTCCTATGGTTGATATACCGATCTAACTTGTGAAAGTGTCAGAGGAAGTATGGAAGCAACTATTAGGACAAAGTGGTTGCTAAGGTAGTGACCTCATTCACTTCCTGAAGGAAGTGACCTCACCTCACTTCCTTGGTGATGGAACTCTCTTAACTTGGGATCCAAGAAGCCAGGCATCCAGAACCAGTCCCAGTCTCAGTCACAGTGGGATCACTTGTTTAGTTTTACCAAGGACAGAGTCACTCTTTCTGGGTACCTACTGATGTGAGTATGGTCAAATGCCAGGAAAGCTCTGAGAGGGTCCTTTCCTGAGAAAGCAGGTAGTGGCTCACTGCTGGCTTCTGACTACTTCACAAAGTTGGCCAAGGAGACCAGATCTGAGAAAGGACAGGCCATTTGGGTGGAACATAGTATGGCCCAGGAGTCAGAGGACACTCCGGATAGTCACAGACCTACTTGGGGAAAGGAGATGCCATTGTGGGTGTGGGTGTGGGTTTGTGGTTTTGTCTCATGTTCTGAGAATAGGTAGCAGTGGCAGTTTGTTTGGTTTGCAGTGAACTATTTCTACTAAGTCGTTTCACAAGGCATGTGATTCTATATCTGTGTACCTCACTGTGTCCGTGGTTGTAGACATTAGAAAAAAGAATGCATCAATGGATGTGTCCTGTCTACTAGAATGCTTCCCAGCATTTATCCTGATGAATTAATGAATGGACCAGGGCTTGCCTTATCAATGGCCAACATCTGCTATCTTCCTAAGTTCCTGTTTTCTTCTGGAATTCTGGCAACTCTCCAGAATAGGCTCATGGTTTTGTGTCCAAGATATGTACCACCTCCAAGCTCTGTCACATGGTTATGTACTGAATAGCTGAAGGGAATGGTGAGCATCTCAGAAAACGTAGATATCAGTGTGACTACTAACCTCTCAGTGGAGAAACCCTGCTTTGGGCCTTTTGCTTATAAAATCTTCTTTTGCCCTGAAAGTCAGGAAGGTCTTTGCCTCATGCCAACCCTTTGTGAAGCCTGAAGAAAACAGTTTTCAAATGGAAATGAATGGGCATCACCTGTGGCTCTTTGCTTAATTGCTTTGGAAAGGGATGTGTCTGAATCAGGCTCTTGGCCCTGTGTGAGTCTGTGACTTAGATTGTCAGCACCTGATGGATGTAAAGAAAGATCCCATGTGTGCATCCAAAACCAAAATGGCCAAAAGAGCAGTCATTGTGGATGAAGTCTCTCGCCTTTCTCTGTAAGGTTCCTGATCTCCATCAAGTTAGAATAGGGATCCATTGGATCAAATGAGTTCTTCAAAGCTCTGCAGAGGCTAGCCCATTGCGGCTTGCTTTTTCTCATGACTCAAATACACATAAAGAATCTAAACCCCACAATCAGTAGGCCTCAAATTGGAGAAGCGGAGCAGTATCAAATGCAGGCCTATTGGATCACTCCTGGTTCACAGGAAGGGTGTCAGGACACTCGAACATTAGGCAAATGAGGGGCAAAAGAGCTTATTTTGGACACTGTCTTGGACTGTGCCCCTCATGGAAACCTCTAGCAAGAGTTATGATGAGTGTCTATATGGAAGAAAATGAGGGCCATGTGGGAGTGTTTTGGTTTCAATTGTGTTCATTTGTGTGGCGGTTGGAAGAGATGACTTGGTCCACCTTGGCTTGAACTCTGGTGTGATTCCCCATAGAGACTGAGTTCTGAAACTCACCTCAGAGAAGTATTGCCATTAATTGTGTTGGGATTTTAGGAGGCCACGCATGAGAGTCGCCCTTGGAAACTGAGATATAGGCCCAAGGTGCCTTTCCACAGAGCACTGGCAATCTCAGCCAGGATAATACATGATTATATTCTTAAAAACATGGCAGCCATAGTTGAGAATCAAAACAAACATGGACCTCACAGTGTAGAACTCGATAAGCCTGGCTTCATGTGACCTTTTTGCCACTCTTTGGAAAGCCTTGCCTGTTAGTGTTCTCCAAAGATTTCATTGAATTGAGCTTCCTCACCATTTAATGGTTCCAGAATGAATTGAAACCGACAGTGCTTCCAACTTCAATCTTGAAAAATGCCCAGATAAATACCATGAAATTTTTGAATTTCCCATGACCAGGTCGCACTGGGGAACCTGTGTATGTCCTACGTCTGATCATGAGTGTATCAGGCAGTGCCTTGATTGACAGGGATTCATAAAAATGATGTAGAACAGTGATACCAGTAAGTTGAACCCTGCTGAGTCGAGGGCCTAGAGCAGAGGTGGGAAGGTGTATGATAAAACATCTGTGTGGGCCAATGTGAATCTGCCATTGGCTTCCAAATGGCTTGTGACTGACATGGTGCAACTAGCAGAATGTTCTATGTAAAAGCATATTTTTATATGGAGAGGTTTCAGGGCAATGTTCAGAACCAGGTTGCTGTTGACAAGAGGGCAAGCTATGGGGGATAGAAACCTGGTTGGTGCATTCTCCTGAGAACCCTGACCCACCGCACATGACAAAACTCCCTCCAGCACTGTGTCCCAGTTGAACTCCTTGTATATCATGAATCAAATACCAAACTCCCAGTGCAGCAACAAGAAACACCTTGAAAATTGGAGGATGACCAAATGGCTTCACAGTCCACATGGGGAGACACTTAGCCCACATTGGCCACAATTGACCTACAAAGAGAGAAATCAGCACTGCTGCCTCATGTTCATTGGAAAATAAGAAACCATGTTCTCCAGGTAACATAGATGCAGACCCAGCTTTGATGGGCTCACTAGAGAGAAAGCAAAAGCTCCTTACAAAAACATATATTTCAAGTGCCCAACCTCATAGGCAGTTTCTCAAGAAGTCTTTAGGGCACCAGAGCTCCATGTTTTTGGAAAGTTTACCCTGTCCCTTACTTTGGGTAACTCCTCTAACACCTCCAAAGTTGTGAACTCCTGAGCATATTCCATTCCAGATATGTATTCACAGATTTTCTACCTCTTCTCTTCTCATTATGTATTACTTGGGGTGGAGGTAATGACAATGCATTGTTCTGGATGAGAGTAAGAAGATTTTTGTGTACCACATATTTGCATACACTTTGGATTAATTTTCCAATTTTCCATTCGACATACTGAATCCCTGACACTAAACCATACCCTACTAGACTCTGACTGCTTATCCTAATATGATTGAGAAAAATAACTCAAACAGAATAGAAATAAAAGAAGTTCAGAGGAGGGGTGGTGTATAGTTGGGCTTGCCTTTTGCAATATATAGGGTAGGAGTTATAAATCTAGTCAATTTTTAATTGAAGTAGTTCTCAGGGTGTTTTTAAAGTTAACAAATAGGTGAATCCCTGTCTCCGTTTATCTGTAGCCTATTCAGCACATGCTTTTGTATATGCACATATAGAATCCTACCTGGTATCACACGTATACACTTGTGAGGTGGCCAGCTTGGCAGATACAAATTGTGAGAAAAGATCACTCCTCCTAATCGCTGTTGGAACTGAAAATTCAACCTATGGGGGAGCTTCCTAGTTAAACAGCATTATACATAAATCCATGTTCAGTAATATAAATATTTTTTGGATCTTTGGACGATATATATATCATGATGAATTTTGATTGTCATATATATTGCTACTTTTTAATGTCTCTGTGTGGGTTTTGTGTGTGTGTGTGTATATATATATATATATATATATATATATATATATACGCTCTAGATTTTTCAAAACGTGAAATATATGCGTCTTATTATGCACTGCCTAAATTCATTCATGTTCATCTATGTGGATTTCTAATCAACTTTTCACAAGATTATTCTCAGAAATATTCATCCACCTGAAATACATATTTGTTTCCTAGTACTGAAAACTAAATTCAGTGAATGTTGCACACAAATTCTAATATTTCTACAGTAACTTACCCAGCTTAACATCAATGCAAGTACATTCCTATGTTCCATGATGTCTATTTTGACGTTCATTTTTATTCAACACTGGTACATTACTTTTTCTTCATTTTATGCACATCATAGGATATATATTTCTTGCACAAGTTATCAAATTTATAGGCATTTGTTTCACTTTCAATCACTTCCTGCTTCAGAACACATGTATTCCTCCAGGTTTCTTGATAGTTTTTTTCATGAGACATCTTTCCAAACACATTATTTTCGATTTCCATAATCTCTTTTGAAGCAAACTCACACACCCATCATGATACACCGTAACCCTATTATTACCATTTGATGTATAACTTGTTGGAATGAATGATTGTATATGAACATAAAATTTCTTATATATTTTCATATATCAATTCAATCTATTATTAAAAGTGGAACCAGTTATATTATTTATTCACAGTATGGTCTATTAAGGCATCATCTCTATATTCATACATACAGGGTACACCTAAATGTATCCCCAATACTAATTTATAAGTCTTTAAAATATTGCTTTCAGAAATGGTGGAAGAAATACTATAGTCACCTGATATACATATACATTTCATCACAGTAATATTCCTGACACAAAAGGCAAGGGTCACACTTATGATTGTACCAAAGCCTAAATTGAATTTGAGCATGTGTTACTAACAACATCCATGTCCTGGTTCCCTAATGCTCTCAAATATCATTCCTATTGGTGACGACATATCTGTTTCTTCCTAAGATTATATATTGAACCATAACCCTGTTAAAAATGTCTTATCCTACAACTCACGTTGTACTTTGCCTAATTTTCTAATGTCTCCATTGATATCTGCTGTCAAACACCTTTTCTCCAGTTCATCATTGGGAATGTCCCTTCAAATGTGCTGACATTTACATTCACTCTCTCACCAAAACCGTATTGCTAAAGAACATTTGGTCCAACTCCTAGACTCACTCAAATGTGTTCTTCAAAGCCCTGCAGAGGGCAGCCCAGAGGTGCTTGGGTTGTCTCATGACTCCAATTCACATAAAGAATCTAAACCCTACAGTCAGTAGGCCTCAAATTGGAGAAGCAGAGCAGTATTAATTGAAGGCCTATTTGATCACTCCTGGTTCACAGGAAGGGTGTCCAGGCCACCCTGACTTTAGGCAAATGAGGTGCAAGGGAGCTTATTGTGGACACTGTCTTGCGCTGCGCCCCTCATGGAAACCTCCAGCCAGAGGTTATGATGAGTGTCTATATGGAAGAAGATGAGGGCCATGTGGGAGTGTTTTGGTTTTAAATGTGGTCATTTGTGCGGTGGTTGAAAGAGATGACTGGGTCCACCTGGGCTTGAACTCTGGTGTGATTCCCCTTAGAAATGGAGTTTTGGAAATGACGTTAGAGATGTATTGCCATGAATTGTGTTTGGATTTTAGGAGGAGAAGCATGAGATTCGACCACGCATGACAGTAGGCCTCAAATTGGGAACGCAGAACATTTTGTCCAAATCCTTTATTCACTCTTCTTTTTAATCCTATCGTCTAACTTCCTAATTCTAGATAAATACCACGGTATATTTGAAATTCCAATGACCAGGTGGCACTGGAGAATATTTGGATGTCCTGTTGCTGATCATGAGTGTACCAGACAGTGCCTTGATTGACTGGGTTTCATGAAAATGGTGTAGAACAGAGATGCCAGTAAGTTGGAGTCTGCTGAGTAGTTGGCCTAGAGCAGTGGTGTGCAGGTGTGTCATAAAACATCTGTGGTGGGGTCATGTGGATCTTCCATTAACTTCCAAATGGCTTGTGGCTGACATAGTGTAGCCAACAGACCCTTATATGTAAAGGCATCTTGTTATATCGAGAGGTTTAAGGGAAATTTTAGGAATAAGGTTGCTATGGTCAAGGGCACAAGCTACGTGAAATAGAAGACATTTTGGTGCATTTTCCTGCAGACCCTGACCCACCACACCTGACAGAACTCCCTCTAGCACTTTGTCCCAGTTGAACTCATTGTATTTTGTGAAGTAAATACCATACTCCCAGTGAAGCAGCAAGAAACACCACAGAAAGTGGAGGATGACCAAATGGCTTCACAGTCCACACGGGGAGACACTTAGCCCCCAGTGGTCACAGTTTACCTACAAAGAGAGAATTCAGCAACTGCTCCCTCATGTTCATTATAAAATAAGAAACCATGTCCTCCAGGTCACATAGATGCAGACCCAGCTTTGATGGTCTCACTACAAAGAGAGAAGAACATATATTTCAAGGGCCAAATCTCAGAGGCAGTCTCTCAAGAAGTCTTTAGACAAGAAGAGCTCCATGTTTGTGGAGTGTTTACCCTGATCCTTACTTTGGAAACTCCTCTACCAACTCCAACGTTGTGAACTCCTGAGCATCTTCCATTCCAGATATGTATTCATAGATTTTCTAACTCTCCTCCTATAACTGTGTCTTATTGGGGCGAAGGTAATGTCATGGCATTGTTCTGGATGAGAGTTGGAATATTATTCTGTGGCACATATTTGCATACACATTGAATTCATTTTCCTATTTTCCAATCAAAATACCGAAATCATGACACTAACCTTACCCTACTAGACTCTCACTACTAATCCTAATATGATGGAGAAAAAAAACCCAAATACAAGCATTTTAGTGGACGCATGGTATATATTTGGACTTGCCTTTTGCATGATAAAGGGTAGGTGTTATAAATCTAGTAAATTTTTGTTTAAAACAATTTTTCATGTGTTTTTAAATTAACAAATATGTGAATTCCTGTCTCCCTTTCTGTATATACTATTTAGCACATGTATTTTTTCATGCACATATAAAATCCTACCTGGTATCACAGGTTAATTTTTGTGTGTTGTCTGACTTGGCAGATTCAAATTGTGAGAAGAGATCACTCCTCCTACCCTACTAGACTCTGACTACTAATCCTAATATGATGGAGAAAAATAACCGAAACAGAATGGAAATACAAGCAGTTCAGTGGAGGCATGGTGGATATTTGGACTTGCCTTTTGCATGATAAAGGGTTGGTGTTATAAATCTAGTCAATTTTTGCTTAAAATAGTTCTCCATGTGTTTTTAAAATTATCAAATATGTGAATTACTGTCTCCCTTTCGCTATAGACTACTCAGCACATGTGTATTTATATGCACATATAGAATCCTACCTGGTATCACAGGTTAATTTTTGTGTGTTGTCTGACTTGGCAGATACAACTTGTGAGAAGACATCACTCCTACTAACCACTGTTGAAACTGAAAATTCAACTTATGGGTGAGCTTCCTAGTTGAAAACATTATACATAAATGCATGTTCAGTAAAATAAATATTTTTGCATATTTGAATGATATATATTTCATGATGAATATCGATTAGCATATGTATTGCTACTTTTTAATGTCTGTGTGTGTGTTTTGTATATATATATATATATATATATATATATATATATATATATATATACACTCTCCAGATTTTTCGAAATATGAAATATATGTGTCTTATATACACTCCATAAATTCATCCATGTTCATGTATTTAGATTTATAATCAATTTTTCACAAGATTATTCTCAGAAATATTTATACACCTGAAATATATATTTGTTTCCAAGTACTGAAAACTAACTTCAGTGAAAGGTACATACGAATCCTAATATTTCTAGAGTAACTGACCCAGTTTAACATCAATGCAAGTAGACTCCTATGGGACATGATGTGTATTTTGACGTTCATTTTTTTCAACACTGGTACATTACTATTTCTTCAGTTTATGCACATCATAGAATATATATATATATATATATATATATCATCCACAAGTTCACAAATTTGTAGGCATTTGTTTCACTGTCAATCACTTCCTGCTTCAGAACACATGTATTCTTCCATGTTTCTTGACTGGTCTTTTCATGAGACTTCTTTCCAAAAATAATATTTTTTAGTTCCATTGTAAGATTAAAGCAAAACTCACACACCCTTCAGGATAAAACATAACCCTAGTATTAACATTAGATGTATGACTGGTTGGAATGAATGTATGTATATCAATATAAGATTTCCTGAATATTTTCAGATATCAACTCAATACATTACTTAAAGTTGGAAGAAGTCGCATTATTTATTCACAGTATGGCCTATTCATGCATTATCTCTATATTTATAGACACAGGGTACATCTATTTTTGCCCACAATACTAATTTATACATATTCAAAATATTGCTCCAAGAAATGGTGGAAGAAATACTCATGTAAGCTGATCTGCATATACATTTTATCACAGTAATATTCTGGTCAGAAAATGCAAATATCACACTTATGATTGTACCAAAGCCTAAATGGAAAATGAACATGGCTTACTAAAAACATCCATGTGCAGGTTGCCTAATGCTCCCACTTGTCAATCTTGTTGGGGACTACATATTTGTTTCTTTCTAAGATTATATATTCAAACTCAATCCTATTGAAAATGTCTTATCCTATCTCTCACTTTACACTTTGCCTGATTTCCTAATGTCTCTATCGATATTAGCTTTCTAACATATTTTCCCCTGTTCATAATTGTGACTGACTCTTCACACGTGCTGACATTTACATTCACTGTCTACCCGAAAACCTATTGCTAAAGAAATTTTGGTCCAAATCTTATACTCACTCTTCTTTCTAAACTTACCAACTGTCTTTCTAATACTACCGACTATTCCTTTTTGCCTGGATGTTCTCTTCGACATTCAATCATCCAAGGTACAAGGTCCTATAACATTGTATATCGATTAATCTGAGACATCTGTGCAGAACATAATTCAAAGCTAAGTATCCCAAATGAAGGGCCTAATGCCCTTCTGGGCTTCAAATCTAAATAGATTTCTGTTTTCATACTTATATTTTACCTATATATTTTTGTAAATTTTGTAGGTTCCCAATGCCATTATTAATCCAGCAGAATGACTCCTCACCCAAATTGAACCTGTTATTAACCCTAACCATACACTGTTCCCTCAATCTACGTTTACAGAAGACCAGGGACAGAGTTGGTTTTACAATACAGGAATGTAGAGCATCTTTAACCTGCTGAGAACCTCAATGGTCCAAGCAGAAATGATCCCTGGAGAACTTCTAGGCAGCTTTTTAGGACCTGAGAGAGCAAAAGTCATCTTCCATTGCAGACAACCTGGTCAGGATGAAGGAATGTGTCTGAATAAGCCTCTCTCTTTTTAATGTAGAGAATATGGACCAAACCTGGACTCTGGGGAGAGCTGTTCCTGGTTTCCTATGGTTGATATTCCATTCTAACTTATGAAAGTGTCACAGAAAGTAGGGGCATCCTCTATCTCATGGGACCCTTGGAAGCAACTGTTAGGACAAAGTGGTTGCCAAGGTAGTGACTTCATTCAATTCTTGAAGGAAGTGACCTACCTCACTTCCTTGGTGATGGAACTCTCTGAATTTGGGATCCAGGAAGCCAGGCACACAGAACCAGTCTCAGTCTCAATTCCAGTGGACTCACATGTTTGGATTTACCAATGACAGAGTCAGTCTCTCTTGGTACCTACTGATGTGAGGATGGCCAAATGCCAGGAGAGCTCTCAAGAGGGGACGTTCCTGAGAAAGCAGTTAGTGACTCACCACTGGCTCCTGACAACTTCACAGATTTGAACAAAGAGATCGGATCTGAGACAGGACAGGCCATTTCATGGGTACATAGAATGGCCAACAAGTCAGAGGACACTCCGGATTGTCACAGACCTACTTGGGGGAAGGATGTGCCTTTGTGGATGTGGGTGAAAGTTTGTGGTTTTGTCTCATGTTCTGAGAATAAGTAGGGAAGGCAGTTTGTTTGGTATTCAGTGGAGAGTTTCTAGTAAGTCGTTTGACATGGCGAGTGTTTCTATGTCTGTGTATACCACTGTGTCCGTGGTTGTAGACATTAGAAAAGAGAATGCATTAATGGATGTGTCCTGTCTAGTGGAAAGCTTCTCAGGATTAATCTTTCCCAATTTATGAATGGACTGCGGCTTGACTTGTGGATGGGCAACACCTACAATCTTCCTAAGTTCCTGATTTCTTCCTGAATTCTGGCCACTCTCCAGAATAGGCTCATGGTTTTGTGTCCAAGATATGTACCACCTCCAAGCTCTGTGACATGTCCATGTACTGGTGAGCTGAAGAGAATGGGGAGCATCTCAGAAAACTCAGATATCAGTGTGACCAGGAAAGTCTCAGTGGAGAAACCCTGCTTTGGGCCTTTTGCTTCCCTATTGTTCTGTAGCACTGAATGTCAGAAAGGTCTTTGCCTCAGGGCACCCCTTTGTGAAACCTGAAGAAAACAGTTTTCAAGTGGACATTAATGTGCATCACCTGTGGCTCTTTGCTTAATGCTTTGGAAAGGGGTGTGTCTGAATTAGCCTCTTGGCCTTGTGTGTGGCTGTGACTTAGATTCTCAGCGCCTGATGGATCTAAAGAAAAATCCCATGTGTGCATACAAAACCAAAATGGCAAAAAAGATCAGTCATTGTGGATAAAGACTCTTTCCTTCCTCTGTTAGGTTCCTGACCTCTTCCAAGTGAGAATAGGGATTCTTTAGGGTCAAATGAGTTCTTCAAAGCCCTGCAGATGTGCTTGGGTTTTCTCATGAATCCAAATCACATAAAAAGACTATACCTGACAGTCAGTAGTCCACAAATTGGAGAAACAGAGCAGTATAAAAAGCAGGCTCATTTAATAACTCCTGGTTCACAGGAAGGGTGTTTATTCCACCCTGATTTTAGGCAAATGAGGGGCCAAGGAGCTTATTGTGAATACTTTTTTTGGCTGTGTCCCTTATGGAAACCTCCAGCCAGAAGTTTTGATAAGTGTCTATATGGAAGAAGATGAGGGCCATGTGGGAGTGTTTTGGTTTTAATTGTAGTCATTTGTGTTGTGGTTGGAAGAGATGACTGGGTCCACCTGGGCTTGAACTCTGGTGTGATTCCCCTTAGACAGTGAGTTCTGGAACTGACCTCAGAGAAGTATTGCGATGAATTGTGTTGGGATTTTAGGAGGCCACGCATGAGTGTCGCCTTTGGATACTGAGATATAGTCCCAGGGTGGCTAAGTTGATATCAAAACACTCATGGACCTCAATTGTAGACCTCAATGGGCCGGGTTTCATTTGACCTTTTGGACTCTCTTTGGGAAGCCTTGCCTATGAGAGTTCTGCAGAGTTTTTATTGAAATGAGCTTCCTCACCATTTAGTGGTTCCTGAATGAATAGAAACCCACAGTACATCCAACTTCATTATTGAAAAATGGCTAGAAAAATACCATTAAATATTTGAAATTCACATGACCAGGTGGCTTGCAGATCTTTTGGATGTCCTATTGCTGATCATGAGTGTACCAGACAGTGCCTTGATTCATTGGATTTCATGAAAATGGTGTAGAACAGAGATGCCAGTAAGATGGAGCCCGCTGAGTAGCGGGCCTAGAGCAGTGGTGGGCAGGTGTGTGATAAAACATCTGTGGTGGGGCCATGTGGATCTGCCATTGGATTTCAAATGTCTTGAGATGGACATAGTGCAGGCAGGAGACCATTATAAGTAAAGGCATCTTGTTATATGGAGAGGTTTCAGGGTAATATACAGAATCAGGTTGCTATGGTCAAGGGGGCAAGCTATGCGGTATATAGGCCAGTTTGGTGCATGCTCATGCATACCCTGACACACCACAAGTGACAGAACTCCCTCCAGCACTGTGTCCCAGTTGAACTCGTTGTATTTTGTGAAGCAAATATCAAATTCTCAGTGCAGGAGCAAGGAACACCAGGAAAAGTGGAGGATGACCAAATGGTTTCACAGTCTACACAGGGAGACACTAGGCCCCCAGTGGCCACAGTTTAAAATACTGAATCCCTGACACTAAAACCTACCCTATTAGACTCTGACTACTAATCCTAATAAGATGGAGAAAAATTACCCAAAAAAGTATAGAAATACTAGCAGTTCAGAGGAGGCATGTTGTATAGTTGGACGGGCCTTTTGCATTATATAGGGTAGGAGTTATAAATCAAGTCAATTTTTTGTTGAAATAGTTCTCCATGTGAATTTAAAGTTAACAAATATGTGAATTCCTGTCTCCCTTTCTATGTAGCCTATTCAGCACATGTATTTTTATATGCACATATAGAATCCTACCTGGTCCCACACGTACATTCTTGGGAGGTGGCTGAATTTTCAGACACAAATTGTGAGAAGAGATCACTCCTCCTAAATGCTGTTGGAAATGAAAATTCAACATATGTGTGAGCTTCCTTTTTAAACTAAATTATGTATAACTTTTTGTAATGAATGTATGAACGTATATATCAATATTAGATATCCTATATTTTTTCAGATATCAATTCAATCCACTATTTAAAGTTGGAACTAGTTATATTATTTATTCACTGAATGGTCTATTCATACAATATCTCTATATTCATAGACACAGGGTACACCTATTTGTGCCCCCAATACTAATTTATATATGTTCAAAATATTGCTCCCAGAAATGGTGGAAGAAATACTCATGTCACATGATATACATATACATTTTATCACAGTAATATTCTGGACACAAAAAGCAAATATCACACTTATGATTGTACCAATGTAAAGGTCATTTGAGCGTCGGAGGAAGAGACCACCAAAAGATTGTCTCATGCAACAGCAAAGGGTTTATTGGGGGTCCAGCATGCTGGGGCTCAGAGCTCAGTTGTATAGAGAAGAGAGCCCTGAGAACAGCTTAAGCAGAGCTTATTTACTTTCCTTGGAGAGGTCAGGGAGGGAAGTTTATCGATGGTTCAGGGCGAGTGGCCGGTTTGCGTGCAACCGGGTGAGGGAGAACAATCTGCAGTTTAGCAGTTGGGGACTGCACATTCTGGGAATAAGATTAGCAAATAGCTCTCAAGATTTCAACAGTGTTTTGTTAAGCATACAGAAAAACAGGAAGTGACAAATACCTTTTTTATTAACCTTTCATTCCCCACTTCTTCTCGTTACTTTTAATCATAAATGTGATCATTGGACAGTGTCATATTTTATGCCTGCTAGTGGCGTATATTTTTGTCTGATTACCAAAAGTTTAACTTGTCCAATTTGAGCTTGAAGAAATAAAACTACATGGTGGAGCAAGCAAGTTCCTACAGTTAGCAATTAATGAGGATTATTAATGGACCAGCCAGGGCTGATAAAAGCGTAGTTAACCCAGGGGACTATGTTAACGAAGACTCAAACCACCCTTTTTGGGCCTCTCTCTTTCGTTGACGCTCTTCAAGGCGTCTTCTTAATTTACTCATATATTCTTTTACAACCAGTATGGTCGGCATAAAAACAACATTGTTCCCTCAATGTAGCATAAATGCCCCCTTTTCTCATGAAAAGGAGTTCCAACCCTCGCCTGTTCTGTTAAACAACTTTAGAGAGAGAGGTTCAAGATTCCTGTAAAGCTGTGATGGAGGTTTTTACTATCTTTAAGATTTTGTATACTGCTGCTTCTAATTGGGTATTTTCTTGTGTCCCATGAACTAGAGCAGTGGTTCCTGTGCCCACCCCTGCAGCAATTCCTATTCCCAAAAGGATGGCTAAAGTGAGGAAAACAGGTTCCTGGCAGAACCGGGTTGTATGTCCCACTATTTGAACTTTAAATGATACTGTGTCATGATAGAGCACTCTGGGAAACATCTGCATCATTACATTATTAATCATATCTGTTGACCATTTTATGAAAACATAAACAATGTTTAAGTATATAGAATTATACTGTTTTAGGTATGGAAAAGGCAAGGTACCTAAGATAGAATGGAAGATAGGGAAACAGTTATATTTAGTTGCAACCTGATTTAGAAGGCATTGCTTCTGTTGTAATCAATGAATCCCCTGAACCTCAAGTTTAGTTACTTTCATAATTTTGTACCCAACATGTAAGGGAAGGGGCTCAGAAGTTCACAGTCTGCAGAATTTCACAAAAAGAACATTTGGTTTTTTTTTTCCCTCTGTTCTGGGCAAGTAACATTTTTAAGGACACCTAAGCTTTTTTCTTCTCTCTTTTTTTTTTCTACCTGCCAGCTGTTACCATGGAGCCCAGTTGGTAACTTCTTTATCTTAGAAATGTAGCCATCTCTTTGAAGCCACAGCTCAAGGACAGGGGCCTTGTTCACATATTTTGTTAAAAACTAGTATGGGGGTGTCTAGCTTAGGAGTGTTGATTTTTCAAGCCAGTGCCCAAGTAGAACAGGCAACACGAAAACATGAAGTTTATCTACATTGAACTCTTTTATAGGGTCTCTTTTGCTGAAAGTCCTAAAGTTAGCCATGGTGAAAACTTCTGGAGAATTCAGTTCAGACTTTTCTGTGGGCCTGGTACAGAGGGGGAAGATGGGAAAGGCGGGGGGTAAGACCCGGTTGGTGGATCTGAGTATGAGGAAGGAGAGATATAAAAGAATAATAGGAAAGGGGTTTGTGATTTTCCTAGCAACAACAACTTGAGCAGTAGAACAGATAGTGCCAAGGGGAAGACCGAAGTGAGTATCCCAAAAAGCCTGTGAGGGCTTTTCAATTCTTAGTAAACTGTTTTCAGTGATGACAAAGCAACTTTAAAGGCCATTTTCATTACATCTTGGATAGGGGTCTGAGGGTTCTCCTCAGCTGGTTTGAGCTTTGGGTTAGCTGGTAAGAGGACCTGGTGGGACGGGGTGCAGGCACTGACAGGAGAAGAGAGGAGGGAGTGGGTGGAGGGGTGCCTCAGTGCCTGCTACCTCAGCAAGGGGGCAATGGTCTGAGAACCGGCGGAGGTTTGGGTTTTGGATCTAGTAATTGGAGGGGAGAAATCAGGTTGCTGAGGTGGGAGTGACAGCAGAAAGTCTGTAGCAGAAGGCTGAGGGTAAGAATCTATTGGAAAAGAATAGTTCAGGATGTGAGCAAAGGAGGGAAAAGGCTTCCACATAGGGGAATCTCCTTTCACTCTTTTGAGCACTTGCAGAAGTTAAAAAGGTCACACAGAATTTGAGGACCTAGAGGCCCCTCTGTGGGCCATCAGTTTTCTTTCTCTATTTGTTAATATGGTCAATGCTGTGTACTTAATTTGATGAGCAGTTGTTTTCCACCAGGCACCCCCTGTATGCTCACATCCCCATGACTTACAGAAGAAGTCAGCTTTTCCCCCACACAGCTATGGCTGTTTGTGGCTTTGATACTCTGCCTGGCAAACATAGTAATCTAGGCTAGCCAACCTGCATCTGGCTAGCGTGTCCCTATATCCATAATATTTGTTTCCACTATCTATGGTACAGAAGGTATTTAATGGAATTTTAGTGGGATCCTCTTCATCAGGAATATCTCAATAGGAAAGACCTATAGCCAGCTGACAAATGTCTGGATGGAGAGAAGGCCACCAGGTACCTAAGTGGGCTGTATGCAAGATAGACCATACTTTTTGTCTAGTAGAATTTGTGATCAGCAATCGCTGCTGAACAGGCTGATGAGGGTTAGGACTACTGGTGGCCAAGGGGAGAGTCTATAGCCATATCCGTATGGCGAATACAAAATTTGAAAGGGTTACCAGTCTTTTCCAGTTTCCAGCCAGAGTCTGGACAGGGCACAGGCTTGAGACTTGAGGCATGGATCCAGGAAGTGATTCCGTCTACTTTTACCGCTGTAGGTGTTATAAGTAGCACCTGGTATGGTTCTTTCCAGCGGGGTTCCAGGGATGACACCTGATGTCATCTTATGTAGATGAAGTCTCTTGATATTGATGTGGAGTCCCCTCGTCTGCAGGTTGGTAGGCAGTGGCCAGGTGTTTCAACAGGTATCACTGAGTTCTTTCGAGAACTTTTAGTCTGTCAAGCAAGGGGGTGTGGAAGGGATCGTTCGGTCTTAGAGTTGGGGTTAGGTCCCTTACTGGAGGAGGGACACCATTGAGAATTTCATAGGGGGTGAGGTTACACAAAGAAACAGAGGGAGAATTTCTTGCATGAAACAGTGCATAAGGCTGGAGCATAGTCCAATCTTTTATGCTGGTCTCTAAGCTTAATTTCTTTAAGGTCTCTTTAATGGTTCTATTTATTTTTTACCTGTACTGTGCTCTGGGGTCTACAAGCACAATGTAACTTCCAATTAATTTCTAGGGTCCTGGCTAACCCCTGACTTACCTGGGCCATGAACGCCGGTCCATTATCAGAACCTATTACTTTAGGCCGGCCGTATCTTGGAAAATATCTTTCAGGATATTCTTGACCATCATTTGCGCCGTTAATTTTTATTTTGTGGGAAAGGCTTAAATCCATCCTGAAAATGTATCTACAAAGACTAAGAGATATTTAAGTCCATACCATGCTGGCTTAATTTCAGTAAAGTCCACTTCTCAGAATTGTCCTGGTCTGGTTCCTCGTAGGTACTTTCCTGCAGGAAGCTTGGAATGGTAAGCATTAACCAATTGACATATCCGACAGGCTTTTGTTACCCGTTCAGATATTTCCTTTCGCTGTGAGTTGGTTAATCGAAAACTCTGTTCTTGATCCTTCAGGAATGCCTGCAGTTTCTTTTAACCAAGGTGAGTGAGTTGATGTACATTTTTAAAGTAGTGTAGGGCTTTCTGTAATTGAAGGCTGGGCTCAGTGAAGTTGAGGAATTCAATGTCAGTGTCCTTAGATGTTATCAAAAGCTTGCTGGTGCTCAAAGGGTCCATTGGAATTGGGCATCCTCATTTAACAGCGGGTATAAAGGAGAAGCTAAGAACACAAACCCAGGTATCCATACCTGCAAAAGCCAGCAGTCCCAAGAAACTCTCTTGAGTTGTCTCTTGTTAGATGGGGGTGGTATCTGCACAATGGTTTTTTTCTCGGCAGAGAGCCCTGAGAACAGCTTAATCAGACCTTATATACTTTTCTTGGAGTGGGCAGGGAGGGAAACTTATCGATGGGTCAGAGCAAGTGGGAGGTTTGGTACAAGCGGGTGAGGGAGTACAATCCTCAGTTTGGCAGTTGGGAACAGCACATTCTGGGAACAAAATTAGCAAACAGTTCTCCAGATTTCAACAGTGTTTTGTTAAGCATACAGAAAAACAGGAAGTGACAAGTGCCTATTTTATTAACCTTTCACCAAAGCGAAATAGAACGTGAGCTTGGATTACAAAAACAACCATGTCCAGGTTGCCTAATGCTCTCAAATGTCAATCCTATTGGTGACTACATATTTGTTTCTTCCAAAGATTATATATTCAACATCAACCATGTTGAAAATGTCTAATCCTATCACTCACTTTATACTTTGCCTGATTTCATGTCTCTATTGATATCTGCATTCTTGCATGTTTTCCCCCATTCATCATTGTGACTGACTCTTCACATGTGCTGATATTTTGTTCACTCTCTACCCAAACTTGATTGCTAAAGAACTTTTGGTCTAAATCCTATACTCACTCTTTTTCCTGAACCTACCGACTATCTTCCTAATCCTACCGACTATCCCTTTTAGACAGGAAGTTCTCTTCTACCTTCAATCATCCAAGGTACAAGGTCCTATGCCATTGTATATTGATTTATCTCGGACATCTGTGCAGAACCTAATTCAATGCTAAGTATCCAAATCAAGGGCCCTTCTGGACTTCAAATCTTACCTTGATTTCTGTTTTCATAATTATTTTGAAAATTTAATAAAATAGTGTTTGCCAAGGAACTGACTTCATTCAGTTCCTGAAGGAATTGACCTACCTCACTTCTTTGGTGATGGAACTCTCTTAACTTGGGTTCCAGGAAGACAGGAACACACAGCCAGTCCCAGTCCCAGTACCAGTGGGCTAACTTGTTTGGATTTACCAAGGACAGAGTGTGTCTTTTTTGGTACCTACTGATGTGAGGATGGTCAGATGCGAGGAGAGCCTTCCCTGAGAAAGCATGTAGTGGTCAGCGCAGGCTCCTGACAACTTCACAGAGTTTGACAAAAAGACCAGATCTGAGACAGAACAGGCCACCTTGGGGAAACATAGTATGGCCCACCAGTCAGAGGAGACTCTGGATAGTCACAGACTTACTTGGGGGAAGGAGGTGCCTTTTTGAGTGTGGGTGTGAGTTTGTGGTTTTGTCTCATGTTCTGAGAATAGGTAGAAAAGGCGGTTTGCTTGGTTTGGAGTGGACTGTTTTTAGAAAGTCCTTTGACAAGGCGAGTGTTTCTGTGTCTGTGTATCCCACTGTGTCCGTGGTTGTAGACATTAGAAAGGAGAATGCATCAATGGATGTTTCCTGTCTAGTAGAAAGCTTCCCAGCATTCATACTACCCATTATAGGAATGGACTGCCTATTGTCTTATCGATGGGCAACACCTACTATCTTACTAAGTTCCTGTTTTCTTCCTGAATTCTGGCCACTCGCCAGAATAGGCTCATGGTTTTGTTTCCAAAATATGTACCACTTCTAAATTCTGCGACATGGCCATGTAATGGATAGCTGAAGGGAATGGCAAGCATCTCAGAAAACTCAGATATCAGTGTGACCAGAAAAGTCTCAGTGGAGAAACCCTGCTTTGGGCCTTTTGCTTACATATTGTTCTGTTGCCCTGAATGTCAGGAAGGTCTTTGCCTCAGGCCACCACTTTGTGAAGCCTGAAAAAAACAGTTTTCAAATGGAAATGAATGGGCCTCACCAGTGGCCACGTGGCCACTCAGATCAATAACTTTGCTTAATTGCTTTGGAAAGGGATGTGTCTGAATCAGCCTCCTGGCCCTGTGTGAGGCAGTGGCTTAGATTCTCAGCACCTGATGAATCTAAAGAAAGATCCAATGTGTGCATCCAAAACCAAAATGGCAAAAAGATTAGTCATTGTGGATGAAGTCTCTTGCCTTCCTCTATTAGATTCCTGACCTCCATCAAGGGAGTATAGGGATTTTTTGGGTCAAATGAGTTCTTCCAATCCCTGCAGAGGTGCTTGTGTTTAATCATGACTCCAAATCAAATAAGGAATCAATACCTGACAGTCAGTAGGCCTCAAATTGTAGAAGAAGAGCAGTATTAATGGCAGAACTATGTGATCAATCCTGGTTCACTTCAAGGGTGTCCAGGCCACCCTGAGTTTAGGCAAATGAAGGGCAAGGGAGCTTATTTTGGATACTCTCTTGGGCTGTGCCATTTAAGGAAACCTCCAGGCAGAGGTTATGATGAGTGACTACATGGAAGAAGATGAGGACCATGTGGGATTGTTTGGTTCTAATTGTGGTCACTTGTGTGGCTGTTGGAAGAGATGACTGGGTTCATCTGCGCTAGAACACTGGTTTGATTCTCCTCAGAGACTGAGCTCTGTAACTGACCTCAGAGTAGTAATTGCTTTGGAAATGAATATGACTTAATCAGCCTCTTGGCCCTGTTTGAGGCTGTGGCTTAGATTATCAGCACCAGATGGATCTAAAAATAGATCCCATGTGTGCATCCAAAACCAAAATGGCCAAAATAGCAGTCATTGTGGATGAAGTCTCTCGCCTTTCTCTGTAAGGTTCTGAAAGAATAAAAGAAATTGAAATTGAAATGTAAAGAACCAGGTTTCCTAAAGTTTCCAAGCTGCACTCAGCACCTGAAATTCCCGTGGCAGTTAAGACAATTTCCAGATCTGCACATTAGGTGTGTGTTGAAATCTTCCCTGACCACCTAGGTACTTAACAACCCCTTCCCAGAAACCGTGCAGCTCACCACGTGTACATCTCAGGGCTTCAACCAATCAGTTTAAATGTATACCCCTTCTTAGGGCTGATCAATCACCCCCTGCCCGACCTGTTCCCGCCAATGAATGTTCTAATCATGTTTTAGAGTTGTTATTTGATTTTCTCTTGGTATATGATGATTTGCTAAAGGAGGCTATGATGTATGTAAAGTCCCTGCCCTCTCTAAAGAATGTATATAAACTGTGCTCAAGTTGTTCTCGGGGCTCTTTGTTCTGTGCTCCTCTGAAGTGAGTCCTGAGCTCCAGCATGCTGGACCCCCAATAAACCCTTTAGAGTTGCATGAGAAAGCCTGTTGATGGTCTTTTCCTCCGATGTTCACCCCACCTTTTCATCTGGAGGCCCCAGGTGAGATATTTGGCGTGGCGGATGAAAGACCCCAAGGGACTTCTCTCAGGGTAAGTAAGGCGCCTCTTTCTGGTTTCGGGTTTCAGGTTAGGGCTTGGCAAAGTGGCTGTCGGTGAAGAGCATTAGCTCTCTCTGATAGTGGCTGACAGACGTGTCACAGAGCTGCAGGCCACGTCCCTGTGGGACACTCCAGGGGACGAGGGAAATCAAGGAATAGTAGTTTCCTCAACTCGGTTATATTTTGCTTCAGAATTCGGTTTGCCAGCCCATCAGGTTTTGCCGGCTACTCAATTTTGTTCATTGTCCTGAACTCATGTTGAGTTTATTGTCTGTCTTTATTGTCTAACACATCAGGTTTTGCCAGTTACTCAGTTCTAATCTTTGTCTTGGACACACGTTAAACGTTTACTGTTTGTCTTTGTCTGTGTTGCGATTGTGTCTTCACTGTCTCTCTTTGAGTAACTCCCATTATGGGACAAATCACTTCCACGCTTCTGTCCCTGACCGTTGATCATTGGACTGATGTCCGCTCAAGGGCCCAGAATCTTTATTTTTCAGTAAAATGCCGGACCTGGCAGACTCTCTGTGCTTCAGAATGGCCCATTCTCAAAGTCGGGTGGCCCCCAGAAGGATCCTTCTGCTTCCCTCTAATCCAAAAATCAGAGATATTGTCTTTCAGCCGGGTCCACGTGGCCACTCAGATCAATAGCCATATACCCCTTCCCCAGGATCCTATCATTCAAACCTTCCGCTCCCCCCGCTTCCCTCCATTCTCCCTGAGTCACAAGACTGGACACTCCTCCCCCTCCTTATCCTCTACCCTGGCTCCCCAACACCGAACACGTTCCAGATGATCCTCCTGCCGCTGACACAGCCTCTCCGCCACTAGAGGCAATTGGGCCAGTCCCAAGCCCTCCAGGGGACTTCGCAGCAGCAGCAGTAGCAGCCCCTCCTCCTCTGGTGGAAGCTGGGCCATCTAAAGGAACCCGCCAGTGACAGATAATAAAAAACTCAGAAACCCCTGTGATGCTCCCTCTCCATCCCTATGGGCCGATGAACCCACCAAACTGGGACCCCAACACCATTGAAGTTAGGTAGCATCTGTCCACTTATCACCGGCCTCTAATAGCGGGTCTCTGAGTGGCTGCCAGAAGGCCGACTAATTTGGCCATGGTAAGAGAGATTATCCAAAGGCCTAATGAGTCTCCCTCTATGATTTTGGAGAGAATAATGGAAGCATTTAGAAAATATACTCCTTTTGATTCTCAGACAGAGTACGAAAAGACATCTGTTGCAATGGCCTTTATCCAGCAGGCTGCCCTAGATATTAAGAGAAAGTTGCAACGTCTAGATGGATTACAAGATATGACCTTAAGAGATTTAGTCAGAGAAGCTGAGAAAATATATTATAAGAAAGAAACTGAGGAGGAATGGGAACAGAGGAGACAGAAGGAAAGGGAAGAAAAGGAGGATGAAAGGAGCAAAAGGCAGACTAAAGCACTGGCTAAGGTTCTGGTCAGAGCAGTAAATAGGCCAGAAGTTAAAAAGCACGGAGATAGGAAGGGATACATGGGCCCATGCCAAAGGCGGTCCCTGGCCTCAGGTCAATGTGCCTACTGTAAAGAAAAAGGACACTGGGCCAAAGAGTGCCCCCAAAAAAAGCAGAGATGCCAGACCGCCGTGCTGACTCTAGAACAGGACTAGGGAAGTCGGGACTCGGATCTCCTCCGCAAGCTCAGGGTAACATTTTAAGTGGAGGAAACCCCATTGAACTTTGAAGTGAAAACAGGACCAGTATACTCAACCTTTAAGACCCCACTGGGCCCCCTATCAAATAAATGGTCGCTTGTTCAAGGGGCTAATGACAGTAGATAATGAGCTTGGACAAATAAGAGGACAATGGACCTAGGAAATGGAAAAGTCCACCACTCTTTTCTAGTAATCCCAGAATGCCAGGCCCCGTTGATGGGCAGGGATCTGCTTACAAAACTCGGGGCTAGAATAACCTTTAACCCTGATGGTCCCCAAGTGGTGTTTCTAAACGCTTCAGTAAAAACTCCCATAGTCACGGCTTTGACTATGTCCGTAGAAGATGAACATCAACTCTTCGCGCGCCCTAGAACTGATCAAACAGGAAAACTATCCCAGAAATTGATAAAAGATTATCCTAATGCCTGGGCAGAAACTGCTGGGTTAGGTCTAGCCATAAAAAAACCTCCAATAGTAGTAGAATTAAAAGCCTCTACCTCTCCAATCAGTGTTAAACAATATCCTCTAATCAAAGAAGCTAAGGATGGGATAAGGCCCAATATTCAGAAATACCTGGCTCTTGGGGTCCTAAGGCCCTGTCAATCGGCCTAGAATACCCCCCTGCTACCAGTAAGAAAGCCAGTAACTGGGGACTACCGTCCTGTTCAAGACCTAAAAGAGATCAAAAACAGACTGCAGGACATTCACCCCACGGTACCCAATCCACATAATTTGCTTAGCACTCTGAATCCGGAGAGGTAATGGTACACTATGCTGGACTTAAAAGATGCTTACTTCTGCTTGCCACTACATAAGGACAGTCAGTTGCTGTTTGCTTTCGAGTGGATAGACCCAGAAACAGGAACATCTGGCCAACAAACCTGGATTAGACTCCCACAGGGGTTCAAAAACTTCCCCACTTGAACTCTGGTGTGATTTCCCTTAGAAAATGAGTTCTGGTAATTAACTCAGAGAAGTATTGCCATAAATTTTGTTGGGATTTTAGGAGGCCATGCATGAGAGTCGCCCTTGGAAACTGAGATCTAGGCCCAGTGTGGCTTTCCACAGAGCACTGGGTATCTCAGCCAGAATATCACATGATTTTATTCTGAAAGACTTGGCAGCCATAGTTGAGATTCAAAACACACATAGACTTCACATTGTAGACCTCAATGGAACTAGCTTCATGTGACCTTTTGGGCACTCTTTGGGATGCCTTGCCTGTGAGAGTTATCCACAGCTTTCATTGAAATGAGCTTCCTCAAAATTTAATGGTGTGGTGGGTCAGGGTCTGCAGGAGAATACATCAACCAGGCTTCTATCTCACATAGCTTGCCCCCTTGACCATTGCAACCTGATTCTGAACATTGCCCTGAAAACTCTCCATATAACAAGATGCTTTTATATGAAGAGATCAAACATATAAGGGATTACGGGCTGCAGCACGTCAGTCACAAGCCATTTGGAAGCAATGGCAGATCCACATGGCCCCACCACAAATGTTTTATCACAAACCTGCACACCACAGCTCGTGCCCTCAATTGAGCAGTCTACAACTTACTGGCATCTCTGTTCTACACCATTTTCATGAAACCCAGTAAATCAAGGCATTATCTGGTACACTCATGATCAGCAACAGGGCATACAAAGGTTCTCCAGTGCCACCTGGTCATTAGAATTTCAAAAATTTCATGGTATTTATCTATCCATTTTTCAAGGTTGAAGTTGTAAGCACTGTATGTTTCAATTTATTCAGGAACCATTAAATGGTGAGGAACCTCATTTCAGTGAAATCTCTGGAGGACACTCACATGAATGTCTTCCCAAAGAGTAGCCAAAAGGTCACATGAAGCCAGGCCCATTGAGGTCTACAATGTGAGGTCTATGTGTCTTTTGACTCTCAACTATGGCTGCCAAGTCTTTCAGAATAAAATCATGTGATATCCTAGCTGAGATACCTAGTGCTCTGTGGAAAGCCACCCTGTGCCTAGATCTCATTTTCCAAGGGCGACTCTCCTGCGTGGCCTCCTTAAAATCATAACACAGTTCATGGCAATACTTCTCTGAGGTCAGTTCCAGAACTCAGTCTCTAAGGGGAAACACACCAGAGTTCCAGCCCAGGTTTACCTACACCTCTCTTCCAACCCTCACACAAATGACCACAATTAAAACCAAAACACTCCCACATCACCCTCATCTTATTCCATATAGACACTCATCTTAACTTCAAGCTGTAGGTTTCCATGAGGGATGCAGCCCAAAACAGTGTCCACAATAAGCTCCCTTGCCCTTCATTGGCCTAAGTCAGGGTGGCCTGGACACCCTTCATGTGAACCAGGAGTGATCAAATAGGTGTGCCGTTAATACTGCTCTGCTTCTCCAATTTGATGCCTTCTGACTGTGATGTTTAGATTCTTAATGTGAATTGGAGCCCAGAGAAAACACAAGCACCTCTAGGCTAGCCTCTGCAGGGCATTGAAGAACTCATTTGACCCAAAGGATACGGATTCTCACTTGATGGAGGTAAGGAACCTTACAGTGGAAGGTGAGAGAGTTCATCCACAATAACTGCTATTTTGGCCATTTTGGTTTTGGACACACATGGGATCTTTCTTTACATCCATCAGGTGCTGACAATGTAAGCCACAGCCTCACATAGGGCCAAGAGGCTGATTCAGACACACCCCTTTCCAAAGCAATTAAGCAGAGAGCCACAGGTGAGGCCTATTCATTTCCATTTGAAAAATATTTTCTTCAGGCTTCACAGAGGTGTTGCCTGAGGCATCAACCTTCCTGACTTATTGGGGAACAGAACAAAAGGTAAGCAAAAGGCCTAAAGCACGGTTTCTCCACTCAGACTTTACTGGTCACACTGATATCTGAGTTTTATAAGATGCTCGCCATTTCCTTCAGCTATCCAGTACATGTCCATGTCACAGAGCTTGGAGGTGGTACATATCTTGGACACCAAACCATGAGCCTATTCTTGAGAGTGGCCAGAATTTAGGAAGAAAACCGGAAGTATGGTCTATCTTGCATACATCCCCCTTAAGGACCTGATGACCATCTCTCCACCCAGACATTTCTCAGCTGGCTATAAGTCTTATCTATTGGGATATCCCTGATGAAGAGGATTACACTAAAATTCCATTAAATCCCTTCCATACATAGATAATGGAAACAAACATTATGTTTGTAGGGACACGTGAGCCACATGCAGGTTGGTTAGCCTAGATTACTATGTTTGCATGGCGGACTGTGAAAGCCATAAACAGTCACAGCTGTGTGGGGGAAAGCCGACTTCTTCTGTAAGTCATGGGGATGTCAGCATACAGGGACTTCCAGATGGAACCCAAACTCCTCATCAAATTTTGTACACAATATTGGCATTATTACCAATTAGATAACCAAACCTGATGGCCCACAGAGGGGTCTCTAGATCCTCAAATTATGTGTGACCTTTTTAACTTCTACAAGTGCTCAAAAGGGTGAAAGGAGATTCCCCTATTTGGAGGCTTTTTCCCTCCTTTGCTCACATCCTGAACTATGCTTCTCCAATAGATGCTCACCCTCAGCCTTCTACTCCAGACTCTCTGCTGTCACTCCCACATCAGCAACTTGATTTCTCCCCTACAATTAATAGATCAAAAACCCAAACCTCCGCTGGATCTCAGACCACTGCCCCCTTCCTGAGGTAGCAGCTACTGAGGTACCCCTCCACTCACTCACTCCTCTCTTTTCTTGTCAGTGGCCGCACTGGGTCCCAACAGGTCCTCTTACCAGCTAAACAAAATCTCAAACCAGCTGAGGAGAACCCACATACCAGTATCCAAGATGTAATGAAAATGGCCTTTAATGTTGCTTTGTCATCACTGAAAACGGTTAGTAAAAATTTAAAGTCCCTCACAGGCTTTTTGGTATACTCACTCCCCTTTCCCCCTCTGTTCTACATGTTCTACTGCTCATGTTTTTGTTGCTAGGAAAATCCCAAAACCCTTGCCCATTATTCTTTTACATCTCTCCTTCCTCATTCTCAGATCCAAGGAGCTGCTCTCAGCCCTGCTTCCCTGTCTTCCTCCTCTGTACCAGGCCCATGGAAAAGTCGAGCAGTATTAACGGCAGGCCTATTTGATCACTCTTGGTTCACAGGAATGGTGTCCAGGCCACACTGACTTTAGGCGAATGAGGGGGAAGGGAGCTTATTTTGGACACCAACTTGGGCTGCACCCTTCATGGTAACCTCCAGTCAGAGGTTATGATATGGAAGAAGATTTGGGCCATGTGGCAGTATTTTGGTTTTAATTTTGGTCATTTGTGTGGTGGTTGGAAGAGATGACTGGGTCCACCTGGTCTTGTTCTCTGGTGTGATTCCCCTTAGAGACTGAGTTCTGGAACTGACCTCAGAGAAGTATTGCCATGAATTGTGTTGGGATTTTAAGAGGCCACACATGAGAGTCGCCTTGGAAACTGAGATCTACGCCCAGGGTGGATTTGCACAGAGCACTGGGAATCTCAGCCAGTATATCATATGATTTTATTCTTAAGGACTTGGCAGCCATAGGTGAGAGTCAATACACACATGGAGCTCACATTGTAGACCTCAATGGGCCTGGATTCATGTGACCATTTGGGCACTCTTTGGGAAGCCTTGCCTGTGATAGTTCTGCAGAATTTTCATTGAAACGAGCTTCCTCACCATTTAATGGTTCCTGAATTAATTGAAACCCACACAGCCTCCAACTGTATTATTGAAAAATGGCTAGATAAATACCAGGGAATTTTTGAATTTCCCATGACCAGGTGGCACTGGAGAACCTGTGGATGTCCTGTTGCTAATCAAGAGTATACCAGACAGTGCCTTGACTGACTGGGTTTCATGAAAATGGTGTAGAACAGAGATTCCAGTAACTTGGAACCTGCTGAGTAGTGGGCCTAGAGCAGTGGTGTGCAGGTGTGTAATAAAACATCTGTGGCGGGGCCATGTGGATCTTCCATTGGCTTCTGAATGGCTTGTGACTGACATGGTGCAGCCAGGAGTCCCTTATATGTAAAGACATCTTGTTATATGGAGAAGTTTCAGGGCAATGTCCAGAATCAGGTGGCTATGGTCAAGGGGGCAATGTCTGTGGGATAGAAGCCTGTTGGTGCATTCTCCTGCAGACCCTGACCCACCACACATGACAGAACTCCCTCCAGCACCGTGTCCCAGTTGAACTCCTTGTATTTTGATAAACAAATAACAAACTCCCTATGCAGCAGCAAGAAAGACAATGAAAATTGGAGGATGACCAAAGGGCTTCACAGTCCACACGGGGAGACACTTTTCCCCAATGGCCATAGTTTAACTACAAAAATAGAACTCATCACTGATGCACCATGTTCATTGGAAAATAAGAAAACATGTCCTCCAGGTCACATAGATGCAGATCCAGCTCTGATGGTCTCACTACAAAGGAAGCTAAAGCTCCTGACAACAACATATATTTCAAGGACCCATCCTCAGAGGCAGTTACTCAAGAAGTCTTTAGGCCAGCAGAGCTCCATGTTTGTGGAGAGTTTCCCCTGTCCCTTACTTTTTGAAACTCATCTACCACCTCCAAGTTTGTGAATTCCTGAGCATTTTCCATTCCAGATATGTATTCACAGATTTTCTAACACTTCCCCTCTCATTGTGTCTTACTTGGGCCCAAGGTAATGTTAAGGCTTTGTTCTGGATGAAAGTGAGAAGATGTTTGTGTAGCACATATTTGCATACTCATAGATTCATTTTCCTATTTTCCATTGAAATACAGAATCCCTGACATGAACATATACCCTACTAGACTCTGACTAATAATCCTAAAATGATGTAGAAAAATAACCCAAGCAGAATAGAAATACAAGCAGTTCAGAGGATGCATGCTGTATAGTTGGACTTGCCTTTTGCATGATAAACGGTAGGTGTTAAATATGTAGAAAATTTTTAATTGAAATAGTTCTCCATGTGTTTTTAAAGTAAACAAATATGTGAATTCCTGTCTCCCTTGCTTTGTAGCCAATTCAACACATGTATTTTTATATGCACATTTAGATTCCTACATGGTATCACATGCACAATTTGTGAGGTGGCTGATGGAAGATACAACTTATGAGAAGAGATCACTCCTCCTAAACGCAGTTGGAACTGAAAATACAACCAATGGGTGAGCTTCCTAGTATTACAATATTATACATAAATCCATGTTCAGTAAAATGAATTTTTTTGCATCTGTGGATGATATATATTTCATAATGAATTTCGATTTGCATATATTTCTACCTTTTAATATCTGTGGGGTTCTTTTGTATATATGTGTGTGTGTGTGTGTGTGTATATATATATATATATATATATATATATATATATATATATATTTTCCAGATTTTTCAAAATATGAAATATATATGTCTTATTTTACACTCCCTAAATTCACTCATATTCATGTATGTGGATTTATAATCAACTTTTCACAAGATTATTCTCAGAATTATTCATCCACCTGAAATACATATTTATTTTCTAGTACTGAAAACTAACTTCAGTGAATGGTGCATACAAATCCTAATTATTCTACAGTAACTGACCCTGTTTAACATCAATCCAAGTAGATTACTATGGGACATGATGTATGTTTTGACGTACATTTTCATTCAAACCTGGTACATTACTATTTCTTCAGGTTATGCATATCATCGGATATGTATTTCATTCACAAGTTAGCAAAATTATTTGCATTTGTTTCACTTTCAATCACTTCCTATTCAGAACACATGAATTCCTCTATGTTTGTTGACTGGTATTTTTATGAGACTTCTTTCCAAACACAATATTTTCCAAATCCATAATCAGTTTTGAAGCAAAACTCACACACCCTTCATGAGAAAACATAACTCTAATATTACCATTAGATGTATAACTCGTTGGAATGAATGATTGTATATCAATATAAGATTTCTTATATATTTTAAGATATCAATTCAATCCATTATTTAAAGTGGAACTAGTTATATTATTTATTCACTGTATGGTGTATTCATACATTATCTCTATATTCATAGACAATGTGTACACCTCTCTGTACCCCCAATACTAATTTATTCATCTTCAAAATATGGCCCTCAGAAAAGGTGGAAGAAACACTCATGTCACCTGATCTACATATACATTTTATCAGAGTACTATTCTGGACACAAAATACAAAGGTCACACTTACGATTGTACCAAAGCCTAAATGGAAAGTGAGAAAGGATTACTACAATCATCCATGTGATGTTGCCTAATGCTCTCAAATGTCAGTCCTATTGGTGAGTACATATTTGTTTCTTCCTAAGATTGTGTATTCAAACTCAACCCTGTTGAAAATGTCTAATCCTCTCACTGACTTTATACTTAGCCTGATTTCATAATGTCTCTATTGATATCTGCTTTCCTACATATTTTCCCCTGTTCATCATTGTGACTGACTCTTAACTTGTGTTGACATTTACATTCACTGTCTAACCAAAACCGTATTGCTAAAGAACTTTTTTTCCAAATTCTATATTCACTCTTCTTCCTAATCCTTCCGACTATCAGTTTTTGAATGGATGTTCTCTTCTATATTCAATCATCCAAGTAAAGGTCGTGCGAGCATCGGAGGAAGAGACTACCAAGAGAATACATCATGCAACAGCAAAGGGTTTATTTGGGGTCCAACATGCTGGGGCTCAGAGCTCACTTAATTAGAGCAGAGAGCCCTGAGAAGAGCTTATGCAGAGTTTATATACTTTTCTTGGAGAGGGCAGAAAGGGAAGTTTATTGATGGTTCAGGGTGAGTGGGTGGTTTGCATTCAACCGGGTGAGGGAGTATATTCTGCAGTTTGGCCGTTGGGGACAGCACATTCTGGGACAAGATTAGGAAACATTTCTCAACATTTCAACAGTGTTTTGTTAAGTGTACAGAAAAACAGGAAGTGACAAGTATATATTTTATTGACCTTTCATTCCTCACTTCTTCTGGCAACTTTTAATCATAAAAATGATCATTGGGGGATGTCACATTCTATGTTTGCTAGTGGGGTATTACCATAAGTTTAACTTGTCCAATTTGAGCTTGGAGAAAATAAATTACATGGTTGAGGAAACAGGGTTTTATAGTTAGCAATAATATGAGGATTATTATTGGACGGGCCAGAGTTGATAAAAACGTAGTTAACCAGGGGGACTGTGTAAACCAAGACTCAAACCACCATTTTTGGGCCTCTCTCTCTCCTTGACTCTCTTCAAGGCATCTTTTTAATTTACTCATAGATTATTTTACAACTCCATTATGGTCGACATTAAAAAAACATTCTTCCCTCAATGCAGCACAAAGGCCCCCTTCTCTAGTGAAAAAGAGATCCAACCCTCTACTGTTCTGTAAAACAACTTCAGAGAGAAAGGTTAAAGATTCCTGCAAAGCTGTGATGGAGGTTACTAATATCTTTAAGTTTTTATATATTCCTGCTCCTAATTGGGTCATTCGTTGTGTCCCATGGACCACGGCAGTGGTTCCTCTGCCCAACCCTGAAGCAACTCCTATTTGCAATGGAATGGCTAAGGTGAGGGATATATGTTTTCAGAGGAACCGGATTGTACGCCCCGCGATTTGAACTTCAAATGAATCTGTGTCATGATAGAGCACTCTGGGAAACATCCGCACCATTACACATTTAATCACATCTGTTGACAATTTCATTAAAACACAAACAATGTTTAAGTATATAGAATTAAACTGTTGTAGGGACGGACAAGGCAAGGCACCAAAGATAGCACCAAAGACAGGGAAACAGTCTTATTTGGTTGCAACCAGATTCAGAGGGCATTGCTTCTGTTGTAATCAATTAATCCCATGAAACCTAAGTTTATGTAGTTTCAGAATTTTGTACCCAACATGAAAGGGAAGGGGCTCAGAAGTTCATAGTCTTCAGAAGTTCACAAAAGGCAGTTTTTGTTTCTGTTTTTTCCTTAGGTCTGGGCAAGTTAAATTTTCAAGAACACCTGGGAGGGGGAGAGCTTTTTCTTCCCTTTCTTTTTTCCCCCTGCCAGCTTTTTCCATGGAGCCCAGTTTGTAACTTCTTTATCTTAGAAATGTAGCAATGTCTGTGAAGCCCCAGCTCAAGGCCAGGAGCCTTGTTCACATATTTTGTGAAAAACTAGTGAGGGTGTGTCTAGCTCAGGAGTGCTGATTTTTTAGCCAGTTGCCAAGTAGACCAGGTCAACACAAAAAGAGAAAGTTTATGTACACTGAAGTCTTTTATAGCGACTCTTTTCCTGAAAGTCCCATAGGCAGCCATGGTGAAGACTTCTGGAGAAGGTCAGACTGTGAGGTGGAGATTCTTTATGTGAATTGGAGTCATGAGAATACCCAAGCATAAATGGGCTAGCCTCTTCCGGGATTTGAAGAACCCATTTGACCTAAAGGGTCCCTATTCTCACTTGATGGAGGTCAGGAACCTTTCTGAAGAAGGCTAAGACTTCATCCACAATGACAGCAATTTTGGCCATTTTGGTTTTGGATGCACACTTTGGATCTTTCTTAAGATCCATCAAGTGCTGAGAATCTAAGCCACAGCCTCACACAGGGCCAAGAGGCTGATTCAGACACATCCCTTTCCAAAGCAATTAAGCATAGAGACAAAGGTGATGCCCACTCATTTCCATTTGAAAAGTGTTTCTTCATGGTTCACAAAGGGTGTGCCTGAGGCAAGAGACTTTCCTGACATTCAGGTCAACATATCAGTAGGTAAGCAAAAGGCCCAAAGCAGGGTTTCTCCCTGAGACTTGTGTGGTCACACTGATATCTGAGTTTTCTGACATGCTGGCCATTCCCTTCAGCTATCCAGTACATGGCCATGTCACAGAGCTTGGAGGTGGTACACATCTTGGACACAATACCATGAGCCTATTTTGGAGAGTGGCTAGAATTTATGAAGAAAACCAGAACATAGAAAGATAGCAGGTGTTGCCCAAAGATAAGGCAAGCTGCAGTCCATTGATAAATTACGCAGGATGAATGCTGGGAAGTGTTCTACAAGACAGGACACATTCATTGAAGCATTTCCTTTTCTAATATCTACAACCACAGACACAGTGGGATATTCAGACATAGAAAGACTCGCCTTTCCAAAGGACTTACTAGAAACAGTTGACTCTAAACCAAACAAACCGCCTTTCCTATCCTCAGAACATGAGACAAAACCACAAAACCACATCCACACCCACAAAGGCACCTCCTTTCCCCAAGTAGGTCTGTGACTAGGCGCAGTGTCCTCAGACTGGTGGGCCATACTATGTTCCCCTGAAATGGACTGTCCTGTCTCAGTTCTGGTCTCCTTGGCCAACTGTGTGAAGTTGTCAGGAGCCAGTATTGAGCCACTAACTGCTTTCTCAGGAAATCCCCTCTTCTGAGCTATCCTGGCATTTGGCCATTCTCACATCGGTAGGTGCCAAGAAAGACTGACTCTGTTCTTGGTAAATCCAAACAAGTGAGAACACTGGTACTGGGACTGGGACTGTCTCTGTGTTCCTGGCTTCCTGGATTCCACGTTCAGAGATTTCTATCACCAAGGGAGTGAGGTGAAGTCACTTCCTTCAGAAACTGAATGAGGACACACTGCCTTGGCCACCAATTTGTCCTAACAGTTGCTTCCAGAGTCCCATGGAGGCTGCCCATATTTCCTGTGACACTTTCACAAGTTAGAATGATATATTAACCATAGGCACCCAAATAGAGCTCTCCACACAGGCCTGATTTGGCCCATCTTCTTTACATTAAGAAGAGAGAGGCAGATTCAGACACAACTCTTCATCCTGACCAAGTTGTTTGCCATGGAAGAAGACTTTTGCTCACTCAGGTCCTTCATCGCTGACTATATCTTGTGCAGAGATCATTTCTGCATGGACTTTTGAGGTTCTCAGCAAGTCAAAGATCCCATACATTCCTGTATTGTAAGACCAACCCTGTTCATGCTCTTCTGTAAAGTTAGGTTGAGGGAACAGTGTATGGTTTGGATTAATAACATTTTCAATTTGGGTTAGGAATCATTCTACTGGATGAAAAATGGTATTGGGAACTGCGATATGTATAAGACTATAGAGGTGAAATATATGTATGAAAACATAAATCCAAGTATTGTTTGATGCCCAGAGGGCATTGGGCCCTTGATTGGGATACTTAGCTTTGAATTATGTTCTGCATAGATGTCTCAGATAAATCCATATACAATGGCATAGGACCATGTACCATGGTCCTATATACAAATAGGTCCATATATACACTCATCATAAACTCTGGCTGGAGTTTTCGATGAGGGGCTCAGCCCTAGACAGTGTACAAAATAAGCTACCTTGCCCCTCATTTGCCTGATGTCTGGGTGGAATGGGCACCCTTCCTGTGAACCAGGAGTGATCAAATAGGCCTACCGTTAATAATACTCTGCTTCTTCAATTTGAGGCGTTCGGATTGTGGTGTTTAGATTCTTTATGTGAATTGGAGTGATGATAAAAGCCAAGCACCTATGGGCTAGCCTCTGCAGGGCTTTGAAAAACTCATTTGACCCAATGTATCCCTATTCTCTCTTGATGGAGGTCAGGAACCTTACTGAAGAAGGCTAGAGACTTCATCCACAATGACAGCAATTTTGGCCATTTTGGTTTTGGATGCACACATGGGATCTTTCTTTAGATCCATCAGGTGCTGAGAATCTAACCCACTGCCTCACACAGGACCAAGAGGCTGATTCAGACACATCCCTTTCCAAAGCAATTAAGCAAAGAGCCACAGGTGATGCCCATTTATTTCCATTTGAAAACTGTTTTCTTTAGGCTTCAAAAAAGTTTGGCCTGAAGAAAAGACCTTCCTGACATTCAGGGAAACGGAACTATATGTAAGCAAAAGGCCCAAAGCAGGGTTTCTCAACTGAGTCATTTCTGGTCACACTGATATCTGAGTTTTCTGACATGCTGGCCATTCCCTTCAGCTATCCAGAACATGGCCATGTCACTGAGCTTGGAGGTGGTACAAAACCATGAGCCTATTCTGGAGATTGGCCAGAATTCAGGAAGAAAACAGGAACTTAGGAACATATTAGGTGTTGCTCATCCCTAAGGCAAGCCACAGTCCATTCATAAATTGGGCAGGATGAATGCTGGGAAGCATTCTACTAAACAGGGCACATCCATTGATGCATTCTCTTTTCTACTGTCTACATCAATGGACACAATGGGATACACAGACATGGAAAAACTCACCTTTTCAAATGACTTACTAGATCAGCCCACTCCAAAAGAAACAAACCTCCTTTTCTAATTATTCTCAGAACATGAGAAAAAACTACAAACTCACACCCACACCCACAAAGGCATCTCCTTCCCCAAAGTAGGTCTGTGACTGTCCGGAATGTCCTCTGACTGGTGAGCCATACAATGTTACCCCAAAATGGCCTGTCCTGTCTCAGATCTGATCTCGTTGGCCAACTCTGTCAGGATCCAGCAGTGAGCCACATCCTGCTTTCTCAGGAAAGGTCCCTTTTCAGAGCTCTCCTGGCTTTTAGCCATCCTCACATCAGTAGGTACCAAGAAAGACTGACTCTGTCGTTGGTAAATCCAAATAAGTGAGCCCACGTGGACTGGGACTGGGACTTGCTCTGTTTTCTTGGCTTCCAGGATCCCATGTTCAGAGAGTTCCATCACCAAGGAAGTTAGGTAGATTACTTCCATCAGGAACTGTATTAGGTCACTGCCTTGGCAACCACTTTGCCCTAACAGTTGCTTCCAAGGTTCGCATAAAATGGAGGCTGCCCCTACTTCCTGTGACACTTTCACAAGTTAGAATGGTATATCAACCATTGTCCCCCAGGAACAGCTCTCTACACAGACCTGGTTTAGTCCGTCTTCTCTACAATAAAAAGATAGATGTTGATTCAGACATATCCCTTCATCCTGACCAGGTTGTTTGCCTTGAAAGATGACTTTTTCTCTCTCGGGTCCTTCCCAGCAGCCTACATCTTCTACAGGGATAAATTCTGCATGGAACTTTGAGGTTCTCAGTAGATGGAATATGCCCTCCATTCCTGTATTATAAGACCAACTCTGTACCTCCTCTTCTGTAAAGTTAGATTGAGGAAAGAGTGTATGGTTAGGGTTAATAACATGTACAATTTGGGTTAGGAATCATTCTTCGGGATGAATAATGTTATTCTGACCTGTGATATTTATTAGAATATATAGGTGAAATATAAGTAGGTAAACAGAAATCTAGGTAAGCTTTGGAGACCAGAAGGGCATGGGGCCCTTGATTGGGATACTTAGCTTTGAATTATGTTCTGCAAAAATGTCTCCAATAAATCGATATACAATGGCATAGGTCCTTGTACCTTGGATGATTGAATGTAGAAGAGAACATCCAGTAAAAAAGAGATAGTCAATATGATTAGGAAGATACTCAATAGGTTTAGAAAGAAGAATGAGGATAGGATTTGTACCAAAAGTTCTTTAGCAATAGGGTTTCAGTTAGAGAGTGAATGTAAATGTTAGCACATGTGAAGACTCTGTCACAATGTTGAACTGGGGAAAATATGTAGGAAAGCAGATATCAATAGAGATTTTAGGATATCAGGCCAATTATAAAGTGAGTGATAGGATTAGACATTTTCAACAGCCTTGAGGTTGAATATATAATCTTAGGAAGAAAGAAATATGTAGTCACCAATAGGATTGACATTTGAGAGCAATAGATGTTTTTCATAATCCATGCTCACTTTCCATTTAGGCTTTGGTAAAAACATAAGTTTGATCTTTGTAGTTTTGTCCAGAATATTACTGTGATAAAATGTATATGTAGATCAGGTGACATGAGTATTTCTTCCACCATTTCTGGGTGCAATATTTTGAAGACATATAAATTAGTATTGGGGATACAAAGAGGTGTACGTTTGTCTATCAATATAGAGATAATGCATGAATAGACCATACTGTGAATAAATAATATAAGTACTTCCAACTTTAAATAAAGGATTGAATTGATATCTGAAAATATACAGGAAATCTTATATTGATATACAATCTTTCATTCCAACCCGTTATACATCTAATGGTAATATTAGGGTAATGGTTTATCATGAAGAGTGTGTGAGTTTTGCTTCAAAATGATTAGAGAAATCGAAAATAATGTCTTTGGAAAGAAGTCTCATGAAAAGTCCAGCCAGGAAACCTGGAGGAATACATGTGTTCTGAAGCAGGAAGTGATTGATAGAGAGACAAATGCCTATAAATTTGTGAACTTGTGGATAAATATATATCCTATTATGTGCATAAACTGAAGAAATAGTAATGTACCAGTGTTGAATAAAAATGAACGTCAAAATAAACATTTTGCATCATAGGAATCTACTTACATTGATGTTAAACTGGGTAAGTTACTGTAGAAATATTAGGATTTGTATGCACCATTCACCGAAGTTAGTTTTCAGTACTAGGAAAAAAAATATGTATTTCAGGTGGATGCATATTTCTGATAATAATCATGTAAAAGTTGATTGTAAATCCAAATACATGAACATGAATGAATTTAGGGAGTGTATAATAAGACACATATATTTCATATTTTGAAATATCTGGAGATTATATATATATATATATATATATATATATATATATATATATATATATATATACAAAACACCCACACAGACATTAAAAAGTAGCAATATATATGCCAATTGAAATTCATCATTAAATATATATCATCCACAGACCCAAGCTATTTATTTTACTAAACATAGATTTATTTATAATTTTGTTAAACTAGGAACCTCACCCATAGATTGAATTTTCAGTTCCAACTGTGTTTAGGAGGAGTGATCTCTTCTCACAATTTGTATCTGGCAAGTCAGCTACCTCACAAGAATGTACGTGTGATAATAGGTAGGATTCTGTATTTGCATGCAAAAATACATGTGCTGAATAGGCTACAGAGAAAGCAAGACAGGAATTCACATATTTGTTAACTTTAAAAACACATGGTGAACTATTTCAATTAAAAATTGACTAGATTTATAACACCAACCCTTTATCATGCAAAATGAAAGTCCAACTATACACCATGCCTCCTCTGAACTGCTTGTATTTCTATTCTGTTTGGGTTATGTTTCTCCATCATATTAGGATTAGTAGTCAGAGTCTAGTAGGGTATGGGTTAGTGTCAGGGTTTCAGTATTTTGAATGGAAAATTAGATAAGGAATCCAATGTGTATGCAAATATGTGCTATACAAAAATCTTCCCACTCTCATCCAGAACGATGACTTGACATTGCCTTCCCCCCAAGTAAGACACAATTAGAGGAGAAGAGTTAGAAAATCTGTGAATACATATCTGGAAAATCCTCAGGAGTTTACAAACTTGGAGGTGGAAGAGGAGTTTCCAAAAGTAAGGGACAGGGTTGATAGACCCAACCTGATCTTTTATTAAAATTGGGAGCCATCTTGCCACAAAGCGATGAAAAGCTAATTTTTTGTTTACTATAAATTACTGCAATTTCTGAACCCATTTGGAATGTCTGCCCGTGCCTTTAACTCACCCATGCCTATCTCTCTGACCTGATAGCAGCCCTCTCTGAAAGTTTAGTGACACATCATAATTTTTGGCCATCCTGGACAGACAACGACTCTCTCTGAGGTCTAATGGTCATCATTATTTCTGATGTTGGGGCCAGCAAAAAAAAAAAAAAGAAAAGTAAACTACATTTAGTGTGATGCTTGTCAAAGTTCTGTTATCTGTAATCCCCCTTTTGCGTAACTTTCTGGGCTATATAGCTGGGCTGTAGGAAAGGTGGGGTTGCTGTCTTGTTCCCGCCGTTTTGTGAGGGAGAGGCAGGCCGCCGGCCGGTTGAAATAATAAATTTGCCTTAATTTGATTTTAATTGGAGTCAGTGGTCTTTACTTTCATCCTGGTCTAACATTTTGCAGTTCCGCAGCAAGATGACCCTGCCAGTACAGATCACAAGACCAGACTGTTGGAAATTCTGAAGCTGGCCTTCCCTCCAGGGCCCCCGGCTACAGAGCCACTCTAGGGGATGCGCAACTTGAGATGTTTCAACGACTTGGAGTGAGACTTTGGTCCAGGGAGCACTGCAATGAACCACTGGACTATAACTATTAGCAAGAACCTGGTGGAGGAGGCCTCCATAGGTAAGTGGCACCTTTATAACATCTGATATCTGGTTAAGGGAGATCTCTTCTGATGACAGAGAGGAGGCCTGGGGAGGCTCACATATATTCCTGTCCGGGACTGTAAGGAGAATCATGCTGTCCTTTGTTCTGTTATGTAGGGAATTCTTCTGGATGGGTAGAGAGGTGTGGATGGGCATGCACGCGGTCCTACCCAGGAGCTTTAGCAAGACATTGCAATGCTCCTCTGCTTTTTTTTTTTTTTTTTTGGTGCCTGGTTTCTGTTTTTTTTTTTTTCTGTTTTGTTCTGTGTTCTATATGTTTTTTGTTTGTTTGTTTTTGTGCGTTTTGTTGTGTGATTTCTGTGGTAAAAACTTAAAGATATTGGACGTGAAAATGGGTAATAAAGCAAGTAAGTGTGACACCTTTTTGGACTGTGTTTTAAGGAACTGCGATGAACTTTACCTCCCTTTGTTAAGCAGGATAAGAGAAGCCCCTAGCTGGCTGCCTGGAGCACACCCACTGCACAAGGCAATGCCTGCTGCAGAGCTAAAAACTGAGTATCTCACAGGTTAAGAAGTGAAACTCCTTTAAAACCACTTGTACCTCCAGATCAAAAGAGTCACAACCTTTGGGCAGAGTCCCCTGTGTTTCTCCTTTGTTAGCAAAGCAATAAACCTCCCTTTTTCTTTTTCTCAAAAACCCTGTCCTCATTATTAAATTGGCATTAATTGGCTTCAAGGTCAGGAACTGAACTTTAAGTTTCAAATTTTGATAAACCACACCACCCCCGCCCCGGAACTTTTTGAGAGCTGACTACTGATATGTTAGGAGATGGAGCATGGTTGGGGTGGAACCGAACCAGAGGAGCTAATCCTGTAAGTTAAAGGAGGGACCGAGGGACTTCCAGCAGCTGCCGAAGCCCTGTTACTTCAGGGAATTCCCTCCTTCCTTCCCTGCACTGTAAGCATTATGTAACGTCTGTCTTCTTAAAAAAGAGAAAAAGAAAAAGGGGATACTAAATTCAGTAAAGTCACCATGGAGACCCTTGATTTTACATTTCAGGTTGCCCCTCTGTAAAAACATGTGGTCCCCTTGTGGGGACTTCTATGGTGCCACTGGTGTAGGAGATTTTTCTCTTATCTGCTCTGTTTTAAAGGCTTCTGTCTGTCGGCCATAGTCTGGAGCTCCCTTCTGTCTGTCTTGTGTCTTTGTTTCTGGCCCTTTAAGACATGTGCAATAATGTGTTGATATTTTAAATTGTTTCTTGGGAATGATCTTAGCTGAATGTGTGTCTAAATGATGATGTTTTATTGTAACAATCTGGTATCTGAATGGGTTTTTGAAGCATTGCACAATCTTGCAGGTAAAAGTCGGGTTTAGGTAATTGTTTAGTTTATGATTTCAGATAATTTATGCCAGAGAACTTAAATACTTAGGATGGAAAACTAAAGAACTCTCCTTCCAAGTTGGCAAGTAACTTCCCAATCATTCAGTCTTTTATTTCACCTATTTTGAATTGGGTAGCCTGTGAAAATGTCACTGTGCGTACCAGTGCATTAATTTGGACAAAGATAGTAAATCATTGTATGGTATCTGTTGACAAAACAAGATGTAAAGATATAAAATTTTGTGAATTGTATCTTAAACTTGTTTCATAATTTTCAACATCCTAACCTGAAAATTATGGTTAAAATGCCTTAGGCCTGTTGTGTCTGCTCTGAATAGCAGTTTTTTCCTGCTCCTTCCTGACCTCAGCCAGGACTTATTTTGAAATGCAAATAAAAGAATCCTGCAAGCTCAGTAGGAGACTGATCTGAGGCCTAATCAGAAAAAAAAGGCAAATTGTATGGTTTTTACTAATTACTGTCCAGTCGTTTTTTCTAGGACTCTTATTTTTTTCCTTAGATACTTTATTTAGTTTTTTTAGCTCATGATTTTGATCCTACAGACCTAAGTTAATGTTTTTCTGATCAGTTCTATCTTTGACCAACTGTGGAGTTTTTGAAACATTGCAATGCAGATTTCATCTGCGAAAAGCTATAAGGCCTTTACTATTTTTATGTGTGCACACTTCTGTTATGTGTTGTATGTCTATATATACATATATCCATATATCAAACATATGATACAAAAATTTACATATATAAAGAACGCTCATAAAAAAACGCTCATAAAAACAAATTTTAAAAAGTGGATCCAAGGATCCTTAATTCACGTTATTTAAATGGTTCAGTTTAAATTGGATAAACAGATAAAAATAAATGTCTTTAAATTTAAGCTTACAAGTTTTTCTAGGTGTTCAGATATCTAATAAAATATTAATGTCTACAAAATATCTAATATGACTTGGTTGTAGGACTTTTCCTTCAACAAAAAAAATGGTTTACAATCTTCAATACATTTGTCTAATATTTTGATAAATAAGTAAATTAAATTTCATATGAGATTACTCATTCATGAGTACTTTTGTTAGATATCTGATTGATTAACAAAGGTCTGTACAAGTTTGTACTAAATTCTGTATAAGATTGTAAAAATCAGTCATGTGTTAAAGAGACAAAAATTTCTTAAAACATAAGTTTACCCATAACATTGTGCTTATTAAGTTTTATTTTTTCTAGAGCTAGCAACCATAAAAATTAAACAACTGATTAAATAAGAACTGTTATTTTAGAGAACTGTACTGCCATTACTTTAAAAGCTAAACTTGGTTAATGTGGAAACATCAATGTAATTATGATGCTATTAATGTGCTCATATCTTACATGTACAAGTCTGTAAGGTAGAAACTTAAAAGAGCATTATATCATGCTGGCGTTCTTAAGTTGTATGGTAAAAATATATATTGGGAATTTATTTATCTGTTATCATAAAGATAAGTAAAGTTTTATGTTACTTTTTACATTTGGGAACAATTTAAATGTATTTTTAAGTTAATGAGAGCCTAATCTATGTAAAGGTTAAAAACTTTCAGCCTTTCTTTAATTCATGTTTTAAATGTGATATCATACGGTGTTAGCTAATGTTCATGTGACCTAAAAAAATTTATGTAAACTTTGTAAAATGATATTTAAAAAAAAAGATCAGCTTTAGAACTAAAACCCTTAAGATTTATAGAGACCTGCCTTACCTGAGATAAGGCTCTGTGTCCCATCTTACTACATATGAGAATGACTATGAAAACAGTAGGTTAGATTATGTTTCATTTAAAGTTTTGTTCAAAAGTTGTTTTTTTTTTTCTGTCAAGATTACTAGGATCTGTAACAGGGGATATAATTTATAACTAAGCAAAAAATTCAGGGTAGCTATTATGCAAACTAAGTATATTTACTCTTGTTAAAAAATTTTATTTTATAATTTCCTTATAAGTGAACTAAAGATTCTCTGTTAGTGTTTTACAGAATTGTTGCTTTAAGAACACAACATGGGTTAATTTAAGATAATAAGTCATCACCTACAAGACAAACAGAATAACACAGATCCCAATTAATAAAAAGATAAATAATTATAAAGTTATAGACATTAAAGCCCAGTACTCTTAACATAAGGCAGTTAAAATTTATTTGCTGGATATTTAAGATTAGGATTTAAAATTAAAGTTAAATGAAAAGGGACAAGAAAACTAATATTTGGCTCTTGCCCTCTGAGTCAGTCTGAATCCATGGAACAGGGGACTTCTCTAAAGAGCTTTTCGACTCTGGGCCATATAACCTCCCCATCAGGGGGATTAATGAGACCACTGGAGAACAGAAAGCCAATCAGTGCATTTGCTAAGAAGAGGAGAGTCATCAGAGAAGGGAGACATCCCTGATGCTGCCGAGGGAAGCCACATGGTCAAGGAAGACCTGGACCCACCTAGCCCAAAAGGCACTAGCAGAACTGAGAAGCTGCTCTCAAGTCTCTCCAGGAATGGCAACCATAAAAGCTCAGCTGACTGTTACCAATAGATAGAAACAAAAGTCAGTTTGACTGCTTCATCTTAAACACTTAGCAAAGACAGTTGAAAGCAGAATACAGCCATTCCTGGACATTTTAAATAATAATAATAATAATAATAATAATAATAATAATAATAATAATATTTTAATGTATACAATTTATATTAGCCTCCCAAAATAAGTAAGACTGGAGGTTACAAAGAAGGATTCTCAGACAGGAATGCCTGATAACTATAAAAAGACACTATCAAGAGGAGCTGCCAGAGGCAGAAGTTTTTAGTTTAAGGCCTCAGATATTTCTAACCTACACGGTTAGGCTTTGTGTTGGCTAGTATGATTATCCAGCACTGAGTAACAGAATTAAAGGTTTTTCTATTAGACACAGAGGTCATTCTAGTGAACTGATTTTGCAAGATCAGATGACATTAAATTATTAAACTGTATCTTATTGGGAGGGACAACTGTAACACTAAATGTTAAGTATTAAGTTGACAGTCCTGATAACTGGGGATATTAAAGACTGGTGAGGGAACTTCTGTACAGTGACATGTTCTAGCTGCTGCAACATTTATTCAGTACTCATGTTTTTTGTTTCTCTCATAGAAGAACCCATCCCCAGATGACTTTACAACCTGTTCTTCCCCAATGAGACTTCAAACCGAACTGACCTCTAAAAGGCAACTCATGTCCCTCATGCTGTTCCCCCTCACGTCACCCTCTCTCAGCTCAGAAGAAGCCAAAATGAGTAATGCCTCTCTTCTTACAACAGTGGAGCCAAAAGTAAATAGACTATCAATATACGTAATTAATTAAGTCAGGTAAAATCTCGGAGACCGGTTTTGGGTGATTTGAAAAAATAGGGAGACTGTTGCATCAGAGAATAAAATTCCCTCAGTGCTCTTCACCTACCGTATGAAAGATATGAAAGGGACACATTAGAAAAGGGGGGAATGATAGACCCAAGCTGATCTTTTATTAAAGTTTGGAGCCATCTTGCCACAAAGCCAAGAAAGGATAATTTTTCTTAACTATTAATTACAGCAAATTTCGAACCTGTTTGGAATGCCTGCCCGTGCCTTGAACTCACCCATGGCTGGCTCTCTGACCAGATAACAGCCCTCTCTGCAACTTTGTTGACACCTCATAAATATTGGCCTTCCCTGGTCAGATGACACTCTCTGAGGCTCTAATGGTCCCCATAAATTCTGATGTTTGTGTCAGCAAAAAAAAAAAAAAAGTAAACTACCATTAGTGTGATGCTTGTCAGAGTTCTGTTATCCGTAACCCCCCTTTTGTGTAACTTTCTGGGCTATAAAGCTGGGCTGTAAGAAAGGTGGGGTTTCTCTCTTGTTTCCGCCATTTTGGGAAGGAGAGGCACCAGGGTGGTGGAAATAATAAGCTTGTTTTAATTTGATTTTAATTGGAGTCAGTGGTGATTTCTTGCATCCTGGTCTAAAAGGTAAACACTCCACAAACATGGAGCTCTGCTGGCCTAAAGACTTTTTGAGAAACTGCCTCTGAGGATGGGCACTTGACATATATGTTGTTGTCAGGAGCTTTTGCTTCCATTCTAATGAAACCATCAAAGTTGGGTCTGCATCTATGTGACCTAGAGGACATTGTTTCTTATTTTCCAAAGAACACGAGGCAGAAGTGCTGACTTCTCTCTTTGTAAGTAAACTGTGGCCACTGAAAGCTAATTGTCTCTGCATGTGGATTGTGAAGCCATTAGGTCATCCTCCACTTTTCATGGACTTTCTTGCTGCTGCACTGGGAGTTTGGTATTTGCTTCATGAAATGCAAGGAATTCAACTGGGACACAGTGCTGGAGGGAGTCCTCTCACGTGTGGTGGGTAAGGGTCTGCAGGACAATGCACCAACTAAGCTTCTATCCCACATAGATTGCCCCATTGACCATAGCAACTTGATACTGAACATTGCCCTGAAACATCTCCATATAACAAGATGCCATTTATGGAGAGGTTTCAGACATATAAGTGATTCCTGTCTCCACCATGTCAGCCACCAGCCATTTGGAAGTCAATGGCAGATCCACATGGCCCGACCACAGATATTTTACCACACACCTGCACACCACAGCTCTGGGCCCACTACTCAGCAGGCTCCAACATACTGGCATCTCTGTTCTACACCATTTTCATGAAACCCAGTCAATCAAGGCACTCTCTGGTATACTCATGATCAACAACAGGACATCCAAAGATTCTCCAGTGCCACCTGGTCATGGGAATTTTAAAAATTTCATGCTATTTATCTAGCCATTTTTCAAGGATGAAGTTGGAGAAACTGTGGGTTTCAATTCATTCAGGAACCATTAAATTTTGAGGTAGCACATTTCAAGAAATGCTCTGGAGAACTCGCAGAGGCAAAGCTTCCCAAAGAGTGGCCAAAATGACACATGAAGCCAGGCCCATGAGGTCTACAATGTTAGGTCCATGTGTGATTTGACTCTCAACTATGGCTGCCAAGTCTATAAGAATAAAATCATGTGATATCCTGGCTGAAATTCCCAATGCTCTTACGAAAGCCACCATTGGCTGAGATCTCAGTTTCCAAGGGCGACTCTCATGCATGGCCTCCTAAAATCCCAACAAAATTCATGGCAATACTTCTCTGAACTGAGTTACATAACTCAGTCTCTAAGGGGAATGACACTAGAGTTCATGTTCAGGTGGACCCAGGCATCTCTTCTAACTACCACACAAATGAATGCTGGGAGCCATCAGCCAAGTAGGTATGACAGTTTCCTTGCCAGCGTACCCCCATGTTTCTTTAGTGGAAGGACTCATGGAAATAGGACATTTTGCAGGACATTGCATGTAAGGTGACCTTGCTGAAGGACCAGGGCGGATCCATGTTTAGGGTGTTCCTGGTTTGGCATAATAGGAGATTAGGGTGTTCCCCCTTTAGAATAGGGTGTATCCTGCTGCTGAGTTCCTCTTGATTCTTAGGATCAGACAGTATATTTGGGAGACAGAATCCCAGGAGTAGTGGATTTGGGCAGAGAGTGGATTTGGGCAGGAACGTGGATTTCCCCAGAACGTGTTTGTAGACGGCTGGTGTGAGTTCGGGAATAAAGAATTGCTGTTTGAATCTACAAGCTGTGTGGAGACTCGTGATTTGTGCCCAGCCAGACTGCGGCATTTGATGGCTCGTACGCGGAACGCCTGAAGCTTGGGGGTAAGTGAAATTGCTCGCCCCTGAGGGAAGGCGAGAGAATGGGTGACCATTTCAAAAAACAATGTGTTCTTCTTTTGATTTATTTTGTTTTTCTTTCAAGCTGCCTATCTCTAGAAATTTCTCAGGCAAACTGGTTGACTAAAGGTTTGATGTTTGTCGGCCCTGAGGAAGAGAAAATTGATACAATGATTTTTTATTCCGTTTTTGTTTCATTCAGATTCGGTTTTGTTTTGTGTTATCTTATTGGGTTGCGTTATCTTTATAGTAGATTAAAACAAACTGAAAATATGTTAAGCAAATTGTTAGAGGTTCAGAACATGGAGAAAGACATTTTAGATCAAGCAAAAGAGAAGGTCTCTCGAGCTAGTCAGACAGAGGAAGAAAATTTAAAGGATAAGGGGTTGTTAGGAAAAAGGCCACAACAGGAGGCTGTTACTAACTCCGTTTTATCACAAGAGGGTTTAATTCAACCAACAGGCCCACCGATAGAGACAGCTGAGTGGCCCTCAAACCCCGTAGTTGATAATTGGGATTCTGAGACAGGACCTCAAAGATTAGCATGCCCTGTACTTGAGCAGGCAGGAGGGCAGTGAATTCACCATGCTTTAGATTTTAAAACAGTGAAGCAGTTAAAGGAGGCTGTAACAACCTATGGTCCCCAAGCTCCCTTCACGGTAAGCATGGGCGAGTCCATTACTAACTTGGACATGACGCCAGCAGATTGGGCTAGCATGTGTAAATCTGTGCTAAATGGAGGACAATATTTGTTATGGAAGGTTGCCAATGAGGAATTATGCGCAGAGACAGCTAGGCGAAATGCAGCAGCCGGTTACCCTCAAAGAAATCTAGAAATGTTGCTAGAGAAAGGACCTTATGAGGGTCAGCGGCAACAAATTGAATATGATCCTGCTATATATGCACAAATTGCTGCAGATGCAGTTAGGGCATGGAAGACTTTACAAGGACATGGAGATTTACAAGGCCAGCTATCTAAGGTAATACAGAGTGGTAATGAACCTTACGCTGACTTTGTAGACAGGCTAATTCAAATGGCTGCCAAAATTTTGGGGGATACAGAACAAGCAATGCCATTAATAAAACAACTGGCTTATGACCAAGCAAATCGTTGCTGCAGAGAGGTTATTAGACCATGGAGACATGAAGATTTAAACACATATATTAAATTATGTAGAGATATTAATGAACAAGAGCAAGTCTTGGCAGCTGCAGTACAACAGGCTTTTGATGCCAGGCCAAAAACATGCTATGATTGTGAAAAAACAGTACATTTTAAAAGGAGTTGCCTCATAGGAGGAGGATTTAACAAAACTAGTTATCAAAGAAATAGAATACCAGGTATTTGCCCACGATGCCGTAGAGGGAGACATTGGGCTAATGAATGCCGTTCTCAAACTACCATAGAGGGTACTCCCTTAACAAAAAACGGACAAGGACCAGGAATTTACACATGATATCGTGGAGAAAGGCATCAGACTCCATTGCCAAAAAACGGACCAAGGGGCCCAATGCTCCGGGGCCCACAACCACAAATATACGGGGCAGTGGAGGAACCCAGCAACACCATTAGAGTAGTGCCCAGGACACATTGTCCATTAAATCCCTCATCAGACAAACCCGAGGGAGCGCAGGGTTGGACATCTGCGCCTCTGCCAGAGCAGTACTAACTCCAGAGATGGGAGTTCAAATCATTCCTTCAGGAATAAAAGGACCTCTTCCCCAAGGGACAGTAGGCTTATTATTGGGACGTAGTTCACCTACATTAAAAGGACTTAAGATAAGTCCTGGGGTAATTGATCTCGATTATGTAGGTGAAATAAAAATTATAGCTAGTTCTCCAAGAGGTATATCAGTAATTTCACCTGGAGATAGAATAGCACAATTGTTAATAATACCCATCCTACATAATAAATTTCCTAGTCATAGTGTAAAAATAGGTTCCAGGGGATTAGGCTCCACAGGTGTAGATTGGGCTATGTTGTCTTTAAATTTAGATTCTCGCCCAATGTTAAAACTAAATATTCAAGGACACGACTTTAATGGGCTACGGGACACAGGTGCAGACCTTAGCATCATATCTAGTCAGGAATGGCCAAAACATTGGCCATTACAACAAGCCACTCAAACGCTTCGAGGCCTAGGAGTGGCTGCTAATCCCCATAGAAGAACAATGTTATTATATTGGAAGGATCCTGAAGGTTGTGAGGGAACTATACAGCCATATGTATTGGATCATCTTCCTATAAATTTATGGGGACGAGATGACCTAGATCAATTAGGTTTGACGTTAACAAATAACATCAATCCTAATGCGCCCACTACTAGGGCTAGACAAGGTTTTAGGAAAGAAAAAAGATTAAGAAAACAAGGACAAGATATAGCAGCACCAATTCAAATAGATCAAGGAACAGGAAGACATGGGTTGGATTTTCAGAAAGGGCCACTGAGACAATAAAAATTACTTGGAAATCAAAAAGACCAGTGTGGGTTCCTCAGTGGCCCCTGACTAAAGAAAAGATACAAGTAGCCCATGATCTGGTCAAACAACAATTAGTGGAAGGACATATACAACCTTCCATATCTCCCCATAATACTCCCATTTTTGTCATTAAAAAAAATCTGGTAAATGGAGATTATTGCAAGATTTAAGAGCCATTAATAATGAGATGGTTATTATGGGACATGCTCAATCAGGGATTCCTCAATTGTCTGCTTTGCCAAAAACCTGGCATGTTTTAGCCATAGATATTAAAGATTTTTTTTTTTCAATTCCAATTCATCCCGAGGATAGTCCACGCTTTGCATTTACTATCCCTGCATTAAATCATGAAGGTCCTGATCAGAGATATGAATGGAAAGTACTCCCTCAAGGGATGGCTAACAGTCCAACTATGTGTCAAATATATGTTAATAAAGCAATCCAGCCACTTAGAAATCAAAATCCTGAACTACAAATATTTCACTATATGGATGATGTATTATTGGCACATAAAGATAAAAACATATTGCTGGAATGTTATGCAACACTTACAACTTATTAAAAAATTATAATCTAGAGATAGCAATAGATAAAGTACAATTAAATTTTCCAATTAATTATTTAGGAGTTCTATTATCCTCAACCATGGTCCGTCCACCAAAAATTCAAATACAAGTAGATCAACTCAAGTCACTTAACGACTTTCAAAAGTTATTGGGAGACATAAATTGGATAAGGCCTTATCTAGGCATACCAACAGGAGAGTTGGGACCTTTATTTGATATTCCAAAAGGTCCATCAGATCCAAACTCACCTCGCATGTTAACTCCTAAAGCAAGAAAGGCATTGAAAATTCTTGAAACATATATGGAAAATATACATTTGGATAGAATTGATATAGGTTTGCCTTTATTATTTATTGTACTACCAACAAAAAATATTCCTACAGGAGTATTTTGGCAAGAAGGTCCATTATTGTGGATACATTTATCTTATTCACTTAACACTATTCTTACTAGGTATCCTGAGGCTGTAGGACAATTAATACTCAAAGGAATAAAAGCAGCGAAGGGAGTGTTTGGAATTTTTCCCAATAAAATTATTACTCCATATACTATGGATCAAATTGATGAGTTAGCTAATGAGTTAAATACTTGGGCAATAATCATGTGTAAATCCAATGTTTGATTTGATAATCACTTACCATCTAATCCTTTGTTGTCTTTTTGGTCTAAGCATCCTGTAGTTTTTCCAAAAATGACAAGAAAAACCCCTATTATGAATGCTCCAAATATATTCACTGATGGGCCAAATAATGGTACAGCAGCAGTAGTTACCCCTGATCAAACTTTTACATTTTTAGTACCAAAACAATCAGCTCAAAAGGTAGAGCTTAATGCAGTTTTACAAGCCTTTTTAATGTTTAAAGATTCTGTATTTAATTTATTTTATGATATTCAGTATGTAGTTAATGCTATAGTATCTCTTGAAGATGCTGGTAGGATTTCCCCTTCTTCTACTGTTTTCTCTTTGTTTTCCACTATACAAAGTCTAATCTGGGACAGAAAAGATCCATTCTTTATAGGACATATTAGAGCACATACAGGATTGCCTGGAGCCCTTAGTTTGGGCAATGATTTAGCAGATAAAACTACACATGACATACATATTTTCTCTACACTAGAAGAAGCTACGAATTTTCATAAAAAATTCCATGTTTAATTCTAATACTTTACAAAAGCGTTTTAAAATAACTAAGGAACAATCCAGACATATAATAAAACAATGTCAAAATTGTGTGACCTTTTTACCACAAGTTAATCTTGGAGTCAATCCTAGAGGACTGATACCTAACCATATTTGGCAGATGGACGTCACACACTTGCCAGAATTTGGAAAATTAAAATATTTACATGTTACAGTTGATAGTTCTTCCGGATTTTTGATGGACTCCCTTCATGCCGGAGAAAAATCTAAAGATGTTATAGCTCATGGCTTACAAAATTTTGCCACTGTGGGCGTTCCTAAACAGTTAAAAACTGCTAACAGTCCTGGCTATACCTCTACCTCTTTTAAACAATTTTGCTCATCATTTGGTATTACTCATATAACAGGAATTCCATACAATCCACAGGGACAAGGCATAGTTGAAAGAGATCATCAAACTATTAAAACGTACTTATTAAAGCAAAAAGAGGGAATTGGAAAGGGGTATATATCCCCCAAAGATAAACTTAAAATAACGCTTTTTACTCTAAACTTTTTAAATTTGGATTCATCAGGACTTAGTGCTGCAGAAAGACATATGTATCCAAAAAATGTGCATAACCCTAAAGTTCTTTGGAAAGATATTCTAACAGGACAATGGAAAGGTTCTGACCCAGTGATTGTCTGGAGTCGGGGCTCTGTCTGTGTGTTTCCACAGGGAGAAAAGCAACCTATTTGGATTCCTGAAAGACTGACTAAAACGATTTCTACAGATCGAAAAGAAGATGATTTGACTCAAATCCATAACAGCTGATATCCAGAACTCCAGCTTGGCCATTCTTACATCTGCAACAGTGATTAACCAGGATTCTTTTTTCAATACCTATTTTATTATTGCATTTTTCCACATCATAAGGCTCTATTTTTATTTTTTGAGCTCATACAAACCTAGGTTAATGTTTTTCTGATCAGTTTCATTTTTTGACTGTGGAGTTTTTAAACATTGCAATGGAGATTTCACCTAGGTAAAGCTACAAGGCCTTTATTATTATCTTATGTGTTGTACATTTGTTTGCACATTGGTGTTTTTGTTGTATGTCTGTGTGTGCGTATGTCCATATTTCATATATGAGGAGCGCTCATTAGAATATGGATCCGAATTATTTTTGTTATTCACGTGATTTAAATGGATTAATTTAAATTAGGTAAACAGCTGTTAAGGATTGTTTTTAAAGGTGGTTAACAGATCTGCTTGTTTACTAATTTAAATCAGGTAAACAGCTGTTAAAGATTGTTTTTTAAGGAGGTTAACAGATCTGTTTGTTTACTTTCACCTTTCCTTTTCATTATATTTAATAATTCTTTTCAGGATAATGTCTGTTTAGCATCATTGCCAGAATTCCTATCTTCATCCCAATGAATATAACTCAACAAGTATGCTCAATCAAGGAGTCAACTTACTTTAGGAGGAAACGGACTTTGGGAGGAGACGGACAGATTGATAGATTCCTCCACTTTGAACTGCTTACAGAACTTGCCTAGACTATGTAACTATCGTTTGGTACAGCGAATTGTGGTAATGCTGGCATATCTTTGCTGATGGTGTCACCAGTGATTTTTGCTGATGGTGTCACCAATGATGCAATTTTTCCTCCGTCATGAAGGCATCTTAACCACCTTCAAATTAACCTTTTAAAGCCTTTTAATTATCATCTATACTGTACTTTTAAATGAACTTTTTCACCACCTACAGCTTCACTATTTTAAATGAGGCTTAGATTCTGTTTAAATTGCTTAATGTTAGTTTACTTGGCTGCCCTTCAACCAAAGGCCTTTTTTACTCCATTAAGAAGCTTTGTCTTAATCTGCCATGTACAAATACCTTTTTTCTTCCTTCTTCCTTTCTCAAGATTTTAAAGTAAGTCTAGTTTCCTCAAAATCTATTTAAATGGCATTTTACAACTTTTTACATTACCACACAGAGATTATCTCATCTAGAAACACTTCTTTTTCCATTAACCTCTTATATTAAAATATATTTCCACATCTTGAATCTTTTTCTATCTCTTTTTTAACCATTAACCCTTTTTATAAATTCAAATTTTGAAACAACTCTTATAAAATTTCTGATTTAGACAAATTACTCCACTTTAATAGGATGAAATACTTTCATGTTTTTTTTTTTTATGGTACCATAATACTATAATTGAAACCCAACTGAAACTTATTATACTCTTTGTATATAAATTACACCTGATAGAATCTTAACACTTAGTAACCTTGTTTTGGCAAAGACACAGACCAAAGCAATATTAAACCTTTTTTCAATTTACCAATTTATGAAAACACACATAATTTTTAAATATATTACCTTATGGAACTTAATAAGTAAAGAGTACTTGATTTTATATTTAGTGGTTGATATTTCAACACTTTAGCTTTGTAAATTAATTAGAACTTTGTAGAAACCAAGATCTTAGACAAATGTAGCAAACAGAATTAGCCATCTATTTCTTGAAGAAAAATCCTTCTACAGGATACCTAGATGGTCCCATTGATATACTTAATAACTCGTCTTTAAAAAGCCATGGACATTCTCTCGCCTTCCCTCAGGGGCGAGCAATTTCACTTACCCCCAAGCTTCAGGCATTCCGCGTACGACCCACCAGATGCCGCAGTCTCTGGCTGGGCACAAATCACGAGTCTCCACACAGCTTGTAGATTCAAACAGCAATTCTTTATTCCCGAACTCACACCGGCCATCTACAAAGACATTCTGGGGAAATCGACGACGTTCTCTGCCCAAATCCACTCTCTGCCCAAATCCACTCTCTGCCCAAATCCACTACTCCTGGGCTTCTGTCTCCCAAATATACAGTCTGACCCTAAGTACTCAAGAGGAACTCAGCAGCAGGATATGCCCTATTCTAAAGGGGAACACCCTAATCTCCTATTATGCTAAACCGCCCTATTCTAAAGGGGGAACACCCAAATCTCCTATTATACTAAACCAGGAACACCCTAAACATGGATCCGCCCTGGTCCCTCAGCAAGGTCACCTTATATGCAATGTCCTGCAAAATGTCCTATTTCCATGAGTCCTTCCACTAAAGAAAATTGGGGGTACGCTGACAAGGAAATTGTCTTCTTCTAGTGCAGAGAAAATATGTATGTCGTGTTTAGTTTTATATGCTAAATCATTGCCCAAACTAAGGGCTCCAGGCAATCCTATATGTGCTCTAATATGTCCTATAAAGAATGGATCTTTTCTGTCCCAAATTAGACTTTGTATAGTGGAAAACAAAGAGAAAACAGTAGAAGAAGGATTCCTCCACTTTGAACTGCTTACAGAACTTGCCTAGACTATGTAACTATCGTTTGGTACAGCGAATTGTGGTAATGCTGGCATATCTTTGCTGATGGTGTCACCAGTGATTTTTGCTGATGGTGTCACCAATGATGCAACTTTTCCAAAGGAACTGTCAATTGGCTTGGTGTCGTGGCATTTCTGATTCCTCCTCCCTTCTGCTAGTGATGGTCTAAATTTGGGGGCCAATGGCTATATGCTGGACCGGTAGTCAGTGACGGGTATGATCCAATTGCAGTGGTATCAACCTAAGACAGGAGGCTGACGACTAAAGGTCAGTTGCCTAAAGGTCAGTTTTCCGATGACGGTTAAGAACCATATGTTGAATTGGACAACCTACCAGGCACGGTCCTTAAGCCACATTAACCTCACTCCCCCACTGGCACCAAGGCCAAATTTGGGGGCCAACAGAGGTGAGGCAAAGAACCTCACCCCCCCACTGGTGCATAGACCTATCCACAAGTATGGCTGTATGCTGGACCAGTAGTCAGTGACGGGTATGATCCAGTTGCAGTGGTATCAACCTAAGACAGGAGGCTGACGCCTAAAGGTCAGTTTTCCAATGATGGGAAAGAACCATATGTTGAACTGGACAACCTACCAGGCACGGTCCTTAAGCCACATTACTTGTTGTTTAATCAATCAGAAGGGGGAAGATGCTGGGAGCCATCAGCCAAGTAGGTATGACAATTTCCTTGCCAGTGTACCCCCATGTTTCCTTAGTGGAAGAACTCATGGAAATAGGACATTTTGCAGGACATTGCATGTAAGGAGACCTTGCTCAAGGACCAGGGCGGATCCATGTTTAGGGTGTTGCTGGTTTAGCATATTAGGAGATTAGGGTGTTCCCCCTTTAGAATAGGGCAGTTTAGCATAATAGGAGATTAGGGTGTTCCCCATTAGAATAGGGTGTATCCTGCTGCTGAGTTCCTCTTGAGTTCTTAGGGTCAGACAGTATATTTGGGAGACAGAAGCCCAGGAGTAGTGGATTTGGGCAGAGAGTGGATTTGGGCAGAGAGTGGATTTGGGCAGAGAACGTCGTCGATTTCCCCAGAACGTGTCTGTAGACGGCCTGTGTGAGTTCGGGAATAAAGAATTTCTGTTTGAATCTACAAGCTGTGTGGAGAATCGTGATTTGTGCCCAGCCAGAGACTGCAGCATCTGACCTCAATTAAAACCAAAACAGTCCCACATGACCCTCATCTTCTTGCATATAGACACTCATAATAACCTCTGACTAAAGTTTTCAATGAGGGGTGCAGCCTTAGACATTGTCCAAAATAAGCACCATTGCCCCTTGTTTGCCTAAAGTGAGGGTGGCCTGGACACCCTTCCTGTGAACCAAGAGTGATCAAATATGCCGGCTATATAACTGCTCTGCTTCTCCTGAATGAGGCTTACTGACTGTCTGGTATAGATTCTTTATGTGAATTGGTGTCATGAGAAAACCTAAGCACATATCGGCTAGCCTCTGCAGGGTTTGAAGAACTGATTTGACCCAAAGGATCCATATTATCACTTGATGGAGGTCAGGAAGCTAACAGAGGAAGGCGAGAACCTTCATCCACAATAACTGCTCTTTTTGGCCATTTTGGTTTGGATGCACACTTGGAAACTTTCTTTAGATCCATCAGGTGCTGAGAATCTGAGCGACTCTCTCACACAGGGCCAAGAGGCTGATTCAGCCACATCCCTTTCCAAAGCAATTAAGCAAAGAGCCACAGGTGATGCCCATTCATTTCCATTTAAAAACTGTTTTCTTCAGGCTTCACAAAGGGGTGGCCTGAGGCAAAGACCTTCCTGACATTCAGGACAATAGAACAATAGGTAAGCAAAAGGCCCAAAGCAGTGTTTCTGCACTGAGACTTTCCTGGTCACACTGATATCTGAGTTTTCTGAGATGCTCGCCATTCCCTTCAGCTATCCAGTACATGGTCATGTCACAGAGTTTGGAGGTGGTACATATTTGGAAACAAAACCATGAGGCTATCCTGGAGAGTGGCCAGTATTCAGGAAGAAAAGAGAAGCTTAGGAAGGTAGTAGGTGTTGCCCATCCATAAGGCAAGCCGCTCTCCATTCATAAATTGGGTGGGATGAATGCTGGGTAGCTTTCTACTACACAGGACACAACCATTGATGCATTCGCTTTTCAAATGTCTACAACCACGGATACAGTGGGATACAAAGACATAGAAACATTCGTGTTATCAAACGACTTTCTCGAAACATTCCAGTCTAAACAAATAAACCGCCTTTCCTACCTATTCTCAGAACCTGAGACAAAACCACACACTAACACAGACACCCACAATGGCACCTCCTTCCCCCAAGTATGTCTGTAACTATCTTGAGTGTCCTCGGACTGGTAGGCCTTACTATGTTCCCCCCAAATTGCGTGTCCTGTCTCAGATCTGGTCTTTTTGGCCAACTCTTTGAAGTTGTCAGGAGTCATGGTTTAGCCACTACCTGCTTTCCCAGAAAAGGCCCCTCTTCAAAGCTCTCCTGGCATTTGGCCATCATCACATAAGTAGGTACCAATAAAGACTGACTCTGTCCTTGGTAAATCCAAACAATTGAGACCACAGGGACTGGGACTGGGCCTTGCTCTGTGTTCCTGGCTTCCTGGATCCCAAGTTCAGAGAGTTCCATCAACAAGAAAGTGTGGTAGGTCACTTCCTTCCGGAACTGAACGAGGTCACTGCCTTGGCAATCACTTTGTTCTAACAATTGCTTCCAAGGGTCCCATGAGATCGAGGCTGCCCCTACTTCTTGTGACACTTTCACAAGTTAGAATGGTATATCAACCATAGGCACCTGGGAACAGCTGTCCACACAGGCCTGGTTTGGTCCATTTAATCTACATTAAGAAGAGAGAGGCTGATTCAGACACATCCCTTCATTCTGACCAGGTTGTTTGATATGTAAGTTTACATGGAGTTGACTTTTGCTCTCTCAGGTCCTTGATAGGTGAAAAGGTCGGTCGAATGTTGGAGGAAAAGACCACCAAGAGACTGTCTCATGCCACAGCCAAGGGTTTTTTGGGGGTCCAGCATGCTGGGGCTCAGAGCTCACTCCAGAGGAGCAAAGAGCAAAGAGCCCCGAGAACAACTTGAGCAGGGTTTATATACATTCTTTAGAGAGGGCAGGGACTTTACATACATTCTAGCCTCCTTTTGCAAATCATCATATACCACGGAAAAATCAAATAACAACTCTAAAACATGATTAGCACATTCATTGGCGGACACACGTCGGGCAGGGGTGATTGGTCAGCCCTGAGAATGGGTATACATTTAAACTGATTGGTTGAAGCCCTGAGATGTATATGTGCTGAGCTTCACGGTTTCTGGGAAGGGGTTGTTAAGTAACTAGGTGGTCAGGGAAGATTTCAACACACATCTAATGGGCAGTTCCGGGAAATGTCTTAACTGCCACAGGAATTTCAGGTTCTGAGTGCAGCTTGTAAACTTTATAAAACCTGGTTCTTTACGTTTCAATTTCAATTTCTTTTATTATTTAATTTCCCACTGCGTTTTCTGAAAACTTTTAATCTTAAAAATAATGAATCATAATTATTGCGGGGTCTCACATTCTATTTCTGCCAGTGGAGCGTATTTCTGTGTGATTACAATGAGTTTTACATGCCCAATCTGAGCCTGGAGAAAGGTAAATATGCTATTAAGCAAACAAGTTCCCACAGCTAGCAACACCATAAGGATGATCAGGGGTCCTGCTAAGGCTGATAGGAGTGTAGTTAACCAGGGGGACTGGGTAAACCATGACTCAAACCACCCTTGTTGAATATCCCTTTCTCTCTGGTGCTCTTCAAGGCATTTTCTCAATTTACTCAAGGATTCTTTTACAACTCCAGTATGGTCAGGATAAAAACAACATTCTTCTCTCAGTGAAGCCAAGAAGCTCCCCGCCCTCATGAAGAGGAGGTCTAATCCTCACCTGTTCTGTAAAACCACTTCAGAGAGAGAGGTTAAGGATTTCTGAAAAACTGTGATGCAGGTCTCTAACGTCTTCAAGTCTTGAGATATTGCTGTTTCTAATTGGGCCATTTGTTGTGACCCACGGATCATATCAGCTGTTCCTGTACCCACTCCTGCAGCAGCTCCTATCCCCAATAGGATGGCTAGAGTAAGGGACACAGGCTCCCAGCGAAATCGGGTTTTCTTGTCCCCCTAGTAGACCTTCAAATGTTTCTGCATCATGATAGAGCACCCTGGGGAGTTTCTGCACCAATACACAATATTTTAGAGAGCTGTCCAATACCTGGGATGAAATGCAAGGAGTTCTGACTATGTGGAGTTCAGTACCATAAAGGTTCCTTTATTTAGTTCCCAGGGGGAGGAGTCACCTGTACTCTGGACTGGAGAAGTAGGCAAAAACGGAAACTGGGAAGTATGAGATGATAGAGGGGTTCTGGTAGATCTAGGCACTGGGTCCTCCACAGGGTTGGGCCTGTTTGCGACTTTGGAAATCAGCTGGGCACACGTAAAAATCAAGACTGGCTAGTTTACACCTGGGCTGGGGGAGATGACATCCATAATTCATGGGGTAAGGTGGTCTATGTTGCCCTGGTTTGGGTTTGAGTGGGATCTGTGTGGGGTCCTCTATGTCAGGGAGATCCCAGTCAGAGAGGCCTATGGCAAGCTGACAAATGTCCGGGTGGAGAGATGGCCACCAAGTCCATAAGGGGGCTCTATGTGAAATAGACCACACTACTTGCCCAGTAGGATTTATAACTTGCCATTGTTGCTGAACAGGCTGATGGGGATTAGGACTGCTGGTGGTCAGGGGAAGAATCCATAGCCCTACCCACAAGACGGACACGCAACTTGAGAGGGTTACCTGTCTGTTCCAATTTCCAGCCAGAGTCTGGACAGGGCGCAGGCTTGAGATGGGAGACATTGATCCAGGAAGTGATCCCATCCACTTTCACCACTGTAGGTGTTATAAGCAGCACCTGGTATGGTCCTTTCCAGCGGGGTTCCAGGGATGACACCTGATGCCGTCTCACGTAGACAAAGTCTCCAACTTGATATTGATGTGGGGTTCCCTCATCTCCAGGCTGATAAGCAGTGGCCAACTGTTTCCACAGGTATTGCTGGGTGTTGGGTTTGTTCAAGGGCTTTAAGTCTGTCAAGCAAGGGGGTGTGAAAGGAATCATTAAGTCTCAGAGTTGGGATTAGGTCCCTTACTGGAGGAGGGGCACCATAGAGTATTTCATAAGGGGTTAAGTTACACAAAGAGGCAGAGAGGTTATTTCTTGCATGAAACAGTGCATAAGGTAGGAGCATAATCCAATTTTTTATGCCGGTTTCCAAGCTTAATTTTGTTAAGTTCTCTTTGATGGTTCTATTCATCCTTTGAACCTGTCCTGAGCTCTGGGGTCTATAAGCACAATGTAACTTCCAATTAATCCCCAGGGTCCTGGTGAATCCCTGACTTACCTGGGCTTCGAATGTTGGTCCGTTATCAGACCCTAGTACCTTAGGCAGGCCGAACCTTGGAAAATGTCTTCTAGGATCTTTTTGACCACTTTTTGTTCTCCCCGTTGTGGAAAAAGTTAAAAGAGTCACTCCATTTAGGGCTGCCAATTAAGCTTCCTAATCTGCTCTTCTGTTTCCAACCACCACGGGGTCGTTTTCCTTCTGGTGCCCTGGACAGTGCACTATAGCTAAGTCCTTAGGGCCCTGCACTGCTGAGAGAAGTTGGAGGATCTCATCTTTGTTCTTTATTTCTTTCCCAGTGGAGGTTAATAGCCACCTTTGCTGGTAAGTAGCCCCCTGCACATTTGCAGTGACAAATGTGTATATGGTGGCCCTTTTGCCTGTTGCTACTTCCAATGGTTTCGTAAGGGCAATCAGTTCTGCTTTTGGGGCTGATGTCCCTTCTGGGAGACCAGAGAACAAGATGACATTAGTTTCGCTAACTACTGCTGCTCCAGCCCGCTGCTTACCGTCTTGGAGGAAGCTGGTGCCCTCCGTAAACCATACGACTTCAGGGCGAGGCAGTGGCTGATCCTTCAAGTCTCGTCGTATACTGTTTTCCTCTGCCAGTATGTGTTGACACTCATGAGCGACGGGTCCTGATGATACTTCTGGCAGCAGTGTTGCTGGGTTGAGTGGAGCAGGGGGTCCCAACATTATTCTGCCTTTGTCAAGCAAGAGGCTCTGGTAGTGGTTTATTCTGAAGTTTGATAGCCACCTTTCTGGAGGCTGACAGATGATGCTCTCCAGGGCATGGGGGGCTATAATGGTTAGCTTCTGTCCCAAGTTCATATACGAGCATCTTTTATTAGAAGGGCTGCTGCTGTTATAGCTCTTAAGCAATGGAGCCACCCGCTAGCCACTGGGTCCAATTTTTTTGATAAGAATGCTACGGGCCTTTTCAAAGGTCCCAAAGTCTGAGTGATCACTCCCAGTGCTATTCCTTTCTTTTCCTCGCTGTAGAGAGTGAAGGGTTTTTCTACATCTGGGAGTGCAAAGGCCGGAGCAGATAGCAGCACCTTTTTTTGACATTATAAAAAGCTTATTGTGCTCAGGGTTCCATTGGAAGTAGGCATCCCCCTTTATCAGCGGGTATAAAGGGGCAGCCAGAGATGCAAACCCAGGAATCCATAACCTGCAAGAGTCGGCAGTCCCAAAAAACTCTCTGAGTTGTCTCTTATTATATGGGGGCGGTATCTGCACAACAGTTTGTTTTCTGTGCTCAGTGAGCCATTGTTTGCCACCCCTAAGAGAATAACCAAGGAAGATTACTTCTTGCTGACAAATTTGGACCTTATGGCAGAAGCCCTATATCCAAGCCGAGCAAGCTCAGATAATCGTGGTTGGGCCCCAGACTCATAGTTCTCCTTGGTGTCGGCTGACAGTAGGAGATCATCCACATATTGGAGTAGGGTGACTTCGGGGTGTACAGTTCTGAAGTCGTTGAAGTCCCTGTGGAGGGCTTCATCAAAGAGAGTGGGGGAGTACTTGAACCCCTGTGGGAGTCTAGTCCAGGTTACTTGGCCAGATGTTCCAGTTTCTGGGTCTATCTACTTGAAAGCAAACAGGAACTGACTGTCCTTATGTAGGTGGAAAGCAGAAGTAAGCATCTTTTAAGTCCACCACAGTGTACCATTCCCGCTCCAGATTCAGAGTGCTAAGCAAATTATATGGAGTGGGTACTGTGGGGTGAATGTCCTGCACTCTGTTGTTAATTCTCTTAGGTCTTGAACAGGACGGTAGTCCCCAGTTCCTGGCTTTCCTACTGGTAACAGGGGGGTATTCCTGGCTGATTTACAGGGCCTTAGGATACCAAGAGCCAGGTATTTCTGAATATGGCGCCTTATCCCATCCTTAGCTTCTTTGCTTAGAGGATATTGTTTAACACTGATTAGAGAGACAGAGGCTTTTAATTCTACTACTATTGGAGGTTGTTTTATGGCAAGACCTAATCCAGCAGTTTCTGCCCAGGTATTAGGATAATCTTTTATACATTTCTGTGCTAGTTTGCCTGTTTGATCAGTCCTAGGGAGCGAGAAGAGTTGTTGTTCATCTTCTGTGGACATAGTCAAAGCCGTGACTATGGGAGTTTTTACTGAAGGCTTTAGAAACTTCACTTGGGGACCATCAGAGTTAAAGGTTATTCTATCCCGGAGTTTGGTAAGCAGTTCCCTGCCCATCAATGGGGCTGGGCATTCTAGGACTACTAGGAAAGAGTGGTGGACTTTTCCCTTTCCTACATCCATAATACTCTTAGTTGTCCAAGCCCGATATCTACTGCAATTAGCCCCTTGAACAAGAGACCCTTTATTTGATAGGGGGCCAAGTGGGGTCTTAAGGGCTGAGTATACTGCTCCTGTATCCACTTCAAAGTTCACTAGAGTCTCCTCTACTTCAAATGTTACCCTGAGCTCGGGGAGGAGATCTGAGCCCCGACATTCCTAGTCCTCTTCTAGAGTCAGCATGGCGGGCTGGGGTGGCTGCTTCTTTTTGGGGCACTCTATGGCCCAGTGTCCTTTTTCTTTAAAGTAGGCACATTGATCTGAGGCCAGGGGCAGCCTTTGGCATGGGACCAGGTATCCCTTCCTGTCTTCCTGCTTTTTAACTTCTGGCGTATTTGCTGCTGTGAACAAAACCTTAGCCAATGCTTTAGTCTGCCTTTTGCTCATTTCATCCTCCTTTTGTTCTATTTCCTTCTCTCTCCTCTGTTTCCTCTCCTCCTCAGTTTCTCTCTTATAATATACTTTCTCAACCTCTCTGAATAAATCTCTTAAAGTCATATGTTGTAATCCATCTAGACCTTGTAAATCTCTCCTAGTATCTGGGGCAGCCTGCTCGATAAAGGCCATTCCAACAGATGCTCTTTGGTCCTCTGCCTGAGGGTCAAAAGGAGTATATTTCTTAATGCTTCCATAATTCTCTCAAGAAACATAGAGGGAGACTCATTAGGCCCTTGGATAAACGCTCTTACCTTGGCCAAATTAGTCAGCCCTCTGGCGGCCGCTCGGAGACCTGCTATTAGAGCCTGGCGATAAGTGGAAAGATGCTACCTACCTTCAAAGGTGTTGGGGTCCCAGTTGTGTCGTTTCATTGGCCCGTAAGGATGGAGAGGGAGCATCACAGGGGCTTCCGAGTTTTCTATTATCCATTGCTGGAGGTTTTCTTTAGTTGGCCCAGCTTCCTCCAGGGTCGTAGGGGCAGCTGCTACTGCAGGGAAGTCCCCTGGAGGGCTTGGGTCCGGACTAAATGCCTCTAGTGCTGGAGAGGCTGAGTCAGCGTCGGGAAGATCATCAAGATCATGTTGGGGGTTGTGGAGCAAGGGTAGAGGATAAGGAGGGGGAGGAGTGTCCAGTCTTGTGACTCAGGGAGAATGAAGGGAAGAGGGGGAGGAGTGGAAGTTTTGAATTATAGGATCGTGGGGGAAGGGTTATATGGCTGTTGATCTGGGTGGACACGTGGCCCCGGCTGAAAGACAGTATCTCTGACTTTTTGGGTTAGAGGGAAGTGGAAGGATCATTCTGGGGGACATCCAACTCCGAGGATGGGCTGTTAAGGACTGTAAACAAGTCAGGATGGCACCTGTTATTTTGCCAGAGAAATGTTAGAGTCTGTAAACAAGTCTTCATGGTGCCTGGCAAAATGCCAGAGGGAGTGGTTTGTGAAGTAACAAAAGCGAGCCATTAAGTGTGGAGATTCTTTATTGGTTGACTGCTGTATCTATTTTATGCTAATTTGATTAGCTGTGTAAAATGTATAAATATCGCTCAGATCCTACAATAAACGGCTCTCATTCCTGCTGCATCAACGTACACAAGTTATTCATCACCCTCCCGGTTATTCTGCTGCAGCCGGACTGCGGCAGATGGTGGCCCGTTACGGGGAGCCCCGGGACACTCGGGGGAAAGTGACAAAAAAAAGCTGCCCGTCCATAGATAGGACGGGAGCAATCTGCTCGTCCCTAGGCAGATAGGGCGAGAGGAAAAATGGACATTTTGAGAAAATGGAGAAGATTGATGCAGTATGTTTGTGTCTTGTTTTGTCTTGAAATGTTGTATTGTCTTTGTGACGAAAATTATGGAAGGGGTGAGAAGTAAATTGATAAGGGAGAAAGGCACCCCAGTGGAACCAAGAATAATTAGGGCATGTGTTGATAAAAGCCCAGAAACTCTAGTCAGAAAGAAAAAGAAAGTTCAGAAGAACAAAGATTATCAGGACGAAAGTTGCAGCAAAAGGCTATTACTGAATTCTTTTCGTTACCGGAGGGTGCGTGAAACGACAAGGTGGCTGCCACCTGCCCAAGCCGATCATGGCGCAGCAAGAATTTTCCAAGTGGCAGTTGCTGGCTCTTCCCCGCCCCCCTGCCCGGGGGAGCGGATGGCCACTAGGAGCCCAAATGTAGACCTGACCTGGAGGCACAGTCTCGCAGGCTCTTGCTCCATGTGCCTGGAAGAAGTTTGAGTCTGGGACTCTCCCCAGGGCCATCTGGGGCTGCCCAGGATGCTACAGCTGGCAGAAGACGCTACTGGTATCCCTGAAGTTTGATCATTTCCAAGGCCAGTAACTACAATGGGTCTCCCACACCAGAAGACTGATGAGTAATGAGTACTATTAAGGCTTATTTCAAATGTTAAAAAACCTTGAGATAATGTACTAAATTGTTCCAAAGGTTGGTTTCTTAGTGAAATGCTACAGAATTTTCTTTAGCCATCTGGAGTTCCTGCCTTCGTTCCAGTGCTGGTGAAAACAAAGGTGAAAGAATTTACATTGTTGCTGAGAACCAGAGGAAACTTCGGCTGAGAACCCGAGGAGACTTCGGAGAATTGCTGTTTCTGCTGCTACAACTTAAGCTAGCTGCCTGCAGAACTTACCTGGACTGTGATTTACCTGGACTGTGAGTTAATCTATTGAGACACTGCTTTATCTCGACTGAGATAACAAACTGTAATCTACAACAAATTGTAACTCAATATCTTTGCTAATGGTGTCATTGCTGGTATAATTTTTCCAAGGGCTTCTTGCATGGAGCCATCAATTGGCTTGGAATTGTAACATTTTGTATCCTCCCTTTCTGTTTCTAGCAGGTTATTTATGGTGTTTCTGTAAAAAACACTATGGTCGTTATTTAAATTAAACAAAAGGGGGAAATGTTAAGGTCTGTAAACAAGTCAGGATGGCACCTGTTATTTTGCCAGAGAAATGTTACAGTCTGTAAACAAGTCTGCATGGTGCCTGGCAAAATGCCAGAGGGAGTGGTTTGTGAAGTAACAAAAGCGAGCCATTAAGTTTGGAGATTCCTTATCGGTTGACTGCTGTATCTATTTTATGCTAATTAGATAAGCTGTGTAAAATGTATAAATATCGCTCAGATCCTACAATAAACGGCTCCTATTCCTGCTGTATCAACGTACACAAGTCATTCGTCACCCCCCGGATATTTTGCTGCAGCCGGACTGCGGCAATGGGCCATTCTGAAGCACAGAGAGTCTGCCAGGTACAGCGTTTTACTGAAAAAAAAAAAAGATTCTGGGCCCTTGAGCGGACATCAGTCCAATGATCAAGGGTAAGGTACAGAGGTGTGCAAGTACTTTGTCCCATAATGGGAATTATTCAAACAGGGACAGTGAATACACAAACAAGACACAGACAAAGACAAACAGTAAACGTTTAACATGAGTCCAAGATAAAGATTAGAACTGAGTAACTGGCAAAACCTGATGGGTTAGACAATAAAGACAGACAGTAAACTCAACATGAGTTTCTGACAATGAACAAAACTGAGTAGCCGGCAAAACCAGATGGGCTGTCAAACCGAATCCTGAAGCAAAATATAACTGAGTTGAGGAAACTACTATTCCTCGAATTCCCGAGTCCTCTGGAGCGTCCCCCAGGGACGTGGCCTGTGGCTCTGTTAAACATCTGTCAGCCACCTTCAGAGAGAGCTTACGCTCTTCACTGACAGCCACTTAGCCAAGCCCTGACCTGAAACCTGAAACCAGAAAGAGGCACCTTACTTACCCCGAGAGTTGGGGTAAGTAAGGTGGGGTCTTTCGTCCGCCGCTGCCAGATGTCTCACGTGGGGCCTCCAGATGAAAAGATGGGGCGAATGTCGGAGGAAAAGACCACCAAGAGACTGTCTCATGCAACAGCAAAGGGTTTATTGGGGGTCCAGCATGCTGGGGTTCAGAGCTCACTTCAGAGATGCAAAGAACAAAGAGCCCCGAGAACAACTTGAGCAGAGTTTATACACATTCTTTAGAGAGGGCAGGGACTTTACATACATCATAGCCTCCTTTAGCAAATCATCATATACCACGGGAAAATCAAATAACAACTCTAAAACATGATTAGCACCTTCATTGGTGGGAACACATCGGGCAGGGGTTATTGGTCAGCCATGAGAAGGGGTATATGTTTAAAATGATTGGTTGAAGACCTGAGATGTATATGTGCTGAGCTGCACGGTTTCTGGTAAGGGGTTGTTAAGTAACTAGGTGGTCAGGGAAGATTTCAACACACATCTAATGGGCAGGTCTGGGAAATGTCTTAACTGCCACAGATTTTCAGGTTCTGAGTGCAGCTTGTAAACTGTACAAAACCTGGTTCTTTTGTTTGAATTTTAATTTTTTTATACTTTCAGAACCTTACAAAGAAAGGTGTGAGACTTCATCCACAATGACTGCTCTTTTGGCCATTTTGGTTATGGGTGCATGCATGGGATCTTTATTTAGATCCATATGGTGGTGATATTCTAAGCCACAGCATCACTCAGATCCTAGAGGCTGATTAAGACACACCCATTTCCAAAGCAATTACTTTTCTTAGGTCAGTTACAGAACTCAGTCTCTGAGCGGAATCACACCAGAGTTCAAGCCCAGGTGGACCCAGTCATCTCTTCCAACCGCCACACAAATGACCACAATTAAAACCAAACACTCCCCCAAGGCCCTCATCTTCTTCCATATAGACACTCATCATTCCCTCTCGCTGGATGTTTCCATGAATGGCACAGCCCAAGAGAGTGTCCAAAATAATCTCCCTTGCCCCTCATTAGCCTAACCTCAGGGTGGCCTGGACACCCTTCCTGTGAACCAGGATTGATCACATAGGTCTGACGTTAATGCTGCTCTGCTACTCCAGTTTGAAGCCTACTGAATGTCAGGTATTGTTTCCTTATGTGATTTGGAGTCATGAGGAAACCCAAGCACCTCTGCAGGGCTTGGAAGAACTCATTTGACTCAAAGGATCCCTACTATCACTTGATGGAGGTCAGGAACCTAACAGAGGAAGGTGAGAGACTTCATCCACAATGACTGATCTTTTTGTCATTTTGGTTTTGGATGCACACATTAGATCTTTCTTTAGATCCATCAGGTGCTGATAATCTAAGCCACAGCCTCACACAGAGCCAAGAGGCTGATTCAGCCACAACCATTTTCAAAGCAATAATGCAAAGAGCCACAGGTGATGCCCATTCATTTCCATTTGAAAACTGTTTTCTTCAGGCTTCACAAAGGAGTGGCCTGAGGCAAAGAACTTCCTAACATTCAGGGCAACAGAACAATAGGTTTGCAAAAGGCCCAAAACAGGGTTTATCCACTGAGACTTTCCTGGTCACACTGATATCTGAGTTTTCTGAGATGCTCGCCATTCCCTTCAGCTATCCAGTACATGGCCATGTCACAGAGCTCGAAGGTGGTACATATCTTGGACACCAAACTATGAGCCTATTCTGGAAAGTGGCCAGAATTCAGAAAGAAAACAGAAACTTAGGAAAAGAGTAGGTGTTGCCCATGGATAAGGCAAGCTGCAGTCCATTCCTAAAATGGGCAGGGTTAATGCTGGGGATCTTTCTACTAGACAGGACACATTCACTGATAGATTCTAATTTCTAATGTGTACAACCATGGACACAGTGGGATACACAGACACAGAAACACTCACCTTGTCAAAGGACTTTCTAGAAAGAGTCCACTCCAAACTGAACAAACAGCCTTTCCTACCTATTCTCAGAACATGAGACAAAACCACAAACCCACTCCCACACTCAAAAAGGCACCTCCTCCCCAAGTAGGTCTGTGACTATCCAGAGTGTCCTCTGACTCATGGGCCATACTGTGTTCCCCTAAATTGGCCTGTCCTGTCTCAGATCTGGTCTCCTTGTCCAAGTCTGTGAAGTTGTCAGGAGCCTGTGCTGACCACTACCTGCTTTCTCAGGAAAGGCCCCTCTTCAGAGCTCTACTTGCATTTGGCCATCCTCAAATCACTAGGTACCAAGAAAGACAGACTCTGTCCTAGGTAAATCCAAAGAAGTGAGACCACTGGGAATGGGACTGGGACTGGCTCTGTGTGCCTGGCTTCCTGGATCCCAAGTTCAGCGAGTTCCATCACCAAAGAAGTGAGGTAGGTCAATTCCTTCAGGAAGGGAATGAGGTCACTGCCTTGGCAACCACTTTGTCCTAACAGTTGCTTCCAAGGGTCCCTTGAGATGGAGGCTGCCCCTACTTCCTGTGACACTGTCACAAGTTACAATGGTATATCAACCACAGGCACCAAGGAGAAGCTCTCCACACAGGGTTGGTTTGGTCCATATTTTTATATCATGAGGAGAGAGTCTGATTCAGACACATACCTTCATCCTGATCAGGTTGTTTGCTTTGGAAGATGACTTTTGCTCTCTCAGGTCCTTCATAGCTGCCTACATCTTCTCCAGGGATCATTTCTGCATGGACCTTTGATGTTCTCAGCAGGTGGAAGATCCCCTACATTCCTGTATTGTAAGACCAACTCTGTCCCTGCTCTTCTGTAAAGTTAGATCGAGGGAAGAGTGTATGGTTAAGGTTAATAATATATTGTATTTGGGTTCGAAATCATTCTGCAGGATAAATAATGCTATTGGGAACCTGCGATATTCACAAGAATATATTCGTAAAATATAAGTATGAAACCAGAAATATAGGAATGATTTGAAGCCCAGAAGGACATTGGGCCCTTTAGTGGGATACTTAGCTTTGAATTTTGTTCTGCACAGATGTCTCAGATGAATCAATATGCAAAGGCATAGGACCTTGTACCTTGGAAGATTGAATGTCCAAGAGAACATCCAGTCAGAAAGAAATAGTTGGTAGGATTAGGAAGGTAGTCAGTAGGTTTTGAAAAAAGAGTGAGTATAGGATTTGGACAAAACCTTCATTAGCAATAGGGTTTCGGGTAGAGAGTGAACGTAAATATGAGCACATACGAAGAGTCAGTCACAATGATGAACTGGGGAAAATATGTAGGAAAGCAGATATCAATAGAGACTTCAGGAAATCAGCAAAGTATAATGTGAGTGATAGGATTAGACACTTTCAACATGTTTGAGGTTGAATATATAATCTTAGAAAAAAAGAAATGTGTAGTCACCAATAGGATTGACATTTGAGAGCATTAGGCAACCTGGACATGGTTGTTTTAAGTAATCCATGCTCACTTTCCATTTTGCTTTGGTTAAAGGTTAATAGGTATTTGTCACTTCCTGTTTTTCTGTATGCTTAACAAAACACTGTTGAAATCTGGAGAACTGTTTGCTCATTTTGTTCCCAGAATGTGCTCTCCCCAACTGACAAACTGCAGAATGTACTCCCTCACCCGGTTGGACGCAAACCGCCCACTCACACTGACCCATCAATAAATTTCCCTCCCTGCCCTCGCCAAGGAAAGTATAAAAGCTCTGTTAAAGCTGTTCTCAGGGCTCTCTGCTCTATTCAAGTGAGCTCTGAGCCCCAACATGCTGGACCCCCAATAAACCCTTTGCTGTTGCTGAGTGAAAATGGTATACTGTTCTGTACTTAAAAGATGCTTTCTTTTGCTTGCCTCTGCATAAAGATAGTCAGTTGCTGTTTGCTTTCGAGTGGGTAGACCCAGAAACCAGAAAGTCTGTTCAACTAACTTGAACTAGACTCCCACAGGGGTTCAAAAACTCCCCCACTCTCTTTGATGAAGCCCTCCACAGAGATCTCAACAACTTCAGAACTATGCACCCTGAAGTCACCCTGCTTTTATACGTGGATGTCCTGCTACTGGCAGCCAACACCAAGGAAAACTGTGAGTCTGCGATCCAAGCACTATTATCCGAGCTTGCTCAACTCGGATATAGAGCTTCAGCCAAAAAGGCCCAAATTTGCCAGCAAGAAGTAATCTTCCTGGGGTATTCCATTAGGGGCGGTAAATGATGGCTCACTGAGCCCAGAAAACAAACTGTTGGGCAGATACCACCCCCATCTAACAGGAGACAAAACAGAGATTTTCTTGGACTGCTGGCTTTTGCAGGTTATTGATACCTGGGTTTGTGTTCTCAGCTGCTCCTTTATACCCGCTGTTAAATGAGAATGCCCAATTCCAGTGAACCCTTGAGCACCAGCAAGCTTTTGATAACATCTAAGGACACTGACACTGAACTCCTCAACTTCACTGAGCCCAGCCTGCAATTTCAGAAAGCCCTATACTACATTAAAAATGTACATCAACTCACTCACCTTGGTTCAAAGAAACTGCAGCCATTCCTGAAGGATCAAGGACAGAGTTTTCGACTAACTCACTCACAGCGAAAGGAAATAACTGAACAGGTAACAAAAGCCTATCGGTTCTGTCAATTGGTTAAAGCTTACCCTTCCAAGCTTCCTGCAGGAAAGCACCTACGAGGAACCAGACCAGGACAATTCTGGGAAGTGGACTTTACTGAAATTAAGCAAGGAAGATATGGACATGAATAACTCCTAGTCTTTGTAGATATATTTTCAGGATGGATTGAAGCCTTCCCCCCCCCCAAAAAAAAAAAAACACGGCACAAATGGTGGTCAAGAAGATCCTGAAAAATATTAAGATATTTTTCCAAGACACGGCCTTCCTAAGGTAATAGGATCTGATAATTGAACGGCATTCATGGGCCAGGTAAGTCATGGGTTAGCCAGGACCCTGGGATCAGTTGGTAGTTACATTGTGCTTATAGACCCCAGAGCTCAGGACAGGTTAAAAAAAAAATAGAACCATTAAAGAGACCTTAACGAAATTAAGCTTAGAGACCAACATAAAAGATTAGACTATGCTCCTGCCTTATGCACTATTTCATGCAAGAAATACCCCCTCTGTTTCTTTGTGTAAACTCACCCCCTATGAAATTCTCTATGATGCCTCTCCTGCAGTAAGGGACCTAACCCCAACTCTAAGACCTAAACATCCCTTCCACACCCCCTTGCTTGACAGACTTAAATCTCTTGAAAGAACTCAGCGATACCTGTGGAAATAGCTGGCGACTGCTTTCCAACCTGGGGATGAGGGGACTCCACATCGATATCAAGTAAGAGACATCATCTACATAAGACGACACTAGGTGTCATCCCTGGATGCTACTTATAACACCTACAGCGGTAAAAGTTGACAGAATCACTTCCTGAATCCATGCCTCTAATCTCAAGCCTGCACCCTGTCCAGACTCTGGCTGGAAACTGGAAAAGACTGGTAACCCTTTCAAATTGTGTATTCGTCATGTGGATAAGGCTATAGACTCTTCCCTTGGCCATGAGTAGACCTAACGCACATCAGCACGTTCAGCAGCAATGGCTGATCACAAATCCTACTAGACAAGAAGTATGGTCTACCTCACATACAGCCCCCTTAGTAATCTTGTGGCCATCTCTCCACCCAGATATTTGTCAGCTGGCTATAGGTCTTTCTTATTAGGATATCCCAGATGAAGAGGATCCCACTAAAATTCCATTAAATCCTTTCCGTACAATAGATAATGGAAACAAACATTATGGATGTAGGGACATGCGAGCCAGATGCAGATTGGCTAGCCTAGATTAGTATGTTTACCCCGCAGACTATTAAAGCCTCAAAGAGCCATGGCTGTGTGGGGGAAAAGCCGAAATCTTCTGTAAGTCATGAGGATTTCAGCATAGATGGGTTGCCTGGTGGAACCCAAAATCCTCATTAAATTCAGTACACAGCATTGGCCATATTACCAATTAGACAACCAAAACCAAACCCCCAGAGAAGTCTCTAGATCCTCAAATTCTGTGTGACCTTTTTAACTTCTGCAAGTGCTCAAAAGGGTGAAAGGAAATTCCCCTATGTGAAGGCCTTTTCCCTCTTTCGCTCACATCCTGAACTATGCTTCTCCAATAGATCCTCACCCTCAGCCTTCTGCTCAAGACTCTCTGCTGTCAGTCCCAGCTCACCAACCTGATTTCTCTCCTCCAATTACTAGATCAAACACCCAAACCTCTGCCGGTTCTCAGACCATTGGCCCCTTGCTGAGGTAGCAGGTACTGAGGTACCCCTCCACCCACTCACTCCTCTCTTCTCCTGTCAGTGCCTGCACCGGGTCTAACCAGGTCCTCTTACCAGCTAACACAAAGCTCAAACCAGCTTAGGAGAGCCCTCAGACCCCTATCGAAGATGTAATGAAAATGTCCTTTAAAGTTCCTTTGTCATCACTAAAAACAGGTTACTTAGAATTTAAAGTACCTCACAGGCTTTTTGGGATACTCACTCCTGTCTTCCCCTCTGCTCTACCTGTTCTACTGCTCAAGTTTTAGTTGCTAGGAAAATCCCAAACCCCTTTCTCATTATTCTTTTACATCTCACCTGCCTCATTCTCAGATCCACGGAGCTGCTCTCACCCCCCGCCTTCCCCGTCTTCCCCGTCTGTACCAGGCCCAGAGAAAAATCTTAACTGAACTTCTTCAGAAGTCTTCACCATGGCTGACATTAGGACTTTCAGCAAAAGAGTCCCTACAAAAGAGTTCAGTGTAGATAAACTCCCTTTTTTTCTGTTGCCCTGTTCTACTTAGCCACTGGCTGGAAAAATCAGCACTCCTAAGCTAGATACTCCCTTAATAGTTTTTCACACAATATGTGAACAAGGCCTCTGGCCTTGAGCTGGGGCTTCAAAGAGATGGCTACATTTCAAAGATAAAAAATTACCAGCTGGGCTCCATGGTAACAGCTGCAGGGGGATAAAAGAAAATGAAGAAAAAGCTCTCTCCCTCCCAGGTGTCCTTGAAAAGTTAACTTGCCCAGAACAGAGGAAAAAACAGAAAAAAATTTCTTTTTGTGAAGTTCTGCACATTGTGAACTTCTGAGCCCCTTCCCTTTCATGCTGGGTACAAAATTCTGAAACTACATAAACGTGGGGTTAAGGGAGTTAATTGATTACAACAGAAGCAATGCCCTCTGAATCCAGTGGCAACCAAATAGGACTTTTTCCCTGTCTTCGGTGCTATGTTAGGTGCCTTGCCTTGTCCACCCCTACAACAGTAAAATCTATATACTTAAATATTTTTTATGTTTTCATGAAATGGTCAACAGATGTGATTAATTGTGTAATGGTGCAGATGTTTCCCAGAGTGCTCTATAATGATGCAGGTTTATTAGAAGTTCAAACAGGGGGGCATACAACCCAGTTCCGCTGCGAACATATTTCTCTCACTTTAGCCTTCCTATTAGGAATAGAAGTTGCTGCAGGGGTGGGCACAGGAACCACTGCCCTGCTCCATGGGACACAACAAATGACCCAATTAGAAGCAGCAATAGACCAAAACTTAAAGATATTAGAAACCTCCATCACAGCTTTACAGGAATTTTTATCCTCTCTCTCTGAAGTAGTTTTACAGAACAGTCAAGGGTTGGACCTCCTCTTCATGAGAGACGGGGGCCTTTTGCTGCATTGAGGGAAGAATGTTGTTTTTATGGCAAACATACTGTAGTTGTAAAAAAATATATGAGTAAATTAAAAAGACACCTTGAAGAGGGTCAATGAGAGAGAGAGGCACAAAAAGGGTGGTTTGAGTCTGGTTCATACAGTACCCCTGGTTAACTTCGCTTCTATCAACCCTGGTCGGTCCAATAATAATCCTCATATTATTGCTAACTATGAAAGCCTGTGTGCTCAAACGTGTAATTTGTTTTCTCCAAGCTCAAATTGGAGAATTTAAACTTTTGGTAATTCCCCACTTGCAGACATAGAATGTGACACCCACCAATGATCACTTTTATGATTAACAGTAGCCAGAAGAAGTGGGAAAAGAAAGGTTAATAAAATAGGTACTTGTAATTTCCTGTTTTTTCTGTATGCTTAACAAAACACTGTTGAAATATTGAGAACTGTTTGCTAATCTTGTTTCCAGAATGTGCTGTCTTCTAACTGCCAAATTGCAGAATGTATTCCCTCACCCGGTTACACGCAAACCGCCCACTCGCCCTGACCGATCAATAAACTTCCATCCCTGCCCTCTCCAAGGAAATTATATAAGCTCTGCTTAAGCTGTTCTCAGGGCTCTCTGCTCTGTTCATGTGAGCTCTGAACCCCAGCATGCTGGACCCCCAATAAACCCTTTGCTGTTGCATGAGACAGTCTCTTTGTGGTCTCTTCCTCCCATGCTCGCACAAACATTACTTGATGATTGAATGTAGAAGAGAAAATCCAGTCGAAAAGGGATAGTCAGTAGGATTTAGAAGATAGTCGGTAGGTTTCGGAAGAAGAGTGAGTATAGGATTTGGAACAAAAGTTCTTTAGCAAGAGGGGTTCGGTTAGAGAGTGAATGTAAATGTCAGCACATGTGAACAGTCAGAATAATGAACTGGGAAAAATATGAAGGAAAGCAGATATCAATATATCAGCAAACTATAAAGTGAGTGATACGATTAGACATTTTCAAGAGGGTTGACTTAGAATATATAATCTTAGGAAGAAACAAATATGTAATCACCAATAGGATTGACATTTGAAAGCATTAGGCAACCTTGACATGGATGTTTTTTGTAATCCCTGCTCACTTTCCATTTAGGCTTTGGTACAATCATAAGTGTGACATTTGCGTTTTTTGTCCAGAATATTACACTGATAAAATGTATATGTAGATCTGGTGACATGAGTATTTCTTCCACCATTTCTGGGAGCAATATTTTGAAGACATATAAATGGGTATTGGGGGTACAAAGAGGTGTACACTGTGTCTATGAATACAGAGATAATGCATGAATGGACCATACAGTGAATAAATAATATAAGTGTTTCCACATTAAATAATGGATTGAATTGATATCTGAAAATATATAAAAAATCTTATATTGATATACAATCATTCATTCCAACCAGTTATACATATAATATTAATATTAGGGTTATGGTTGATCATGAAGATATGTTAGTTTTGCTACAAAAGTGATTATGGAAATCGAAAATAATGTGTTTGGAAAGAGTCAGTCACAATGCTGGCCATATGTGAACAAGGCCTCTGGCCTTGAGCTGGGGGTTCACAGAAATGTCTATATTTCTAAGATAAAGAAGTTACAAACTGGGCTCAATGGTAACAGCTGGCAACGAAAAAAAGGGAAGAAAAAAGCTCTGCCCCTCCCAGGGGTCCTTAAAATGTTAACTTGCCCAGAATAGAGAAAAAAAACCCTGCTTTTTGTGAACTTCTGCAGACTGTGGAATTCTGAGCCCCTCCCTTACATGTTGGGTACAAAATTGTGAAACAACCTAAACTTGGGGTTCAGGGGATTAATTGATTACAACAGAAGCAATGCCCTCTAAACCGTTAAATGGTGAGGAAGCTCATTTCAATGAAAGCTCTGGACAACAGTCCAAATAGGACTGTTTCCCTGTCTTCGGTGCTATCTTAGGTGCCTTGCCTTGCCTTGTCCGTCCCTTTTCTCATGAAAAGACCAGTCAAGAAATATGGAGGAATACATGTGTTCTGAAGCAGGAAGTGATTGATAGTGAAAGAAATGCCTATAAATTTCCTAACTTGTGGATGAAATATATATCCTATGATGTGCATAAATTAAAGAAATAGTAATCTACCAGTGTTGAATAAAAATGAACGTCAAAATACACATCATGTCTGATTGGAATCTACTTGCATTGATGTTAATCTGGGTCAGTTACTGTAGAAATATTAGGATTTGTATGCACCATTCACTGAATTATTTTCAGTACTAGGAAACAAATATGTATTTCAGGTGAATGAATATTTCTAAGAATAACCTTGTGAAAAGTTGATTATAAATCCACATACATGAATATGAATGAATTTGGTGAGTGTAAAATAAGACACACATTTCATATTTTGAAAAATCTGGAGAGTGTATATATAAATATATGTATATATATAGATATAGATATAGATAGATATAGATAGATATAGATATATAGATAGATAGATAGATATAGATATATATAGATAGATATATAGATCTAGATATATAGATATATAGATACACACACACAGAGATACATTAAAAATAGCAATATATATGCCAATCAAAATTTATAATGAAATATATATCATCGACAGATCCAAAAATATTTATTTTACTGAACATGGATTTATGAATAATATTGTTCAAGTAGAAAGCTCACACATAATTTGAATTTTCAGTTCCAACATCGTTTAGGAAGAGTGATTCCTTACAATTTGTATCTGCCAAGTTAGCCACCTCACAAGAATGTGCGTGTGGTCCCAGGTAGGATTCTATGTGTGCATATAAAAATACAGGTGGTGAATAGGCTACAGAGAAAGGGAGACAGGAATTCACAGAATGGTTTACTTTAAAAAAACATGTGGAACGATTTCAACAAAAAATTGACTAGATTTATAACTCCTACCATATTTAAGGCAAAAGGCAAGTCCAACTATACACTATGCCTCCTGTAATGCTTGTATTTTTATTCTGTTTGGGTTATTTTTCTCCATCTTATTAGTATTAGTAGTCAGAGTGTAGTAGGTTACGGGTTAGTGTCAGGGATTCAATATTTGGAATGGAAAATTAGAAAATGAATCCAATGTGTATGTAAATATGTGCTACAAAAAAATGTTCCCACTCTCATCCAGAATAATGCCTTGACAGTACTTTCACCGCAACTAAAACACCATTAGAGGAGAAGAGTTAGAAAGTCAGTGAATACATATCTGGAATGGAATATGCTCAAGGTTTTGAAACCTTGGAGATGGTAGAGGAGTTTCCAAATGTAAAGGACATGGTAAACACTCCACAAACATGGAGCTCTGCTGGCCTAAAGACTTCTTGAGAAACTGCCTGTGTGGTTGGGCACTTGAAATATATGTAGTTGTCAGGAGCTTTAGCTTCCCTTGTAGTGAGACGATCAAAGCTGGGTGTGCATCTATGTGACCTGGAGGACATGGTTTCTTATTTTCCAATGAAAATGAGGAAGCAGTGCTGAATTCCCTTTTAGTAGGTAACCTGTGGACACTGGGGGCTAAGTTTCTCCCCGTGTGGACTGTGAAGCCATTTGGTCATCCTGCAATTTTTGTGGTGTCTCTTGCTGCTGCACTGGGAGTTTGGTATTTGCTTCACAAAATACAAGGAGTTCAACTGTGTCACAGTGCTGGAGGGATTTCTGTCTGAGTGGTGGGTCAGGGTCTGCAGGAGAATGCACCAACCAGGCTTCTATCCCACATAGTTTGCTCCCTTGACCATAGCAACCTGTTTCTGAACATTGCCCTGAAATCTCTCCATATAACAAGATGCCTTTACAAAGAAGGGTCTTCTGTCTGCACCATGTCAGTCACAAGCCATTTGGAAGCCAAAAAGAGATCCATATTGCCCCACCACATGTTTTATCACACACCTGCCCAGCACTGTTCTAGCCCCACTACTCAGCCGGCTCCAACTTACTGGCATCTCTGTTCTACACCATTTTCATGAAACCCAGTCAATCAAGGCACTGTCTGGCATACTCAAGATCAACACCAGGACATCCAAAGGTTCTCCAGTGGTACCTGGTCATGGGAATTTGAAAAAAATTATGGTATCTATCTAGCCATTTTTCAAGGATGATGTTGGAGGCACTGTGGGTTTCAATATATTAAGGAACCGTTAAATGGTGAGGAAGCTCATTTCAATGAAAGCTCTGGAGAATTCTCACAGGCAAGGCTTCCCAAAGAATGGCCAAAAGGTCACATGAAGCCAGGCCTATTGAGGTCTACAATGTGAGGTCCGTGTGATATTTGACTCTCAACTATGGCTGCCAAGTTTTTCAGAATAAATTCATTTGGTATCCTGGCTGAGATTCCCAGTGATATGTGGAAAGCCAACCTGGGCCTAGATCTCAGTTTCCAAGGGCGACTCTTATGCGTGGCGTCCTAAAATCCCAACACAATTCATGGCAATACTTCTCTGATGTCGGTTCAAGAACTCAGTCTCTAAGAGGAATCACACCAGAGTTCAAGGCCAGGTGGACCTTGTCATTTCTTCCAACCACCACACAAATGACCACAATTAAATCCAAAACACTCCACACGGCCCTAATCTTCTTCCATATAGACACTCATCATAACCTTTGGCTGGAGTTTTCCACTAGGGGTGCAACCAAAGACAGTGTCCAAAAAATGCTCCCTTGCCTCTCATTTGTCTAAAGTCACTGTGGCCTCGACATCATTCCTGTGAACCAGGAGTGATCAAATAGGCCTGCCATTAATACTTTTCCACTTCTCCAACTTGAGGTCTCTGACTGTGGGGTTTAGATTCTTTATGTGAACTGGACTCATGAGAAAACCCAAGCACCTATGGGCTACCCTCTGCAGGGCCTTGAAGAATTCATTTGATCAAAGGATCCCTATTCTCACTTGATGGAGGTCAGGAACCTTACAGAGGAAGGCGAGAGGCTTCATTCACAATGACTGCAATTTTTGCCATTTTGATTTTGGATGCACACATGGTATCTTTCTTTACATCCATCAGGAGTTGAGAATATAAGCCACAGCCTCACAGAGGGCTAAGAGGCTGATTCAGACACATATCTTTACAAAGCAATTAAGCAAAGAGCCACAGGGGATGCCCATTCATTTCCATTTGAAAACTGTTTCTTCAGGCTTCACAAACGTGTGGCCTGAGGCAAAGACCTTCCTGACATTCAGGGCAAAAGAACAATAGGTAAACAAAAGGCCCAAAGCAGGGTTTCTCCACTGAGACTTTCCTGGTCACACTGTATGGAAACAGAAATCTAAGTAAGATTTGAAGCCCAGAAAAGTATGAGGCCGTTGATTGGGAGACTTAGCTCTGAATTATGTCCTGCACAGATGTCTCAGATAAATTAATATACATTGGTATTGGACCTTGTACCTTGGGTGATTGAATGTCGAAGAGAACACCAATTCAAAAAAGGATAGTCAGTAGGATTTGGGAGATAGTAGGTATATTCAGAAAGAAGAGTGAGTATAGGATTTGGACCAAAAGTTATTTAGAAATTGGGTTTCAGGTAGAGAGTGAATGTAAATGTCAGCACATATGAACAGTCAGTCAAAATCATGAACCTGGGAAATTATGTAGGAAAGCATATATCAGTAGAGACTTTTGGATATCAGGCAAAGTAAAAGTGAGTGATAGGATTAGACATTTTCAACAGGGTTGAGTTTGAATATATAATCTTAGGAAGAAACACATATGTAGTCACCAATTGGATTGACATTTGAGAGCATTAGGCAACCTGGACATGGATGTTTTAGAAATACATGCTCACTATAAATTTAGGCTTTGGTACAATCAGAAATGTGACCTTTGCATTTTGTGTCTAGAATACTACTGTGATAAAATGTATATGTAGATCAGGTGACATGAATAATTTTTCCACCATTTCTGGGAGCAATATTTTTAAGGTGTATAAATGAGTATGGGGGTACAAATAGGTGTACCCTGTGTCTATGAATATATAGAGATAATGCAAGAATAGACCATACTATGAATAAATAATATAACTGGTTCCACTTTAAATAAAAGATTGAATTGATATCGGAAAATATACAGGAATTCTTATATTGATATGAAATCATTCATTCCAACCAGTTATACTTCTAATGGTAATATTAGGGTTATGTTTTATTATGAAGAGTGTGTGAGTTATGCTTCAAAAGTGATTATGGAAAACGAAAATAATGTGTTTAGAAAGAAGTCTTATGAAAAGACCAGTCAAGAAACAAGGAGGAATACATGTTTTCTGAAGCAAGAAGTTATTGAAATTGAAACAAATGACTTTAAATTTGCTAACTTGTGGATGAAATATATATCTTATGATGGGCATCAACTGAAGAAATAGTAATGTACCAGTGTTGACTAAAAATAAACATCACAATACACATCATGTCTCATAGGAATCTACTTGCATTGATGTTAAACTGTGTCAGTTACTGTAGAAATATTAGGATTCGTATGCACCATTCACTGAAGTTGGTTTTCAGTTCTAAGAAACAAATATGTATTTCAGGTAGATGAATTTTTCTGAGAATAAACTTTTGAAAATTGGTTTATAAATCCACATACAGTGAATATGAATGAACTTAGGGAGTGTACAATAAGACACATATATTTCATATTCTGAAAATAAAAAGTAGCAATATATATGCCAATCAAAATTCATCATGAAATATATATCATCCAATGATCCAAAAATATTCATTTTACTGATCATAGATTTATTTATCATGTTGTTTATCTACGAAGCTCACCCATAGGTTGAATTTTCAGTTCTAAGTGGGTTTAGGAGGAGTGATCTGTTATCCCAATTTGTATCTGCCCAGTCAGCCACCTCACAAGAATGTACATGTGATAACAGGTATGATTCTATATGTGCATATGAAAATACATGTGCTGAATTGGCTACAGAGAAAGGGAGAGAGGAATTCACCTATTTGTTAACTTTAAAATCACATGGAGAACTATTTCAACAAAAAAATTGAGTAGATTTAATACTACTACCCTATATAATGTAAACGGCAAGTCCAAGTATACACCATGCCTCCTCTGAACTGCTTTTATTTCTATTCTGTTTGGGTTATTTTTCTCCATCATATTTGAATTAGTAGTCAGAGTCTAGTAGGTTATGGGTTAATGTCAGGGTTCAGTATTATGAATGGAAAATAGGAAAATAAATTCAATGTATATGTAAATATGTACTACATAAAAATCTTCCCACTCTCATCCAGAACAATGACTTGACTTTACCTTCGCCCCAAGTAAAACACAATTAGAGTGGAAGAGTTAGAAAATCTGTGAATACATATCTGGAATGGAATATGCTTAAGAGTTTACAACCATGAAGGTGGTAGAGGAGTTTCCAAAAGTAAGGGACAGGGTAAATACTCCACAAACATGGAGCTCTGCTGGACTAAAGACTTCTTGAGAAACTGCCTCTGAGTTTGGGCACTTGAAATATTTGTTGTTTTCAGGAGCTTTAGCTTCCTTTGTAGAGAGACCATCAAAGCTGGGCATGTATCTAAGTGACCTGGAGGACATGGTTTCTTATTTTCTAATGAACATATGGGAGCAGTGCTGAATTCTCTCTTTGTAGGTAAACTGTGGCCACTGGGGGCTAAGTCTGTCTCCGTGTGGACTGTGAAGTCTTTTGGTCATCCTCCACTTGTCGTGGTGTTTCTTGCTGCTGCAATGTGAGTTTGGTATTTGCTTCACAAAATACAAGGAGTTCAACTGGAACACAGTGCTGGAGGGAGTTCGGTCATGTGTGGTTTTTCAGGGTCTGCAAGAGAATGCACAGAACAGGCTTCTATCCCACATAGTTTTCCCCATTGACCATAGCAACACGATTCTGAACAATGCCATGAAACCTCTCAATATAAAAAGATGCCTTTACATAAAAGGGTCTGCTGGCTGCACCATGTCAGTCACAATCCATTTGTAGGGTAATGGCAGATCCCCATGAACCCACCATGCATGGTTAATCACACACCTCCCCACCACTGCTCTTACCCCACTACTTAGCGTGCTCCAACTTCCTGGCATCTCAGTTCTACACCATCAAGGCACTGTCTAGTACACTCTTGATCAGGAACAGGACATTAAAAGGTGCTCCAGTGCCACCTTGTCATGGGAAATTTAAAAATTTCGTGGTATTTATCTATCCATTTTTCAAGGATAAAATTGGAAACACTGTGGTTTTCAAGTCATTCAGGAACCATTAAATGTTTAGGAAGCTCATTTCAATGAAAGCTCTGGAAAACTCTCCCAACCACGGCTTCTCAAATAGTGGCCAAAAGGTCAAATGAAGCCAGGCCCATTTAGGTCTACAATGTGAGGTCTATGTATGTTTTGACTCTCAACTATGGCTGGCAAGTCTTTCAGAATAAAATCATGGGATATCCTGTCTGAGATTCCCAGTTTTTTGTGGAAAGCCACCCTGGGCATAGATCTCATGTTCCAAGGGCGAATGTCATGTGTGGTCTCCTAAAACCACAACACAATTCATGGCAATATTTCTCTGAGGTCAGTTCCAGATCTCAGTCTCTAAGTGGAATCACAGCAGAGTTCAAGCCCAGGTGGACCCAGTCATCTCTTCCAACCACCACACAAATGACCACAATTAAAACCAAAACACTCCCACATGGCCCTCATCTTCTTCCATATAGACACTACTCATTACCTCTGGCTGGAGTTTTCCATGAGGGGCGAAGCCCAAGACATTGCCCGTCTTTTCCCTAAAATTAGGGTGGCCTGAACACCCCTCCTGTGAACCAGGAGGGATCAAATATGCCTTCCATTAATACTGCTCTGCTTCTCCAATTTGAGGCCTACTGACTGTCGGGTATAGATTCTTTATGTGATTTGGAGACATGACAAAACACAAGCATGTTTGGGCTAGCCTCTGCAGTGCTTTGAAGAACTCATTTGTTTCAAAGGATCACTATTCTCACTTGATGGAGGTCAGGAACCTAACAGAGGAAGGCGAGAGACTTCATCAACAATGACTGATCTTTTTCCATTTTGGTTTTGGATGCACACATGGGATCTTTCTTTTGATCCAACAGGTGCTGAGATCTAAGCCACAGCCTCACACAGGGCCAAGAGGATGATTCAGACATATCCGTTTCCAAAGCAATTCACAAAGAGCCACAGGTGATGCCCATTCATTTCCATTTGAAAACTGTTTTCTTCAGGCTTCACAAAGGAGTGGCCTGAGGCCAAGACCTTCCTCACATTCAGTGGAAGAGAAGAATTGGTTAGCAAAAGGCCCAAAGCAGGGTTACTCCACTGAGGCTTTCCACGTCACTCTGGTATCTGAGTTTTCTGAGATGCTCGCCATTCCTTTAGCTATTCAGTACATGGCTATGTCACAGAGCTTGGAGGTGGTACATTTTTTGGACACAAAACCATGAGCCAATTCCGGAGAGTGGACAGAATCAGGAAGAAAACAGGTCCTTAGGAGAATAGTAGGTGTTGCCCATCCATAAGGGAAGCGACAGTCCATTCATCAATCGGGCAGGATGAATGCTGGGAAGCTTTCTACTAAAGAGGACACATCCATTGATGCATTCTATTTTCTAATATCTACAACCATGAACACAGTGGGATACACAGACATAGAAACACTCACCTTGTCAAAAGACTTACTAGAAACAGTCCACTCCAAACCAAATAAACCTCCTTTCCTACCTATTCTTAGAACATGAGACAAAACCACAAACTCACACCCACACCCACAAAGGCACCTCCTTTCCCCAAGTAGGTCTGTGACTATCCAGAGTGTCCTCTGACTGGTGGGCCATACTACGTTTCCCTGAAATGGCCTGTCCTGTCTCAAATCTGATCTCATTGGACAACTCTGTGAAGTTGTCAGGAGCCAGCGGTGAGCCACTACCTGCTTTCTCAGGAAAGGCCCCTCTGCAGAGCTCTCCTGAAATTTGGCCATCCTCATATCAGTAGGTACCAAGAAAGATTGACTCTGTTCTTGGTAAATCCAAACATGTGAGCCCACTTGGAATGGTACTGGGACTGGCTCTGGGTGCATGGCTTCCTGGATCCCAATTTCAGAGAGTTCTATCACCAAAGAAGTGAAGAAGGTCACTTCCTTTATGAACTGAATGAGGTCACTGCTTTGGCAACCAATTTGTCCTAACATTTGCTTCCAAGGTTCTCCTGAGAACGAGGCTGCCCCTACTTGCTGTGACACTTTCACAACTGTGAATTGTATATCAACCATAGGCACCCGGGAACAGCTCTCCACACAGGCCTGGTTTGGTCCATCTTGTCAACATTAAGAAGAGTGAGGCTGATTCTGACACATCCCTTCATCCTGACCAGGTTGTTTGCCATGAAAGATGAGTTCTGCTCTCTCAGGTCCTTCATAGCTGCCTACATCTTCTCCAGGGATCATTTCTGCATGGAACTTTGAGGTTCTCAGTAGCTGGAAGATCCCCTACATTTATATATTGGAAGAACAATTCTGTCCCTCCTCTTCTGTAAAGTTAGATTGAGGGACCATTGTATGGTTAAGGTTAATAACAGGTTCCATTTGGTTTAGAAATCATTCTGCGGGATGAATAATGGTATTGTGATTTTGCAATATTTACAAGAATATATAGGTGAAATATAAGTATGAACACAGAAATCTAGGTAATTTTTAAAGCCCAGAAGGGCATTGTGCCCATGATTTGGATTCTTAGCTTTAAATTATGTTCTGCACAGGTGTCTCAGATAAATCGATATACAATGTCATAGGACCTTGTCCCTTGGATGATTGAATGTCAAAGACAACATCCAGTCAAAAAGGGATAGTTGGTGGATTAAGATGATAGTAAGTAGGTTTATAATGAAGAGTGTCTATAGGATTTGGACCAAAAGATCTTTAGCAATACGGGTTTGGGTAGAGAGTGAAAGTAAATGTCAGCACATTTGAAGAGTCGGTCACAATGATTAACTGGGGAAAAAATATAGAAAAAAAAGATATCAATGAAGACATTTGGAAATCAGGCAATGTATAAAGTGAGTGATAGGATTAGACATTTTCAACAGGGTTGAGGTTGAATATGTAATTTCAGGAATAAACAAATATATATTCACCAATAGGATTGACATTTGAGAGCATTAGGCAACCTGGACATGGATGTTTTTAGTAATCCATGCTCACTTTCCATTTAGGATTTGGTACAATCATAAGTGTGACCTTGCTTTTTGTTTCCACAATATTACTGTGATAAAATTTATATATAGATCAGGTGACATGAGTATTTCTTCCACCATTTTGAGGAGCAATATTTTGAACACGAATAAATTAGTATTGGGGGTACAAATAGGTGTAGTCTGTGTTATATGAATATAGAGAAAATGCATGAATAGACCATACTCTGAATAAATAATATAACTGGTTCCAAATTTAAATAATGGATTGAATTGATATCTGAAAATATATAGGAAATGTTATATTGATATTCATACATTCATTCCAACCTGTTATACATCTAATGGTAATATTAGTGTTATGGTTTATCATGAAGTGTGTGTGACTTTTGCCTCAATAGTGGTTATGGAAATCCAAAATTATGTGTTTAGAAAGAAGTCTCATGAAAAGACTAGTCAAGAAACATGGAGGAATACATGTGTTCTGAAGCAGGATGTGATGGAAAGTGAAAAAAATTCATATAAATTTGCTAACTTGTGGATTAAATATATACCCTATGATGTGCATAAACTGAAGAAATAGTAATTTACCAGTGTTGAAAAAAAATGAACGTCAAAATACATATCATGTCCCATAGGAATCTACTTGCATTGATGTTAAACATGGTCAGTAACTGTAGAAATATTAGGATTTGTATGCACAATTCACTGTAGTTAGTTTTCAGTACTAGGAAACAAATATGTATTTCAGGTGGATCAATATTTCTGAAAATAATCTTGTGAAAAGTTGATAATAAATCCACATACATGAACATGAATGAATTGAGGGAGTGTATAATAAGACACATATATTTTATATTTTGAAAAATCTGGACAGTAAATATATATATATATATATATATATATATATATATATATATATATATATATATTTATACCTACACACACACACACACACACACACACAGACATTTAAAAGTAGCAATATATGCCAATCGAAATACATCATGAAATATATATCATCCACAAATCCAAAAATCTTCATTTTACTGAACATAGATTTATGTATAATGTTGTTCAACTAGGAAGCTCACCCATAGTTTGAATTTTAATTTCCAACAGCGTTTAGGAGGAGTGATCTCTTCTCACAATTTGTATCTGCCATGTCAGCAACCTCATAAGTATTTACTTGTGATACCAGGTAGGATTGTATATGTGCATATAAAAATACATGAGCTGAATAGGGTACAGAGAAATGGAGACAGGAATTCACATATTTGTTTACTTTAAATACACATGAATAGAAGGAGGGACAGAGCCACCAACCGCACCTGCAAGGTAGGCGGACCATCCACCCACCGGTAGAACAGGCCTAGCGGCCCGCCAATCGTAAAAGACACATCGCACTGGTTGGGGAAAGGGCAGAGCCACCGCCCGGCTGCAAGGTACGCGGACCTGCGACCCACAGGCAGAACAGGCCCAGAAAACTGCGGTGGGGCAGAGGCGCCCCTTGCGACGTCAAGGTTGGTGAACAGCAACCCACCGGCAGAACAGGCCCAGCGGCCTTCAGAGGGGCAGAGACGCACCCCGCGCCTGCGAAGTAGGTGGACCTGCGAACATGGACAGACCAGGCCCAGGGGCCCGACAGGGTGGCAGACACATCACCAGGTTGGGGGAGGGTCCGAGCTGCCGCCTGTGCAGGTGAACTTCTGACCCACCGGCACAAGAGGCCCTGTGACTTGCCAGGGTGTTAGACACATCACCCCGGTTTGGGAAGGAGTAGAGCCGCCACCCGCGGCTGCAAGGTAGACCAACCTTCAACCCACAGACAGAAGAGGCCCAGCGTTATGCGGAGGGGCAGAGCCAACAACCGCACCTGCAGGGTAGGTGGACCTGTGACCCACTGGCAGAACAGGCCCAGCGCCAGCAGAGGGGTAGAGCTGCTGCCCGCTCCTCCAAGGTAGGAAGACCTGCTACCGACCGGCAGAACAGGCCAAGCAGCCTGCTGGTGAGGTAGGCACATTGCCCGATTTGGAGGAGGGGCAGAGCCACGGCCTGCGCCTGTGAGGGAGACTTTGCAACTATAAAAGAGCAGTATAAATATTTAGGGATAAAATTCAATAACACAACAATTTGAACAAACAGAAAGATACGTGAACAGTATGAAAAGACAAGGAAAAAAGGACAACAAGCAATGAAGGTCAACTCAACATTAGAAGAGGTAATACCTGCAGCAGATGGAATGTCAGATAAAGAATTCAAAACATACATGCTTCAGATGATCTGGAGTCTCAAGGAAGTCATTAGACAGCAAAATCAGACAATGAAAGATCACTTTGACAATGAATTACATAAACAAATCCAAGAAGCAAAAGATCAACTATACAGGGAGATAGAGGTTATAAAAAACAAACAAACAGAAATCATAGAAATGCAGGAAGAAATAAACCAACTTAAAAACTCAATTGAGAATACTACCAGCAGAGGAGATCACTTAGAAGATGGAACATCAGACAATGTATTTCAACTTGAAAAGAACCGAGACAGCTAGCAAGACTGTTAAAGAAACCATGAGCAGAACATCCAAGAAATATGGGATAACATAAAGACACCAAACTTAAGAATCATTGGGATACAGGAAGGTATAGAGGTCCAAACCAAAGGAATGAGAAATCAATTCAATGAAATAATATGGGAAAACTTCCCAGACTTGAAGAATGAGACAGAATCCCAAATCCTAGAAGCCTACTGGATGCCGAATGTTCAAAATCATAAGAGATCCACATTTAGACATATTATAATGAAGATGCCAAACATACAGAATAAGGAGAGGATTTTAACAGCTACAAGAGAAAGGAAGCAGATTACATTTAGCGGTAAACCAATCATTATAACAGCTGATCTTTCAACACAGACTCTGAAAGCTAGAAGATCCTGGAATAACATTTTTCCAAAGCTGAAAGAAAATGGGTTTCAACCAATAATTGTGCATCCAGCAAAATTAAGCTTCAGGATGGAAGATGAAATTAAAACCTTCCATGATAAACAAAATTTAAAAGAATTTGCAGCTAGAAAACCATCTCCTCAAAACATCCTCGGCAAAAGATGATCGGAAGAGGAAATGGAAAATAACAATGAAAACCAACAGTGGGAGGTAGTACAGTAAAGGGGGGAAAATAATCAAAGAAAAACAAACCATGCTTAGTAACATAAATAAACAAATATGGCTGGAAGAACAACCCATATCTCAATAATAACCATAAAAGTTAATGGCTTAAACTCACAAATTAAGAGACACAGGATAGTAGAATGAATCACAAAACAAGACCCAACAATATGCTGCCTACAGGAGACGCAATTGATTGGAAAAGACGTACATAGACTGAAGGTGAACAGTTGAGAAAAATCATATCACTCATATGGACTTCAGAAACAAGCAGGAGTGTCAATACTCATATAAAATAAAATAGATTTCAAGCCAAAGTTTATCAAAAGGGATAAAGAGGGACACTACATACTGCTCAAGGGAACCATACACCAACAAGACATAACAATCATAAATGTATATGCCCCAAACAATGGTGCAGCTATGTTCACTAAACAAACTCTTCTCAAGTTCAAGAGTCTAATAGACCACCATACAATAATCATGGGAGACTTCAACACACCTCTCTCACTACTGGACAGATCTTCCAAACAAAAGTTGAATAAGGAAACAATAGAAATCAATAACACAATTAATAAATTGGACTTAATTGACATATATAGAATATACCACCAAACAACAAGCAGTTACACTTTTTTCTCAGTAACACATAGATACCTCTCAAAAATACATCATATATTATGTCACAGGGCAACTCTTAGAAAATATAAAGGAGTACAAATAATACCAGGCATCTTATCTGATCATAATGGAATGAAACTGAAAATCAATGGTAAAAGAAGGAAGGAAAAATCATCCATCACTTGGAGAATGAACAATAGACTACTGAATGATCAATGGGTTATTGAAGACATCTAGGAGGAAAATAAAAAATATCTTAGAGATAAATGAAAAGACAGACTGAACATATCAGAATCTAGGGGACACATTGAAAGCAGTTCTAAGAGGAAAATTCATTGCCTGGAGTACTTTCCTAAAAAAGGAAAAAGACAACAAATAAAAGATCTCATGGTTCATCTCAAAATTCTAGAAAAACATGAGAAAACAACAGCAAAAGAAGTTGAAGGCAAGAAATTGTTAAAATCAGAGCTGAAATTAATAAAATTGAAACAAAAGAAACAATTGAAAAATTGACAAAACTAAATGTTGATTCTTTGAAAAAATAAATAAAATCGAAAGACCCTTAGCCATGTTAAGGAAGAGAAGAAGAGAGAGAACTCAAATTACTAGCATACGGGATGAAAATGGCAATATCATAACAGACACTTCAGAAATACAGAAGATAATCAGAAATTATTTTGAATCCTTATACTCCAATAAATTAGAAGATAGTGAAGGCATCAATAAATTTCTTAAGTCATATGATCTGCCCAGATTGAGTCAGGGGGATATAGATAACCTAAACAGACCAATATCAATTGAGGCAACAGAAGAAATCATCCAAAGACTACCAACTAAGAAAAGCCTAGGATTGGATATATATACAGCAGAGTTTTACAAAACCTTTAAAGCGGAACTAATACCAATAGTTTTCAAGATATTTCAGGAAATAGAAAAAGAGGGACAACTTCCAATTTTATTCTAGGAGGCCAATATTACCCTGATTCCTAAACCAGACAAAGACACTTCAAAGAAACAAAACTACAGACCAATATCTCTAATGAACCTAGATGCAAAAATTCTCAATAAAATTCTGGCAAATCAGACACAAAAACATATTAAAAAAATGAGCAACATGATCAAGTAGGATTCATCCCTGGGATGCAAAGCTGGTTCAATATATGGAAATCAATAATTGTTATTCACCACTTCAATAGACTTAAAAATAAGAACCATATAATCATCCCGATATATGCAGAAAAAAACATTCGACAAAGTACAGCAACCCATTCTGTTCAAAACTCTAGAAAAACTAGGGATAATAGGAACATACCTCAATATTGTAAAAGCAATCTATGCTAAGCCTCAGGCCAGCATCATTCTAAATTGATAAAAACTGAAGGCATTTTCTCTAAAATCTGGAACAAGATAGGGATGCCCTCTCTCAACACTTCTGTTCAACATAGTTTTCGAAACACTGGCAAGAGCAATTAGAAAAATGAAAGAAATTAAAGGCGTAAAAAAAAGGAAAAGAAGAACTTAGATTATCACTATTTGTAGCTGACATGATTATGTACCTAGCAGACCCAAAAGGGTCTACAAAAACCTATTAGAGCTAATAAATGAATTCAGCAAAGTGGCAGGATATAAAATCAACAAGCATAAGTCAAAGTAATTCCTGTATATCAGTGACAAATCCTCTGAAATGGAAATGAGGAAACAACTCCACTCAGAATATCCTCAAAAAAATAAAATACTTGGGAATCAACCTAACAAAAGAGGTGAAAGACTTACACAATGAAAACTACAGAACCCTAAAGAGAGAAATAGAAGAAGATCTTAGAAGATGAAAAAATGTACCCTGTTCATGGATACGCAGAACTAACATCATCAAAATGGCGATATTCCCAAAAGTTCTCTGTAGGTTTAATGCAATGCCAATCAAAATCACAACGGCATTTCTTGTAGAAATAGATAAAACAATAATGAAATTCATATGGAAAAATAAAAGACTTAGAATAGCAAAAACAATGCTAAGCAGGAAGTGTGAATCAGGCGGTAGAGCGATACCAGACCTCAAACTATACTACAGAGCAATACTAACAAAAAGAGCATAGTACTGGTACCAAAATAGGTGGTTGGACTAATGGTACATAATAGGGGACACAGAAACAAATCCACAAAACCACAACTATCTTATATTTGATAAAGGGGCTAAAAGCATGCAATGGAGGAAGGATAGCATCTTCAAAAACTAGTGCTGGGAAAACTGGAGTTCCATATGTAACAAAATGAAACTGAATCCCTTTCTCTCGCCATACACAAAAGTTAAGTCAAAATTAATCAAACAGCTTGATATCAAATCAGAGACATGGCTTCTGATAGAAGAAAACCTTGGCTACGATGTACATACTGTGGGGTCGGGCTCCAAATTCCTCAATAGGACACCCATAGCACAAGAGTTAATAACTAGAATGAACAAATGGGACTTACTCAAACTAAATAGATTTTTCTCAGTAACAAAAACAATAAGAGAGGTAATTAGAGAGCCTACATCCTGGGAACAAATCTTACTCCTCACACTTCAGAGAGAGCCCTAATTTCCAAAGTATACAAGGAACTCAAAAAATTAAACAATAAGAAAACGAATAATGCAATCAACAAATGGGCCAAGGACCTGAACAGACACTTCTCAGAGGAGGACATACAATCAATCAACAAGTGCATGAAAAAATGTTCACCATCTCTAGCAGTCAGAGAAATGCAAAACAAATCCACCCTAAGATACCATCTCACTCCAGTATGAGTGGCAGCCAATATGAAGTCAAACAACAACAAGTGGTGGCGAGGATGTGGGGAAAAGGGTACACCTTTACATTGCTGGTGGGACTGCAAATTGGTGCAGCCAATTTGGAAAGAAGTATGGAGATTTCTTGGAAAGCTGGGAATTGAAACATCATTTGACCCAGCTATTTTTCTTCTCAGTCTATTCGCTAAAGACCTAAAAAGAGCATTGTACAGGGACACTGATAAATCGATGTTTCTAGCAGCACAATTCACAATAGGAAGACTGTGGAACCAAACTCGGTGCCCTTCAAAAGATGAATGGATAAAAAAAAATTGTGGCATTTATACACAATGGTGTATTATTCTGCATTAAAAAATGACAAAATCATAAAATTTGCAGAGAAATGGATGGCATTAAACAGATTATGCTAAGTGAAGAGAGCAAAAGCCTAAAAAACAAATGCCAAATGTTTTCTTTGATATAACGAGAGTAACTAAGAACAGAGTTGGGAGGAAGAGCATTAGAAGAAGATTAACATTAAACAGGGGTGACAGGTGGGAATGAAAGGAAAGAGAAGGGAAATTGCATGGAAATGGAAGGAGATCCTCATGGTTATACAAAATTAAATACAAGAGGAAATGAGAAGAAAGGGGAATAAAACAAGGGGAAGAAATAAATTACAGTAGGTGGTGTAGAGAGAGAAGATTGGAGGGAAGGGGATGGGAGATAGTAGATAGGAAAGACAGCAGAATACAACAGACTCTATAGCAATATGTAAAACAGTGGATGTGTAACCAATGGGATGCTGCAATCTGTATACGGGGAAAAATGGAAGTTCATAACCCACTTGAATCAAAGTGTGAAGTATGATATGTCAAGAACTATGTAATGCTTTGAAGATCCAACAATAAAAATTAAAGGAAAAAAAAACTCATGGAGAACTATTTCAATAAAAATTGACTAGATTTATAACACCTACACTTTATCATGCAAAAGGAAGTCCAACTATACACCATGCCTCCTCTGAACTTCTTGTATTTCTATTCTGTTTGGGTTATTTTTCTCCATCATATTAGGAATAGTAGTCTGAGTCTAGTAGGGTATGCGTTAGTGTCAGAGATTCAGTATTTTGAATGGAAAATAGGAAAATGAATCCAATGTGTATGCAAACATGTGCTACATGAAAATCTTCCCACTCTCATCCACAACAATGCCTTCACGTCATCTTCGCCCCAAATAAGAAACAATTAGAGGAGAAGAGTTAGAAATTCTGTGAATATATATCTGGAATAGAAAATGCTCAGGAGTTCACAAACTTGGATGTAATAGAGGAGTCTTCCAACGTAAGGGACAGGGTAAACACTCCAGAAATATGGAGGTCTGCTGGCCTAAAAAAATTCTTGAGAAACTACCTCTGAGGATGGGCACTTGAAATATATGTTGTTGTAAGGAGTTTTAGCTTCCTTTGTATAGAGACCATCAAAGCTGGGTCTGCATCTATGTTTCCTGGAGGACATTCTTTCTTATTTTCCAATGCACATGAGGCAGCAGTGCTGAATTCTCACGTTGTAGGTAAATTGTGGCCACTGGGGGCTAAGTGTCTCCCCGTGTGGACAGTGAAGCTTTTTGGTCATCCTCAACTTTTCGTGGTTTTTTCCTGCTGCTGCACTGGGAGTTTGGTATTTACTTTATGAAATACAAGGAGTTCAACTGGGACACAGTGCTGGAGGGAGTTCTGTCACGTGTGGTTTTTCAGGGTCTGCAAGAGAATGCAACAATCAGGCTTCATTCCCACATAGCTTGGCCCCTTGTCCATAGCAACCTGATTCTGCACATTGCCCTGAAAACTATCCATATAACAAGATGCCTTTACATTCAAGGGTCTCCTCACTGCACCGTGTCAGTGTCAATCCATTTGGAAATCAATGGCAAATCCACATGGCCCCACCACAGATGATTTATCACACACCTGCACACCACAGCTTTGGCCCCACTACTCAGGAGGGTCCAACTTACTGGCAACTCTGTTCTGCACAATTTTCCTTAAACCCATTTAATCAAGGCACTGTCTGGTACACCACAAACTCACACCCACACCCACAATGGCACCTCCTTCCCCCAAGTAGGACTGTGACTATCTGGAGTGTCCTCTGACTGGTGGGCCATAATATTTTCCCCCCGAAATGGCCTGTCATGTCTCAGATCTGGTCTCCTTTGCCAACTCTGTAAAACTGTGAGGAGTCAGCGATTAGCCACTACCTGCAATCTCAGGAAAAGACCCTCTTCAGAGCTCTACTGGCAATTGGCCCTCCTCACATCAGTAGTTACCAAGAAGGTCTGACTCTGTACTTTGTAAATCCAAAAAAGTGGGCCCACTGGGACTGGTACTGTGACTGGCTCTGGGTACCTGGCTTCTTGGATCCCAAGTTCATAGAGTTCCGTCACCAAGGTAGTTAGGTAGGTCACTTCCTTCAGGAACTGAATGAGGTCGCTGCCTTGGCAACCACTTTGTCCTAACAGTTGCTTCCATGGGTCCCATGAGATGGAGGCTGCCCCTACTTCCTGTGAAAATTTGACTACTTAGAATGGAATATCAACAATAGGCACGTGGGAACAGCTGTACACGCACGGCTGGTTTGGTCCATCTTCTCTATATTAAGAAGAGAGAGGCTGATTCAGACACATCCCTTTTTCCTGTCCAGGTCGTTTGCCATGGAAAATGGCTTTTGCTCTCTCAGGTCCTTCATAGCTGCCTACATCTTCTCCAGGGATCATTTCTGCATGGAACTTTGAGGTTCTCAGTAGTTTGCAGATAACCTACATTCCTTTATTGTAAGGCGAACTCTGTCCCTGCTCTTTTGTAATGTTAGATTGAGGCAACAGTATAGAACTCAATAACACAATTAATAACATAGACTTAATTGACATATACAGAATAAATCACCCAACATCAAGCAGTTACACTTTTTCATCAGCAGCACATGGATCCTTCTCAAAATAGATCATATATTACATCACAGGGCAACTCTTAAACAATATAAAGGAGTAAAGATAATGCCATGCATCTCATCTGATCATAATGGAATGAAACTGAAAATCAATGATAAAAGAAGTAAAGAAAAATCATGCATCACTTGGAGAATAAACAATAGGTTACTGAATGATCAATGGGTTTTAGAAGACATCAAGGAGGAAATTAAAAAATTCTTAGAGATAAATGAAAACACAGACACAACATATCAAAATCTATGGGACACATTGAAAGCAGTTTTAAGACGAAATTTCATTGCTTGGAATTCATTCCTTAAAAAAAGAAAAAAACCAACAAATTAATGATCTCATACTTCATCTCAAAACCCTAGAAAAAGAAGAAGAAAACAACAGAAAAAGAAGTAGAAGGCAAGAAATAATTAAAACCAGAGCTGAAATTAATGAAATCGAAACAAAAGAAACAATTGAAAAAATTGACAAAACTTAACGTTGGTTCTTTCAAAAAATAAATAAAATCGACAGAACCTTAGACATTTTAATGAAGAGAAGAAGAGAGAGAACTCAAATTACTAGCATACGGGATGAAAAAGACAATATCACAACAGACACTTCAGAAATACGGAAGATAATCAGAAAATATTTTGAATCCTTATACTCCAATAAAATAGATAATAGTGAAGGCATCGATAAATTTCTTAAGTCATCTGATCTGCCCAGATTGAGTCAGGAGGATATAGACAACCTAAACAGACCAATATCAATGGAGGAAATAGAAGAAACCATCCAAAGACTATCAACTAAGTAAAGCCCAGGACCGGATGTGTATACAGCGGAGTTTTAAAAAACATTTAAATAGGAATTAATACCAATACTTTTCAAGCTATTTTAGGAAATAGAAAAAGAGGGAGAACTTCCAAATTCATTCTACGAGGCCAACATCACCCTGATTCCTAAACCAGAGAAACTCACTATAAAGTAGCAAAACTACAGACCAATATCTCTAATGAACCTAGGTGCAAAAATCCTCAATAAAATTCTGATGAATCGGATACGAAAACATATCAAAAAATTGTGCACCATGAGCATGTAGGATTCATCCATGGGATGCAAGGTTCGTTCAATATACAGAAATCAATAAATGTTATTTCCCACATCAATAGACTTAGAAATAAGAACTATATGATCATCTCGATAGATGCAGAAAAAGCATTCAACAAAGTACAGCATCCCTTTATGTTCAAAACTCTAGAAAAACTAGGGATAACAGGAACCTACCTCAATACTGTAAAAGCAATCTATGCTAAGCCTCAGGCTAGCATCATTCTGAATGGAGAAAAATTGAAGGCATTCCCTCTAAAATCTTGAACAAGACAGGGATGCCCTCTCTCACCATTTCTGTTCAACATAGTTCTAGAAACACTGGCCAGAGCAATTAGACAGACAAAAGAAATTAAAGGCATAAAAATAGGAAAAGAAAAACTTAAATTATCACTATTTGCAGATGACATGATTCTATACCTAGCAGACCCAAAAGGGTCTACAAAGAAACTATTAGAGATAATAAATGAATTCACCAAAGTGGCTGGATGTAAAATCAACCTGCACAAATCAAAGGCATTCCTGTATATCAGCGAAAAATTGTCTGAAATGGAAATGAGGACAACCACTCCATTTACAATATCCTCAGAAAAAATAAAATACTTGGGAATCAACCTAACAAAAGAGGTGAAAAACTTATACAATGAAAACTACAGAACCCTAAAGAGAGAAATAGAAGAAGATTTTAGAAGATGGAAAAATATACCTTGTTCATGGATAGGCAGAACTAAGATCATCAAAATGGCGATATTACCAAAAGTTCTCTATAGGTTTAATGCAATGCCAATCAAAATCCCAACGGCATTTCATGTAGAAATAGAGAAAGCAATCATGAAATTCATATCGAAAAATAAAAGACCCAGAATAGCAAAAACAATGCTAAGCAGAAAGTGTGAATCAGGCGGTATAGCGATACCACACATCAAACTATACTACAGAGCAATAGTAACACAAAGAGCATGGTACTGGTACCAAAACAGGCGGGTGGACCAATGGTACAGAATAGAGGACACAGAAACCAATCCAAAAAACTACATACTAACTTATATTTGATAAAGGGGCTAAAAGCATGCAATGGAGGAAGGATAGCATCTTCAACAAATGGTGCTGGGAAAACTGGAAATTCATATGAAAAAAAATGAAACTGAATCCCTTCCTCTCGACATGCACAAAAGTTAACAAAAAATGGATCAAGGAGCTTGATATCAAATCAGAGACACGGCGTGTGATAGAAGAAAATGTTGGCTACGATCTACATACTGTGGGGTCGGGCTCTAAATTCCGCAATAGGACACCCATAGCACAAGAGTTAATAACAAGAATAAAGAAATGGGACTTAATCAAACTTAATTTTTTTTTCTCAGCAAAAGAAAGAATAAGAGAGGTAAATAGGGAGCCTACATCCTGGGAACAAATCATTACTCTTCACCCTTCAGATAGAGCCCTAATATCCACAGTATACAAAGAACTCAAAAATTAGACAATAAGATAAAAAATAACCCAATCAACAAATGGCCCAAGGACCTGAACAGACACTTCATAGAGGAGGAATACAATCAATCCACAAGTACATGAAAAAATGCTCACCATCTCTAGCAGTCAGAGAAATGCAAATCAAAACCACCATAAGATACCATCTCACTCCAGTAAGATTGGCAGCCATTATGAAGTCAAACATCAACAAGTTTTGGCGAGGATGTGTGTAAATGGGTACACATGTACATTTCTGGTGGGGCTGCAAATTGGTGCAGCCAATTTTGAAAGCGGTATGGAGATTTCATGGAAAGCTTGAAATGGAACCCACCACTTGACCCAGCTACTACTCTTCTCGGTCTATTTCATAAAGACCTAAAAAGAGCATGGTACATGGACACTGCTACATTGATGTTCATAGCAGCACGATTCACAATAGCAAGAGTGTGGAACCAACCTAGATGCCCTTCAATAGACCAATGGTTAAAAAATGTGGCATTAATTCACAATGGAGTTTTACTCAGCATTAAAAAATGACAAAATCATAGAATTTGCAGTGAAATGAATGGCATTAGAGCAGATTATGCTAAGTGAAGGAAGCCAATCCCTAAAAAACAAATGCCAAATGTCTTCTTTGATATAAGGAGAGTAACTAAGAACAGAGTAGGGATAAAGAGCATGAGAAGAAGATTAACATTAAACTGGGATGAGAGGTAGGAGGGAAAGGGAGAGAGAAGGGAAATTACATGGAAATGGAAGAAAACCCTCAGGGTTATACAAAATTACGGACAAGAGGAAGTGAGGGGGAAAGGGAAAAATACAAGGGGGAAAAATAAATTACAGTATAGGGGGTAGAGAGAGAAGATGGGAGGGGAGGGGAGAGGAGGGGGGATAGTAGAGGATAGGAAAGGCAGCAAAATACAATAGACACTAGTATGGCAATATGTAAATCAATGGATGCGTAACTGATATGATTTTGCAAACTATATACGGGATAAAAATGGGAGTTCATAACTCACTTGAATCAAAGTGTGAAATATGATATATCAAGAACTATATAATGTTTTGAACAACAAACAACAAAAGTTAAAAAAACACATGGAGAACTATTTCAACAAAAAATTGACTAGATTTATAATTCCAATTCTACATAATGCAAAAGGCAAGTCCAATTATACACCATGCCTCCTCTGAAATGCTTGTATGTCTATTCATTTTGGGTTATTTTTCTCCATTATATTAGGATTAGGAGTCAGAATATAGAGTCTAGTAGGGTATGGGTTAGTGTGAGTGATTCAGTATTTCGAATGAAAATTAGGAAAATGAATCCAATGTTTATGCAAATATGTGCTAAAAATAATCATCCCACTCTCATCAAGAACAATGCCTTGACATTACCTTCGCATCAAGTTAGACACAATTAGAGGAGAAGAGTTAGAAAATCTATTAATACTTATCTGGAATGGAATATGCTCAGGAGTTCACAACTTTGGGGGTGGTAGAAGAGTTTCCAAAAGTAAGGGACAGGGTAAACACTTCACAAACATGGTGCTCTGCTGACCGGAAGACTTATAAGAAACTGCCTCTGAGTTTGGGCACTGGAAATATATGTTGTAGTCAGGAGCTTTAGCTTCCTTTGCAGTGAGACCATCAAAGCTGGGTCTGCATCTATGTAACCTGGAGCACATGTTTTCTTATTCTTTAATGAACATGAGGCAGTAGTGCAGAATTCTCTCTTTGTATGTAAACTGTGGCCAATGGGGGCTAAGTGTCTTCCTGTCTGGACTCTGAAGCCATGTGGTCATCCTCCATTTTTCATGGTCTTTCTAGCTGCTGCAATGGGAGTTTGGTGTTTGCTTCACGAAATACAAGTAGTTCAACTGGGACACAGTGCTGGAGGGAGTTCTGTCATGTGTGGTGGGTCAGGGTCTGCCAGGAGAATGCACCAACCAGTCTTATATCCAACATAGACTTCCCCCTTGTCCTTAGCAACTTGATTCTGAACATTGCCCTGAAACCTCTCCATATAACAAGATGCCTTTACATGCAAGGGTCTGCTGGCTGCACCATGTCAGTCAAAAGCCATTTGGAAGCCAATGGCCAATCCACATGACACCAACACAGATGTTTAATCACACACCTGCCCACCACTGTTCTAGGCCCACTACTCAGCAAATTCCAACTTACTGGCATCTCTGTTCTACACCATTTTCATGAAACCCAGTGATTCAAGGCACTGTCTGGTACACTCATGATCAGCAACAGGACATCCAAAGGTTCTCCAGTGCCACCTGGTCATGGGAATTTCAAAAATTTCATGGTATTTATCTAGCCATTTTTCAAGTATCAAGTTGGATGCACTGGTTTTTCAATTCATTCAGGAACCATTAAATGGTGAGGATGAAAGCTCTGGAGAACTCTAAAAGGCAACGCTTCCCAACGAGTGGCCAAAATGTCACATGAAGCCTGACCCATTGATGTCTACTCAATGTGAGTTCAATATGTGTTTTGACTCTTTACTATGGTTGCCAAGTCTTTCAGAATAAAATCGTCTTATATCCTGGTGGAGATTCCCAGTGCACTGTGGAAAGACACCCTGAGACTAGATCTCAGTTTCCAAGGGCGACTCTCATGTGTGGCCTCCTAAAATCCCACCAAAATTAATGGCAATACTTCCCTGAAGTCAGTTCCAGAACTCAGTCTCTAAGCGGAATCACTCCAGAGTTCAGGTCCAGGTGTACCCAGTCATCTCTTCCAACCAGCACACAAATGACCACAATTAAAACCAAAACACTGCCACATGGCCCTCATCATCTTCCATATAGACACTCATCGTAACCTCTGGATGGAATTTTCCATGAGGGGCCAAGCCCAAGACAGTTTCCAAAATAAACTCCCTTGCCCCTCATTTGCCTAAAGTCAGGGTGACCTAGACACCCTTCCTGTGAACCAGGAGTGATCAAATAGGCCTGCCGTTAATACTGTTCTGATTCTCCAATTTAATCCTACTGATTGTAGGTATAAATCCTTTATGTGAGTTGGAGGCAATAGAAAACCCAAGCACACATGGGATCTTTCTTTAGATCTATCACCTTCTGAGAATCAAAGCCCCAACCTCACACAGGGCCAAGAGGCTGATTCAGACACATCTCTTTCCAAAGCAATTAAGCAAAGATCCACAGGTGATGCCCATTCATTTCCATTTGAAAAATGTTTTCTTCAGGCTTCAGAAAGGGGTGGCCTGAGGCAAATACCTTCCTGACATTCAGGGCAACATAACCATAGGTAAGCAAATGGGCCAAAGCAAGGTTTTTAAACTGAGACTTTACTGGTTACACTGATATCTGAGTATTCTGAGATGTTCCCATTCCCTTCAGCTATCCATTACATGGCCATGTAACAGATTTTGGAGGTGGTACATATCTTGGCCACAAAACCATGAGCCTATTCTGGAGAGAGGCCAGAAATCAAGATGTGTAGAGGACCTTAGGAAGATAGTAGGTGTTGCCCATCCATAAGGCAAGCCACAGTCCATTTATAAAGTGGGCAGGATGAATGCTGGGAAGCTTCCAACTAGACAGGAAACCTCCATTGATGCATTCTCTTTTCTAAAGACTACAACCACGAACACAGTGGATACACAGACATAGAAACACTCGCCTTGCCAAACGACTTCCTAGAAACAGTCAACTCCAAACCATACAAACCACCATTCCTACCTATTTTCAGAACATGAGACAAAACCACAAACTCACATCCACATCCACAAAAGCACCTCCTTCCCCCAAGTAGGTCTGTGACTATCTGGAGTGTCCTCTGACTGGTGGGCCATACTATGTTTCCCCAAAATGGCCTGGCCTGTCTCAGATCTGTTCTTCTTGGCCCACTCTACGAAGTTGTCAGCAGGCAGCATTGAGCCAATACCTGCTATCTAGGGAAAGGTCCCTTTTCTGAGCTCTACTGGCATTTTGCCATCCTCATATCATTAGGTACCAAGAAAGACTGACTCTGTCCTTGGTAAATCCAAACAAGTTCGACCACTGGGACTGGGACTGGGACTGGCTCTGGGTGCCTGGCTTCTTGGATCCCAATTTCAGAGAGTTCCATCACCAACGAAGTTAGGTAGGTCACCTCCTTCAGGAACTGAATGAGATCACTGCCTTGGCAACCACTTTGTCCTAACAGTTGCTTTCATGGGTCTCATGAGATGGAGGCTGCCCCTACTTCCTGTGACACTTTGACAAGTTTGAATGGTATATCAACAATGGCCACCCGGGAACACCTCTCCACGCAGGTCTGGTTTGGTCCATCTTCTCTACATTAAGAAAAGAGAGGCTGATTCATACACATCCCTTCGTTATCACAAGGTGTTTGCCATGGAAGATGGCTTTTGCTCTCTCAGGTCCTTCATAGCTGCCTACATCTTCTCCAGGGATCATTTCTGCATAGAAATTTGAGGTTCCCAGCAGGTGTAAGATCCCCTACATTCCTGTATTGTAAGATGAACTCTGTCCCTGCTCTTTTGTAATGTTAGATTGAGGCAACAGTGTATGGTTAGGGATAATAACAGGATCGATTTGGTTTAGGAATCATTCTGTGGGATGAATAATGGTATTGGGAACCTGCAATATTTATAGGAATACAGAGGTGAAATATAAGTATGTAAACAGAAATCTAGGTGAGATTTGAAGCTCAGAAGTGCATTGGGCAATTGATTGCGATACATAGCTTTAAATTACGTTCTGCACACATGTCTCAGATAAGTCGATATACAATGCCATAGGACTTGTACCTTGGATGATTGAATGTAGAGGAGAACATCCACTCAAACAGGGATAATCAATAGGATCAGGAAGATAGTCGGTAGATTTTGGAACAAGGGTGAATTTAGTATTTGTATCAAAAGTTCTTTAGCAATTGGGTTTTGGTTAGAGAGTGAATATCAATGTCAGCACATGTGAAGGGTCAGTCACAATGATGAACTGGTAAAAATATGTAGGAAACCCGATATCAATAGAGACATTAGGAAAACAGGCAAAGTACAGGGTGAGTGATAGTATTAGACATTTTCAACAGTTTTGAGGTTGAATATATTAGGAAGAAACAAATATGTAGTCACCGATAGGATTGACATTTGAGAGCGTTATGCAAGCTGGACATGGATGTTTTTAGTAATCCATGTTCAGTGTCCATTTAGGCTTTGGTACAATCACACGTGTGAATTTTGCATTTTGCGTCCAGAATATTACTGTGATAACATGCATATTTAGATCAGGTGACATGAGTATTTCTTCCTCTATTACTGGGAGCAATATTTTGAAAACGTATAAATTAGTATTGGGGGTACAAAGAGGTGTACCCTGTGTCTATGAATATAGATAATGCATGAATAGACCATACTGTGAATAAATAATATAACTGGTTCCACTTTAAATCATGGATTGAATTGATATCAGAAAATATATAAGAAATCTTATATTGATATACAATCATTCATTCCAAACAGTTATACATCTAATTGTGAAATGATAGTTATGGTTTATCATGAAGGGTGTGTGAGTTTTGCTTAAACAATTATAAAGAAAATCGGAAATAATATGTTTGGAAAGAAGTCTCACGAATAGACCAGTTAAGAAACCTGGAGTAATGCATGTGTTCTGAAGCAGGAAGTGATTGAAAGTGAAACAAATGCCTATAAATTTGCCAACTTGTGCAAGAAATATATACCCTCTGATGTGCATAAACTGAAGAAATAGTAATGTACCAGTGTTCAATAAAAATGAACATCAAAATACAAATCATGTCCCATAAGAGTCTACTTGCATTGCTGTTAAACTGGGGCAGTTACTGTAGAAATATTAGGATAATGCCGCAGTCTTGCTGGGCACAATCAGGAGCCACTTGTCAAAAGAAACTAACTTTATTTTTAAAACCACACATGCCAAACAAAACAGCCTCTCAGGAAAAACCCTCAGAGCCCCAACTGCCACCACTGGCTTCCCAAAAGCCTCTTCCTCCCACACAAGCCTCTCTCCACCTCCCACAATCCTCCTGCTCTTGAGGCCGATTGGCTAGGTCATGTGGGCAAAGCCAAATAAGTCCCCTAATGAGCAACTCCGTGGTCTGAAAGGGCAGGGAAACAGCCCAATGAGCATCACCGCAGAGGAGCCAATCAGCTTGATGTTGCTGTGAGCCAATCATCAGCCAGCAGCTGGAAGTTTGCTGGCTTCTGGAATTTTGCTGGGGCCCCTTCGGATGTGGCTCTCAACATCTCCCCCTCTCTGTTTAAACAACACACATGTGGCTTAGGGACAGTGCCTGCCTTAGGTTGTCCAATAGTACATATGGTCCTTACGCGTTAAGTTGGTACCATTGCAATTGGATCTTACCCATCACTGACTACCGGTCCAGTTTACAGCAACACCTGTGGAGAGGTCTTTGTACCACCGGGGGGTGGTGAGGTTCTTTGCCTCACCTCTAATGGCCCCCAAACATTAGCTGGACGATAATGACACACAGAAGAGAGGAAGATACACCAAGCCAATTGACGGCTCCTTTTGGAAAAATTGTACCACCGATGACATCATCAGCAAATATACCCGAACACTACCACAAGTCGCTGCACAAACAGGTAGTTTACAATGCATACAGGAGAGTTCTCAATGTGTCTAGGCAAGTTCTGCAAGCATTTCAGTGATGGCTATTGCAGAAGCTGTAGATTGGTTTTATCTTTGATTTCACCAGCACTGGGATGAAGATAGGAATTCTGGCAATAATGGCTAAAGAAAAATTATGTAACATTCCAGAAGGCACTGAAAGAAAACAATTTTCTTAACTATTTACATTGTCTTGAAGATAATTATTAAATATAATGAAAAGGAAAGGTGAAAGAAAGGAAACAGATCTCTTAACCTCCTTTTTTTCAAATTTTAAAACAAACCTCAACAGCTCTTTACCCAATTTAAATTAAACCATTTAAATAATGTGAATAAAAAAAATTTGGATCCATTTTTTTTATGAGCGCTCATCATATATCATATATGGACATACGAACATTCAAACATATAACACAAAACACAAGTGTGCACACATAATATAATACATACAACACATAACCTAATAGTAAAGGCCTTATAACTTTTTACACGTGAAATCTCCATTGCAATGTTCAAAAACTCTTTTGTCAAAAAATAGAACTGATCAGCAAAACATTAAACTAGGTCTGTATGAGCTCAAAAAACAAAATAGAATGTGGGAAAGGGCAATAATAAAATAGATAATGAAAAAAGCATCCTGATTCTATCTCAGATGTAAGGATAGTCAAACTGGAATTTTGGATATCAGCTGATAAGGCCTTGAGTCAAATCATCTTCTTTTTGGATGTGCCCTGATATGTCTTATAAAGAATAGATCTTTTCTGTCCCAGATTAGACTTTTTATATTGGAAAGTAAAGAGAAAACAGTAGAGAAAGGAGAAATCTTACCAGCAACTTCAAGGGATACTATAGCATTAACTATACACTGACTATCGGAAAATAAATAAAATACAGAATATTTAAATATCTCAAAAGCTTGTAATACTGCATTAAGCTCTACCTTTTGAGCTGATTGTTTGGGTACTAAAAATTTATAAATTTTATCAGGTATAACTATTGCTGCTGTACCATTATTTGATACATCAGTGAATATATTTGAAGCATTCATGATAAGTGTTTTTCTTCTCAATTTTGGAAAAATTACAGGATGCGATGACCAAAAAGACAATAAAGGGTTAGATGGTAAGTGGTTATCAAATGAAATATTAGATTGGACCATGATTATTGCCCAAGTATTTAACTCATTAGCTAACTCATCAATTTGATTCAGAGTATATGGAGTAAAAATTTTATTGGAAGAAATTCCAAACACTCCCTTTGCTGCTTTAATTCCTTTGAGTATTAATTATCCTAAAGCCTCAGGATACCTAGTAAGAATAGTGTAAGGAGAATAAGATAAATGTATCCATAATAATGGACCTTCTTGCCAAAATACTCCTGTAGGAATATTTTTTGTTGGTAGTACAATAAATAATAAAGGCAAATTTATATCAATTCTATCCAAATGCATATTTTCCATATATGTTTCATTGATTTTTAATGCCTTTCTTGCTTCAGGTGTTAACATGCGGGGTGAATTTTTATCTGATAGACCTTTTAGGATATCAAATAAAGGTCCCAACTCTCCTGTTGGTATACCTAGATAAAGCCTTATCCAATTTATGTCTCCTAATAACTTTTGAAAGTCGTTATGTGATTTGAGTTGATCTACTCGTATTTGAATTTTTGGTGGACTGACCATGGTTGAGGATAACAGAACTCCTAAATAATTAATTGGAAAATTTAATTGTACTTTATCTATTGCTATCTCTACATTATAATTTTTAATAAGTTTGTAAGTGTGGCATAACTTTCTAGCAATGTGTTTTTAGCTTTGTGTGCTAATAATACATCATCCATATAGTGAAATATTTGTGTTCAGAATTTTGATTTCTAAGTGGCTGGATTACTTTGTTAACATAAATATGACACATAGTTGGGCTGTTAGCCATCCCTTGAGGGAGTACTTTCCATTCATATCTCTGATCAGGACCTTCATGATTCAGTGCAGGGATAGTAAAAGCAAAACCTGGACTATCCTTAGGATGAATTATAATTGAAAAAAAAACAATATTTAATATCTATAACTAAAACATACCAGGTTATTGGCAAAGCAGAAAATTGAGGAATCCCTGATTGAGCAGGTCCCATAATAACCATCTCATTATTAATGGCTCTAAAATCTTGCAATAGTCTCCATTTACCAGATTTCTTTTTGATGACATAAATGGGAGTATTTTGGGGATATACAGTCGGTTGTATATGTCCTTCTGCTAATTGTTGTTTTACCAGGTCATGGACTGCTTGTATCTTTTCTTTAGTCAGGGGCCACTGAGGAACCCATACTGTCTTTCTGATTTTCAGGTAATTTTTATTGTCTCAGTGGCCCTTTCTGAAAATCCAACCCATGTCTCTCTGTTCCTTGATCTATTTGTATTGGTGCTGCTATGACTTATTCTTGTTTTTCTAATCTTTTTTCTTTCCTAAAACCTTGTCTAGTCATAATAGTGGCTGCATTTTGGTTGATGTTATTTGTTAATGTCAAACCTAATTGATCTAGGACATCTCGTCCCCATAAATTTATGGGAAGATGATCCAATACATATGGCTGTATAGTTCCTTCACATCCTTTAGGATCCTTCCTATCTAATACCATTTTACTTCTATGGGGATTAGTCGCCACTTATAGGCCTCGAAGCGTTTGAGTGGCTTGTTGTAATGGCCAATGTTTTTGCCATTCTTGACGAGAGATGATGCTAATGTCTGCACCTGTATCCAGTAGCCCATTCAATTCATGCCCTTGAATATTTAGTTTTAGCATGGGGCGAGAATCTAAATTTAAAGAAAGCATAGCCAAATCTACACCTGTGGAGCCTAATCCCTTGGAACATCTTTCTACAGTACGACTGGAAAATTTATCATACAGGCTGGGTATTATTAGTAACTGTGCTATTCTATCTCCTTGTGAAATTACTGATATGTCCTTTGGAGAACTGGCTATAATTTTTATTTCACCTTCATAATCGGGATCAATCACCCCAGGACTTATCATAAGTTCTTTTAGAGTAGAAGAGCTGCATCCCAATAATAAGCCCATGGTTCCTTTGGGAAGAGGTCCTTTTACCCCTGTGGGAATGATTTGAACTCCCATCTCTGGAGTTAGTACTGATCTGGCAGAGGCGCAGATGTCCAACACTGTGCTCTCTCTGGTTTGTCTGATGAGGGATCTGATGGACAATGTGTCCTGGGCACTACCCTGATGGGGTTGCTGGGTTCCTCCAGTGCTCTGTATATTTGTGGTTTGGGGCCCCGGAGCATTGGAACCCCCTGTCCTATTATTTGGCAATTGAGCCCAATGCCTTTCTCCATGATATCGTGGATAAACACCTGGTCCTTGTTCATTTTTTGATAATTGAGTACCCTCTATGGTGGTTTGAGAACAGCACTCATTAGCCCAATGTCTCCCTCTATGGCATTGTGCCCAAATACCTGGTATTCTACTCCTTTGATACCTAATATTGTTAAACCCTCCTTCTATGGGCCAATTCCTTTTAAAATGTCCTGTTTCTTCACATTGGTAGCATGTTCTTGGTCTGGCATCTAAAGCCTGTTTTACTGTAGCTGCCACAATTTGCCCTTGTTCATTAATGTATCTGGCAACTAAAGCCTGTTTTACTGCAGCTGCCATGACTTGCTCTTGTTCATTAATGTCTGTACATAATTAAATCAATGTGTTTAAATCTTCATTTTTCCATGGTCTAATGATATCTCTGCAACAACGATTCGCTTGCTCATAAGCCAGTTGTTTTAGTAATGGCATTGCTTGTTCTGTATTCCCAAAAACTCTGGTAGCTCTTTGAATAAGCCTATCTACAAATTCAGCATAAGGTTCATTAGCTCCTTGTATTACCTTAGATAATTGACCTTGTAAACCTCCATGTTCTTGTAAAGTCTTCCATGCCTTAATTGCATCTACACCAATTTGTGCACATACACCATGATCATATGCAATTTGCTGCTGCTGATCTTCATAAGGTCCCTTTCCTAACAACATATCTAGATTTCTCTGAGGATAACCAGCTCCTGCATTTCGCCTAGCTGTCTCCTTTCAACATTCCTCATTGGCAACCTTCCATAACATGCATTGTCCTCCATTTAGCACAACATTACACATATTAGCCCAATCCACTGGCTTCATGTTCAAGTTGTTAATGGATTCGACCATGATTACATTGAAGGGTGCTTGAGGACGATAGGTTGTTACAGCCTCTTTTAGCTGCTTCACTGTTTTGAAATTTAAAGCATGGTAAACACGCTGCCCTCCTCCCTCAAATACAGGGCATGTTAATATTTGAGATCTTGTCTCAGGATCCTAACTATCAACTGCGGGAGTTGGGGGCCTCCCAGCATAAGAAAGTGGCCTTGTTAGTTGGACACTTATGTCATCTGGTGATAGAAAGGTGTTAGTAGCAGTCTCCTGTTGTAAATTTCCCCTGATGTTTTTTACTGTTTTACACTTTCTTTCTCTGTCTAACTAGCTTTAGAGGCCTTCTCTTTTACTTGAATTTTTTCCTCTGTCTGACTAGTTAGAGAGACGTTCTCTTTTACTTGAATAGTTTCCTCTATCTGACTAGCTCGAGAGACCTTCTCTTTTACTTGAATTTTTTCTTCTGTCTGACTAACTTGAGACACCTTCTGTTTTACTTGAATCAATATGTCTTCTTCTTCCTCTACCATTGACTGAACTGAAGGCTTTGAACTAAGCAAACAAGATATGAATGTCCACAATGGCAATGTGCCAACTGGCAGAATCCCTGGGCTTTTCTTTTCTATTCTTTTTAAATCTGCACCATGATGGTTCCATTGTGATATATTTAACAACTCCTCCTTAAAAAGCCATGGTCTACATTTTTGTATTGTATCAACAATTGCCATGACTGCTCTTGATTTTACTGGGATGCCTCCTTCCTCTAACAATTTACTTAACACTTTTTTGGTTTGTTTTTTACTAATTTTTGATCCCATATTTCTACTATAATACAAACCAACAAGATAACACCAAAAAAAAAAAGAGATAGAACGAAATAAAAATGGAACAACAAAAAATTATTATAGCCTTTCTCCCTATCTGTTCCTCAGACACAAATAGTTTTTCCTCAGATGTGAGCAGTTTTTCTTCCATCTCACTCATCTCCAGGGACAGGCAACTTAAAACAAAATAGGAATCATAAAATGGCTACCCATCCTCTCGCCCTGCCCTCAAGAGCGAGCAGTTTACTTAATCAGTTACCCTCAGTCGCTCCCCATATGAGCCACCAAATGCCGCTGTCTGGCTGGGCACAATCAGAATCCACTTGTCAAAAGAAACTAACTTTATTTTTAGAACCACACACGCCAAGCAAAACAGCCTCTCAGGAAAAATCCTCCGAACCCCAACTCCCAACACCAGCTTCCCAAAAGCCTCTCCCTCCCACACAAGCCTCTATCCACTTCTCACAATCCTCCTGCTCTTGAGGCAGATTGGCTGGGTCACGTGGGCAGAGCCAAAAAAGTCCCCCAATGAGCAGCTCCATGGTCTGAATGGGCAGGGAAACAGCCCAATAAGCATCACCGCAGAGGAGCCAATCAGCTAGATGTTCCTGGGGCTGCTGTGAGCCAATCATAAGCTGGAAGTCTGAAAGGCGGGGAAACATCTCAATGAGCATCTCCAATGAGCATCACCACAGAGGAGACAATGAGCTAGAAGTTGCTAAGGCCGCTGAGAGCCAATCATCAGCCTGCAGCTGAAAGTTTGCTGGCACCTGGAAGTTTGCTGTGGCCCCTTCGGCTGTGACTATCAATAGGATACGTATGCACCATTCACTGAAGTTAGTTTTCAGTAATAGAAAACAAATATGAATTTCAGGTGGATGAATATTTCTGAAAATAATCTTGTGAAAAGTTGATTATAAATCCACACACTTGAACATGAATGAATTTAGGGAGTGTAAATAAGACACATATATTTCATATTTTGAAAAATCTGGAGAGTGTGTATGTGTGTATACACACACACACACACACACACACAAATTTTAAAATGTAGCAACATATATGCCAATCGAAATTCACCATGAAATATACATCATTCACAGATCTAAAAATATTCAATTTACTTAACAGGGATTTATGTATAATGTTGTTCTCCTAGGAAGCTCACCCATAGGTTCAATTTTCAGTTCCAACAGCATCTAGGAGGAGTGATCTCTTCTCAAAATTTGTATCTGCCAAATCAGCTACCGCACAAAAATATACACGTGATAAAAGGTAGGATTCTTTATGTGCATATAAAATAGATGTGCTGAATAGGATACAGAGAAAGGGAGACAGGAATTCACATATTTGTTAACTTTAAAAACACGTGGAGGACTATTTCAATTAAAAATTGACTAGAATTATAATACCTACTTGCAAAAGGCAAGTCCAAATATATACCATGCCTTCTCTGAACAGCTTCTATTTCTTTTCTGTTAGGATTCTTTTTCTCCATCATATTAGGATTAGTAGTCAGATTCTAGTACAGTATGGGTTAGTGTCAGGGATTCAGTATTTCAAATGGAAAATAGGAAAATGAATCCAATGTGTATGCAAACATATGCTAAACAAAAATCTTTCCACTCTCATCCAGAAAAATGCCTTGACATTACCTTCGCCCCAAGTAAGACACAATTAGAGGAGAAGAATTAGAAAATCTGTTAATACATATCTGGAATGGAAAATGCTCAGGAGTTCACAACCTTGAAGGTGGTAGAGGAGTTTCCAAAAGTAAGGGAAAGGGTAAACACTCCAGAAACATGGAGTTCTGCTTGCCTAAAGACTTCTTGAGAAACTGCCTCTGAGGTTGGGCACTTGAAATATACGTTGTTGTCAGAAGCTTTAGCTTTCTTTGTAGTGAGACCATCAAAGCTGGGTCTTCATCTATGTGACCTGGAGGATGTTGTTTCTTATTTTCCTAATGAACATGTGGCAGCAGTTCTGAATTCTCTCTTTGTAGGTAAACTGTGGCAACTTGGGGCTAAGTGTCTCCCTGTTTGGACTGTGAACCCAGTTGGTAATCCTCCAGTTTTCGTGGTGTTTCTTGCTGCTGCACTTGGAGTTTGGTATTTGCTTCTTGAAATACAAGGATTTCAACTGGGGCACAGTGCTGGAGGGATTTCTGTCACATGTGGTGTGTCAGGGTCTGCATATAAATGCACCAACCAGGCTTCTATCGCACATGCTTGCCCCCTTGACCATAGCAACTTGATTCTGAACATTGCCCTGAAAAATCTCCATATAACAAGATGCCTTTACATATAAGGGTCTGCTGGCTGCAGCATGTCAGTCACAAGCCATTTGGAAGCCAATGGCAGATCCACATGGCCCCAACACAGATGTTTTATCACACACCTGCACATCACTGCTCTAGGCCCCAACTCAGCAGTCTCCAAATTACTGGCATCTCTGTTCTACACCATTCTCATGAAACCAAGTCAATCAAGGCACTGTCTTGTACACTCATGATCAACAGCATAAGATCCAAAGTTACTCCAGTGCCATCTGGTCATGGGAATTTAAAAAATGTCATGGTACTTATCTAGCCATTTTTAAAGGATGAAGTTGGAGGCACTGTGGGTTTAAATTTATTCAGGAACCATTAAATGTTGAGGAAGTTTATTTCAATGAAAGTTCTGGAGAACTCTCAGAGGAAAGTCTTCCCAAAGAGTGACCAAAAAGTCACATGAAGCCAGGCCCATTGAGGTCTACAATATGAGGTCCATGTGAGTTTTGACTCTCAACTATTGCTGCCAAGTCTTTCAGAATGAAATCATGTGATACCCTGGCTGAGATCCCAGTGTTCTGTGGAAAGCTACCCTCGTCCAAGATCTCAGTTTCCAAGAGCGACTCTCATGCATGGCCTCCTAAAACCCCAACACAATTCATGGCAATACTTCTCTGACGTCAGTTCTAGACCTCAGTCTCTAAGGGTATCACACCAGAGTTCAAGCCCAGGTGGACCCAGTCATCACTTCCAACCACCACACAAATAAACACAATTAAAACCAAAACACTCCCACAAGGCCCTCATCCTCTTCCATATAGACACTAATCATAACCTCTTGCTGGAGTTTTCCATGAGGGGCGCAGCCCAAGACAGTGTTCAAAAGAGCTCCCTTGCCACTTATTTTCCTAAAGTCAGCGTGGTTTTTTACCATTTTTGTTTTGGATACACACATGGAATCTTTCTTTAGATCCATGAGGTGCTGAGAATCTAAGCCACAGCATCACACAGGGCCAAGAGGCTGAATCAGACACATCCTTATCCTAAGCAATTAAACAAAGAGCGACAGGTGATGCGCATGCATTTCCATTTGAAAACAGTTTTCATCAGCCTTCCCAAATGGGTGGACTGAGGCAAAGACCTCCTGACATTCAGGTCAACAGAACAATAGGTAAGCAAAAGGCCAAAAGAAGGGTTTTTCCACTGAGACATTACTGGTCACACTGATATCTGTGTTTTCTGAGATGCTCCCATTTCCTTCAGCTATCCAGTACATGGCCATGTCACAGAGCTTGGAGGGGTACATATCTTGGACACAAATCCATAAGACTATTTTGGAGAGTGGCCAGAATTTAGGAAGAAAACATGAACTTAGGAATTTAGTAGGTGTTGCACATCTATAAGACAAGCCACAGTCCATTAATAAATCGGGCAGGATGAATGCTGGGAAGCTTCCTAATAGACAGGACACATCCTTGATGCATTCTCTTTTCTAATGTCTTCAACCATGAACACAGTGGAATACATAGATAAAGAAACACTCACCTTGTCAAACGACCTACTATAAAGAGTCCACACCAAACCAAAAAAAACCCGCCTTTTCCACCTATTCTCAGAAGATGAGACAGAACCAAAAACTCACACCCACACCCACAAAGGCACCTCCTTTCCCAAAGTAGGTCTGTGACTATACAGTGTGTCCTCTGAATGGTGGGCCATACTATGTTACCCCAAAATGGCCTGTCTTGTCTCAGATCTGTTTTCTTTGGCCAACTCTGTGAAGTTGTGAGGATCCATTGGTGAGCCACTTTCTGCTTTCTCAGGAAGGGCCCCTCTTCAGAGCTTTTCTGGCATTTGGCCATCCTCACATCAGTAGGTACCAAGAAAGACTGACTCTGTCCTTGGTAAATCCAAACAAGTGAGACCAATGGGACTGGTACTGGGACTGGCTCTGTGTGCCTGGTTTCCTGGATCCCAAGTTCAGAGATTCCATCACCAAGAAAGTGAGGTAGGTCACTTCCTTCAGGAACTGAATGAGGTCACAGCCTTGGCAACCACTTTGTCCTAACAGATGCTTCCAAGGGTCCCATGAGATGGAGGCTGCACCTACTTCCTCTGACATTTTCATAAGTTAGAATGGTATATCAACCATAGGTACTGGGGAACAGCTCTCCACAGAGGCTTGGTTTGGTCCATCTTCTCTACATTAAGAAGAGAGATTCTGATTAAGACACAACCCTTTATCCTGACCATGTTTTTTTGCCATGGAAGATGACTTTTGCCCTCTCAGGTCGTTCATAGCATCCTACACATTCTCCAGGGATTATTTCTACATGGACCTTTGAGGTTCTCAGCAGGTGGAAGATCCATACATTCCTGTATTGTAATACCAACTCTGTCTCTGCTCTTCTGTAAAGTTAGATTGAGGAACAGTGTATGGTTAGGATTAATAACATGTTCAATATGGGTTAGGAATCATTCTGCTTGATGAACAATGTTATTGGAAACCTGCGATATTTACATGAAAATATAGGTGAAATATAAATATTGAAATATAAATCTAGGTAAGATTTGAATCCTAGAAGGGAATTTGGCCTTTGAGTGGGATACTTAGCTTTGAATTATGTTCTGCACATATGTCTCAGATAAATTGATATGCAATGGCATAGATCCTTGTACCTTCAATGATTGAATGTAGAAGAGAGCATCCAGTTAAAAAAGGGATTTTTGCTAGGATTAGGAATATAGTTGGTAGGATTACGAAGAAGATTGAGTATAGAATTTGGACCAAAAGTTCTTTAGCAATAGGGTTTCTGGTAGAGATTGAATATAAATGTCAGCACATGTGAAGAGTCAGTCACAATGATGAACTGGGGAAAAAAGTAGGAAAGCAGATGTGAATAGAGAGTAGGAAATCAGGCAAATTATAAAATGAGTGAGAGGTTTAGACAGTTTCAACAGGGTGAGATTGAAAATGTAGTCTTAGGAAGAAACACATATGTAATCACCAATAGGATTGACATTTGAGAGCATTAGGCAACCTGGACATGGATGTTTTTAGTAATCCATGTTCACTTTCCATTTAGGCTTTGGGACAGTCATAAGTGTGACCTTTGCATTTTGTGTCCAGAATATTACTGTGATAAAATGTATATGTAGATCAGTTGACATGCATATTTTTCCACCATTTCTGGGAGCAATATTTTGAAGATATAGAAATTATTGTTGGGAGTACACAGAGGTGTACCATGTGTCTATCAATATATAGACAATGCATGAATAGACCATACTGTGAATAAATGATATAACTGGTTTCACTTTGAATAATGGATTGAATTGATATCTGAAAGTATACAAGAAATCTTATATTGATGTACAATCATTCATTTAAACCAGTTTTACATCTAATGGTAATATTAGTGTTATGTTTTATCATGACGGGTGTGTCAGTTTTGCTTCAAAAGTGATAATGGAAATCGAAAATAATGTGTTTGGAAAGAAGTGTCACAAAAAGAGAAGTCAAGAAACATGGAGGAATACATGTGTTCTGAAGCAAAAGTGATTGAAAGCAAAACAAATGTGTATATATTTGCTAAATTGTGAATGAAATATACATCCTATGATGTGCATTAACTGGAGAAATAGTATTTTTGAATAAAAATGAACGTCAAAATACACATTATATCACATAGGAATCTTCTTGCATTGATGTTAAACTGGGTCAGTTACTGTATAAATATTAGAATTTTATTTTGGTGTTATAATACAATTTATTTTAGCACTAGCATGCCACAGAATGTTGAAGAAAGAGCAATGGATTTTTAGTTATAACACTAATAATCTAGCATTTAATGATTATTTTGGGGAGTCTAGAATTTACATAAGGCTATGCAACATATTTTTTTGTATTTAACATTCATAAAATCTTGGAATTTTGGTAATATTTCTCCTTTTTTTATTTTTTCAGTTGTTGATAGACTTTCATTTTATTTATTCGTATGTGGTGCCGAGAATATAACCCACTGCCTCACACATGCTAGACAAGCATGTTAACACTGAGTCACAAACCCAGCCCCTCCACTTTTATCTTTTCATCAAACACTCCTCTCCCTCTTCTTTACTCACTTTCTTCCTCATTTTCCCCCATCTCTCTCTTCCTTTTTCATTTTCCCTCCATAAGTATTTTTCTCTCATAGCATTACAAACAGTACTATGCTATGAAATTTACATTTAAAACTTTTTTTTATAGTCATTCTTTTTTCCTGAGAAAATTCAAAAATTATAACCACCTGATAAATATATTACAATACATTTATTATGCATATGTATCTATATTCATGCATATGTGTTATATATATATATATATATATATATATATATATATATATATATATATATGTATATACATATATATTTAAAAGTACTTTGATTAGCCTGTTAGAAATAATATAGACCAAGTCTTTCTTAATTCTCAAGTCTTCCAGAATTAACATCTTACAGTGAAAATCAAATAAACATATTTAAGTAAACAGGTATCATTCTTATTTATCAATACTGATAATTTAAGGTTTTTATATCACATTTAGCTGTAATATGGTATATTAACTCTTTTGAATTAGAGAATTTTTTTTTTAACAACCTATTATTTAAGGACCATATGCACTGACATTTTAAATGGCTTTCTTGTGATTTCACTTTCTATCAATTGCATATTAATTGCCAAATACTTATTTTAGTAATTTTCATATTCATAATTGATATAAAGTCAATTGATTAATTCTTTTTGTAAGGAGTTACTAATTACAGTAGGGACAGTATTAATAATTCTAAATCTTTATAAAAATGGTACAAAAATATTTTCATGCAAAATTATGTATAATTGCATGCTCTAAATGTTTGATTGTTGATACATATAATAAAGAGCTTTTGATGAGTCTCTTCCCCAGTAAAACAGAAAATGCAAAGATATAGTTGGGTATGTATGTCCAAACAAACATATGGAAAAATACACATTATCATCTAGAAACTATTAAATAAAAGATGAAAAGAACAATCCAACACATTGTACCAACTTGTCAGATGAGGTAGTATTCTGGAAGAATAGCCTAAGTCTAAACCTGGTCCATGTCAAAATATTCACAAAAAAATAAAATATGAAAAATATAGGAAATGCTATGAGTTTTTCTTGAAGGTAAGTGGATTATCCTTTAATCTCAATTATGTGCATTTTTAAAAGCCAGTTTTCTGGTAAAATAAATTTGTGATAGTTACAAGTACACAAAACAAAGTTTCTGCTTAGCAAAATGAATGCATCTCAACTCTTTTTTAGCTGATTTCTTCCCACTCAACTTTAAACCTTTATTTATTTATTTTTTATTGGTTGTTCAAAACATTACAAAGCTCATCCTATATCATCTTTCATACATTTGACTCAATTGGGTTATGAACTCCCAATTTTCCCCAAATACGAGTTGCAGAATCACATCGGTTACACATTCACATTTTTACATAATGTCATATTAGTGACTGTTGTATTCTGCTACATTTCCTATCCCCTACTATCCCCTACTATACCCCCTCCCATCCTCTCCCATCTTCTTTCTCTACCTCATCTGCTGTTGTTCACTTCTCTCCCTTGCCCCACCTTTCCCCAATTTTCCCTACCCCATTGTTTGAAGATGCTATCCTACTTCCATTGCATGCTTTTAGCCCCTTTTTCAAATATAAGAAAGTTGTAATTTTGAGGATTGGTTTCTGTGTCCTCTATTCTGTACCATTGTTCCACCTGCCTATTTTGTTACCAGTACCACGCTGTTTTTGTTACTATTGCTTTTAGTACAGTTTGAACTCTGGTATCACTATACCTCCAGATTCATATTTTCTGTTTAGAGTTGCTTTTGCTATTCTGGGTCTTTTGTTTTTCCATCTTCTAAGATCTTCTTCTCTCTCTCTCTTTAGGGTTCTGTAGTTTTCAGTATATAAAACTTTCACGTCTTTTGTTAGGTTGATTCCCGAGTATCTTATTTTATTTGAGGATATTGTGAATGGAGTGGTTTTCCTCATTTCCATTTCAGAAGTTGTGTTGCTGACATACAGGAATGCCTTTCATTTATGCGTGTTAATTTTATATTCTGCCACTTTGCTGAATTCATTTATTAACTCTAGACGTTTCATTGTAGACCCTTTGGGGTCTGTTAAATATATTTTCATGACATCTGCAAATAGCGATAATTTAAATACTTCTTTTCCTATTTTTATGCCTTTAATTTTTTTTGTCTGTCTAATTGTTCTGGCTAGTATTTCAAGAACTAAATTGAATAGAAGTGGTGATAGAGGGCATCCCTGTTTTGTTCCAGATTTTAGAGGGAATGCCTTCAGTTTTTCCACATTTAGGATGATGCTAGCCTGAGGTTTAGCATATATAGCTTTTACAATGTTGAGGTAAGTTCCTGCTATCCCTAGTTTTTCTAGTGTTTTGAACATAAAGTGATGCTGAACTTTGTCAAATGTTTTTTCTGCATCTATTGAGATGATCATATGGTTCTTGTCTTTATGTCTATTGATGTGGTGAATGGCATTTATTGATTTCCGTATATTGAACAAGCCTTGCATCCCAGGGATGAATCTTACTTGATCATGGTGCACAATTTTTTTGATATGCTTTTGTATTCGATTCGCCAGGATTTTATTGACAAGTTTTGCATCGAAGTTCATTAGAGATATTGGTCTGTAGTTTTCTTTCTTTGAAGTGTCTTTGTCTGGTTTCGGGATCAGGGTGATTTATCCTCATAGAATAAATTTGGAAAAGCTCCTTCTTTTTGTTTTTCTTGAAATAGCTTGAAAAATATTGGTATTAATTCTTCTTTAAAGGTTTTGTAGAACTCCGCTGTATACCCATCCAGTCCATGGCTTCTTTTGGTTGGTAGTTTTTGATGGCTTCTTTCATTTCTTCCTTTGTTATTGGTCTGTTTAAATTGCGTGTGTCTTCCTGACTCAATCTGGGCAGATCTTATGACTTAAAAAATTCATCGATATCTTCACTATCTTCTATTTTATTGGAATATAGTGTTTCAAAATACTTTCTAATTATCTTCTGTATTTCTGTAGTGTCTGTTGTGATATTGCCTGTTTCATCCCGTATGTTAGTAATTTGAGTTCTCTCTCTTCTTCTCTTCATTAGCATGGCTGTGGGCCTGTCAATCTTATTTATTTTTTCAAAGAACCAACTTTTAGTTTTATCAAATTTTTAATTTTTTTTTTGTTTCAATTTTGTTGATTTCTGCTCTAAATTTAATTATTTCTTGTCTTTTACTACATTTGCTGTTGTTTTTCTCTTCCTTTTCTAGGTTTTTGAGGTGTAGTGTGAGTTCAATTATTTGTTGATTTTTTTCTTTTTTTGAGGAAAGAACTCCAAGAAATGAACTTCCCTCTTAAACTGCTTTCATTGTGTCCCATCGATTCCGGTATGTTGTGTCTGTATTGTCATTTGTCTCTAAGAATTTTTTTTATCTCCTCCATTATATCTTCTGTAACCCATTGATCATTCAGTAGCATGTTGTTCATTTTCCATGTGATGTAGGATTTTTCCTTCCTTCTTTCATCATTGATTTCCAGTTTCATTCCATTATTATCAGATATAGTGCATGGTATAATCTCCATGCTTTTATATTTACTAAGAATTGCCCTATGGCATAATATATGGTCTATCTTTGAGTAGGATCCATGTGAAACTGAGAAGAACGTGTATCCACTTGATGATGGCTGATATATTCTATATATGTCGTTTAAGTCTAGGTTACAAATTGTGCTGTTGAGTTTGATAGTTTCTTTATCCAGTTCTTGTCTAGAGAATCTGTCTAATGCCGAGAGTGGTGTCTTGAAGTCACCCATAATTATTGTGTTGTAGTCTATTTGGCTATTGAACTTGAGGAGAGTTTGTTTTATGAACATTGCAGCTCCATTGCTTGGTGCATACAAATTCATAATTGTTATGTCTTGTTGGTGGATGGTTTCTTTTAACAGAATATAGTGTCCTTCTTTATCCCTTTTGATTAACTTAGGTTTGAAGTTGATTTTATTCCACATGAGTATGGCCACTCCTTCTTGCTTCTGAGGGCCATGTGAGTCGTATGATTTTTCCCAACCTTTTACCTTCACCCTGTGTATGTCTTTTCCTATCATATGAGTCTCCTTAAGGCAGCATATTGTTGGATTTATTTTTTTTGATCCAGGTTACTAGCCCATTCTCCTGATTGGTGAATTTAGGCCATTAACATTTAAGGTTACAATTGAAATATGATTTGTTCTTCCAATCATGTTTATTTATTTATTATGTTTTAGTTTGGCTAGTTTTTACTTTTTTGGTTATTTTCCTCCCCCTTTACTGAGATACCTCCTGCTGTTAGTTTTCGGCACTATTTATCAATTCCTCTTCTTGTAGTATTTTGCTCAAAATGCTTTGCAGTGCTGGTTTTCTGGCTGCGAATTCTTTTAGCTTTTGTTTATTGTGAAAGACTTTAATTTCGTTTTCAAATCTGAACCTTAATTTTGCTGGATACAGTATTCTTGGTTGGAATCCATTATTTTTCAGCATTTGAAATACATTGTTCAAGGATCTTCTCGCTTTCAAAGTCTGTGATGAAAAATCAGTCATTAACCTAATTGGTTTTCCCCTGAATGTAATCTGCCTCCTTTCTCTTATAGTGTTTAATATTCTCTCCTTGTTCTGTATGTTGGATATCTTCATAATTATATGTCTTGGAGTTTGTCTATTATGATTTTGAATGTTTGGGGTCCTGTAGGCTTCCAGGATTTGACAATCCGATCCATCTTTCATCTCTGGGATGTTTTCTAGAATTATTTTATTTAATATGTTCTCCATTCCTTTGGTTTGAATCTCTATGCCTTCTTCTATCCCAATGACTCTCATTTTTTATGACATCCAATATCTCTTGAATAGATTGCTAGTGGGATTTAAGCCTCTTTTCTGTGTTGATTATATTCTTTTCAAGTTGATAAACTTTGTCTTCATTATCTGATATTCTGACTTCTGCTTGATCTAGTCTATTTGTAATATTCTCGTTTGAGTTTTTAATTTGGTTAATACTTTCCTGCATTTCTAGTATTACTGTTTGATTTCTTTTAAGATCTCTATCTCCTGGTAAAGCTCGTTGTTTGCCATTTGAGTTTGTTTGTTTAATTCATTTTCAAAATATACTTTTATTGCTTGGACTTGCTGCCTCATGTCTTCTCTAATATTCCTTTCCATCTGAGTTAGGTATGCCTTAAGTTCTTTCCCTATCCCTGTTTCTGATGCTTCTAGGTCCTCCTGTAGAATTAAGTTGTCCTGCATTGTTTGTACTCCTTTCTTTCCCTTGTTTTTTCATGATGCTCATGTTACTTTCCAGCTCTATTTGATTGCTGTGTTTCTGTTTAATTCTATAGATTTGTTTCGGTGTTGTGTATCTCTGTTGTCTCTCCTTTGTGTTGGTAGACTATGCCTGCTAAAGTGGATTCCACTTGTAGGGAATTCCGAAGGCCGAGCTCCAGTGACGTCACCCCTCTGCTTTGGCGGGCCCAGGCTCCTTGCCGAAATGTTCGAATACGGGGATGGAACTGGACTGTCTCCAGTTGGTTTCAGCTCTAGGTCACTGGCGGGTGGGCAATCACTAGCCACCCAGTGGCGCAGTCGGTCTCCTGCGCGCCAGTGTTCTCCAGACGCCCAGTCACGCGGACAGCAGGTGGACTGTCACCTGCGCTTCTGTGTTCTCCAGCTTCCCAGTCACAAGAGCCTGGCCTCTAGTCCCCTGGTTTCTCCTGCTAGTCCTGGTTTCTCCTGGAGACTAGATTTCCCCTGAGTGATGCTTCTCTGCAGTTCAATCTGTATTCTGGGCCTGTCATTTGTTGGGTGTGGAGGGTGTCTATTGGAACCCAGACACTCTATTGTTTTGAGGATCAGTCAGACCGGATCTCCGGTTTCACATTTGGCTCGTTTTTCAGACCCAATTACCAGATCTCAGTGATGAAAATCTTTCTTATAGGTTTCGGTGCACCCCCATTTTGCTGTAAGTTCTTAACAAGATAGTTTTTTGTGGTTCTATCTCGTTATTCACCTGTGCAGTGGCGCGTTACACTGGGTGTGATGCACTCTATTCGTGGCCATCAGGCAATGATGAAATATTATGCTTTGTATGCAGCATTTACTGAAGTTAGTTTTCAGTGTTATTAAACAAATATGTATTTCAGGTGAATGAATAATCTGAATTTCTGAGAATAATCTTGTGAAAAGTTGATTATAAATCCACACACGTGAATATGAATGATTTTAGGGAGTGTATAATAAGACACATATATTTCATATTTTGAAAAATCTGGAGAGTGATATATATATATATATATATATATATATATATATATACACAGAAACACACTCACAGACATTAAAAAGTAGCAATATATATGCCAATCGAAATTCAAAATGAAATATATATCCTTCACATATCCAAAAAAATACATTTTACTGAAAATGGATTTATGTATAATGTTGTTCACCTAGGAGGCTCACCCATAGGTTGAAATTTCAGTTCCAAAAGGGTTTAGGAGGAGTGATCTCTTCTCACAATTTGTATCTGCCAAGTCAGCCACCTCAGAAGAAAGTCTGTGTGATACCAGGTAGTATTCTATATGAGCATATAAAAATACATGTGCTGAATAGGTGACAGAGAAAGGGGAGAGGAATTCACATATTTGTTAACGTTAAAAACACATGGAGAAATATTTCAATAAACATTGACTATATTTTAACTCCAACCCCATATAATGCAAAAGGGAAGTCCAAGTATACACCATGCCTTCTCTGAACTGTTTGTATTTCCATTCTGTTAGGGTTACTATTCTCCATCATATTAGGATTAGTAGTCAGAGTCTAGTAGGTTATGGATTAGTGTCAGAGATTCAGTATTTCGAATAGAAAATAGGAAAATAAACCCATTGTGTTTGCAAATATGTGTGATACAAAAATCTTCCCACTCTCATTCAGAACAATGCCTTGACATTACCTTCTCCCCTAATAAGACACAATTAGAGGAGAAGAGTTAGAAAATCTGTGAATACATATCTGGAATGGAATATTCTCGGTGTTCACAAGCTTGGAGGTGGTAGAGGAGTTTCCAAAAGTAAGGGACAGGGTAAACACTCCACAAACATGGAGCTCTGCAGGCCTAAAGACATATTGAGAAACTGCCTCTGAGTTTGGGCACTTAAAATGTATGTTGTGGTCCGAAGCTTTAGCTTCCTCTATAGTGAGAGCATCAAAACTGGTCTGCATCTATGTGACCTATGGGACATGGTATCTTATTTTCCAATGAACATGAGGCAGCAGTGCTGAATTCTCACTTTGTAGGTAAACTGTGGCAACTGGAGTCTAAGGGTCTCTCTGTGTGGACTGTGAAGCTAATTGATCATGCTCTACTTTTCTTAGTAGAGCACTGGGAGTTTGTTATTTGCTTCACAAATACAAGGAGTTCAACTTGGTCAGAGTGCTGGAGGGAGTTCTGTCACATGTGGTGCCTCAGGGTCTGCAGGAGAATGCACCAGTCAGGCTTCTATTTCACATAGTTTGCCCCCTTGACCATAGCATCCTGATTCTGAACATTGCCCTGAAACCTCTCCATATAACAATATGCCTTTACATATAAGGGTCTGCTTGCTGCACCATGTCAGTTACAAGCCATTTGGAAGCCAATGGCAGATCTACATGGCCCCAACACAGATGTTTTATCACACACCTGCCCACCACTGTTCTAGGCCCACTACTCAGCAGGCTCCAACTTACTGGCATCTCTGTTCTACACCATTTTTAAGAAACGCAGTCAATCAAGGCACTGTCTGGTATACTCATGATCAGCAACTGGACATCAAAAAGTTCTCCAGTGCCACCTGCTCATGAAAATTTCAAAAATTCCATGGTATTTCTCTAGCCATTTTTCAAGGATGAAGTTGGAGGCACTATGATTTTCAATTCACTCAGGAACCATTAAATGTTGAGGAAGCTCATTTCAATGAAAGCTCTGGAGAACACTCACAGGCAAGGCTTCCCAAAGGGTCGCCAAAAGGTCACATGAAGCCAGGCCCATTGAGGTCTGCAATGTGAGATCATGTGTGTTTTGCCTCTCAACTATAGCTGCCAAGTCTTTCAGAATAAAATCATGTGATATTCTGGCTGAGATTCCTCGTGCCTTGTGGAAAGCCTTTCTGGGCACAGATCTCAGTTTCAAAGGGCGACTGTCATTCATGGCCTCCTAAAATCCCAACACAACTCATGGCAATAATTCTCTGAGGTCAGTTCCAGAACTCAGTTTCTAAGGGGAATCACACCAGAGTTCAAGACCAGGTGGAGCCAGTCATCTTTTTCAACCGCCACACAAACTTCCAAAATTAAAACCCAAACACTCCCACAAGGCCCTCATCTTCTTCCATATAGATACTCATTATAAACTCTGGCTGGAGGTTTCCATGAGGGATGCAGAACAAGATAGTGTCCAAAGTTAGCTCCCTTGCCCCTCATTTGCCTAAAGTCGGGGTGGCCTGAACACCTTCCTGTGAACCTGGAGTGATTAAATAGTGTGCCGTTAATACTGCTCTGCTTCTCCAATTTGAGGACGACTGACTGTGCGGTTTAGATTCTTTATGTGAATTGGAAGCATGAGAAAATGCAAGCACCTTTGGGCTTGCCTCTCCTTGGCTTTGAAGAATGCATTTGACGCAAAGAATCCCTCTTCTCACTTGATGGAGGTCAGGAACCTTACAGAGGAAGGCAAGAGACTTCATCCGCAATGACTGATCTTTTGATCATTTTGGTTTTGGTTGAACACATGGGATCCATCAGGTGCTGAGAATCTAACCACAGCCTCACACAGGGCCAAGAGGCTGTTTCAGACAAATCCATTTCCAAAGCAATTAAGCAAAGAGCTACAGGTGATGTCCATTCATTTCCATTTGAAAACTTTTTTCTTCAGGCTTCACAAAGAATTGGCCTGTGGTAAATACCTTCCTGATATTCAGGGCAACAGAACAATAGGTAAGCAAAAAGCCCAAATCAGGGTTTCTCCACTGAGACTTTCCTGGTCACACTAGCTACCCACTACATGGCCATATAACAGAGCTTTTAGGTGGTAAATATCTTGGACACAAAACCATGAAGCTATTCTGCAGAGTGTCCAGAATTCAGAAAGAAAACAGAAACTTATGAAGATATCAGGTGTTGCCCTTTGATAACAAAAGCCACAGTCCATTTATAAATTGGGCAAGATGAATGCTGGGAAGCTTTCTACTAGACAGGACACATCCTTTGATGCATTCTTATTTCTAATGTCTACAACCACGGACACAGTGGGATACACAGACATAGAAGCACTCGCATTGCAAAACGACTAACTAGAAACAGTCCACGCCAATCCAAACAAACAGTCTTTCCTACCTATTCTCAGAACATGAGACAAGACCATGAACATACACCCACACCCACAAAGGCACCACCTTTGCTCCAAGTAGTTCTGTGATTACCCAGAGTGTCCTCTGAATGGTGGGCCATACTATATTCCCCCCAAATGGCCTGTCCTGTCTCAAATCTGGTCTCCTTGGCCAATTCTGTGAAGTTGTCATTAGCCATGGGTGAGCCACTACCTGCTTTCTCAGGAAAGGCCCCTCTTCAGAGCTTTTCTGGCATTTGAACATCCTCACATCTGTAGGCACTAAGAAAGACTGACTCTGTCCTTGGTAAATTGAAGCAAGTGAGACCACTGGGCCTGGGACTGCGACTGGCTCTGGGTGCCATTCTTCCTGGATCCCAAGTTCAGAGAGTTCCATCACAAAGGAAGTGAGGTGAGGTCACTTCCTTCAGAAACTGAATGAGGTCACTGCTTTGGCAACAACTTTGTCCAAATAGTTACTTCTAAGGGCCCATGAGATGGAGGCTGTTCCTACTTCCTGTAACACTTTCAAAAGTTAGAATGGTATATCAACCATAGGCACCTGGGAACACCTCTTCACACAGGCCTGGTTTGGTCTATCTTCTCTACATTAAGTTGATAGAGGCTGATACAGACACATCCCTTCATCCTCACCAGGTTGTTTGCCATGGAAGATGACTTTTGCTCTCTCGGGAACTTCACAGCTGCCTACATCTTCTCCAGGGATTATTTCTACATGGACCTTTGATGTTCTCAGCAGGTGGAAGATTCCCTACATTCCGGTATTTAAAGAGAAACTCTGTCCCTCCTCTTCTGTAAAGTTAGATTGAGGTAACAGTGTATATTTAGGGTTAATAACATGTTCGATTTGGGTTAGGAATCTCTCTGCCGGATGAATAATGGTATTGGGAACCTGTGATATTTACAAGAATATATAGGTGAAATATAAGTATGAAAACAGAAATGTAGGTAAGATATGAAGCCAGAAGGGCATTGGGCCCTTGAGTGGGATACTTAGGTTTGAATTATGTTCTGCACATGTGTCTCAGATGAATTGATATAAAATGGCATAGGACCTTTTACCTTGAATGATTGATTGTTGAAGAGAACATCGAGTTAAAAAGTGATAGTCAGTAGGATTAGTAAGATAGTCAGTAGGTTTATAAAGAAGAGTGAGTATAGGATTTGGACCAAAAGTTCTTTAGCAATAGAGTTTCGGGTAGAGAGTGAATGTAAATGTCAGCATATGTGAAGTATGAGTCACAATGATGAACTAGGGAAAATATGTAGGAAAGCAGATATCAATAGAGATATTAGGAAATCAGGCAAAGTGTAAAGTGAGTGATAGAATTAGACATTTCCAATAGGCTTGAGGTTGAATATATAATCTTAGGAAGAAACAAATATGTAGTCATCAATAGGATTGACATTTGAGAGCATTAGGTAACCAGGACATGGTTGTTTTTGGTAATCCATGCTCACTTTCCATTTAGGCTTTGATACAATCATGAGTTTGACCTTTGCTTTTTGTGTCCAGAATATTACTGTGATAAAATGTATATATAGATAAGGTGACATCAGTATTTCTTCCACCATTTCTGGGAGCAATATTTTGAAGAGGTACAAATTAGTAATGGGGGGACAAATAGGTGTACACTGTGTTTATGAATATAGAGATAATGCATTAATAGACCATACAGTGAATAAATAACATAACTGGTTCCAACTTTAAATAATGGATTGAATTGAAATGTGAAAATATACAGGAAATTTTATATTGATATGCATACATTCATTCCAACCAGTTTTACATCTAATGGTAATATTAATGTTATAGTTTATCATGAAGAGTGTGTGAGTTTAGCTTCAAAATTGATTATGGAAATCGAAAATAATGTGTTTGGAAGAAATCTCATGAAAAGACCAGTCAAGTAACATGGAAGAATTCATGTGTTCTGAAGCAGGAAGTGAAACAAATTCTTATTAATTTTCTAACTTGTGGATGAAATATATGTCCTATGATGTGCAAAAACTGAAGAAATACTAACGTACCAGTGTTGAATTAAAATAAAGGTCAAAATAGACATTAAGTCCCATAGGAATCTACTTGCATTGATGTTAAACTTTGTCTGTTACTGTAGAAATATTAGGATTTGTAAGCACCATTGATTGAAGTTAGTTCTCATACTGGGAAACAAATATGTATTTCAGGTAGATGAATATTTCTGAGAATAATCTTGTGAAAAGTTGATTATAAATCCACATACATGAACATTGATGGAGTGTATATAAGAGACATATATTTCATATTTTATAAAATCTGGAGAGTGTGTGTGTGTATATATATATATATATATATATATATATATATATACAGAAAACACAAAAATACATTAAAAAGTATCAATATATATGCCAAACGTAATTTATCAGTAATATATATCATGCACAGATGAAAATATATTTATTTTACTGAACATGGATTTATGTATAAATTGTTCTACTGGGAAGCTCACCCATAGTTTTAATTTTCAGTTCCACCAGCGTTTACGAGATCTCTTCTCACAACTTGTTTCTGCCCAGTCAGCCAACTCAAAAAAATGTACGTGTGAGACCACGTAGGATTCTATATTTGCATATAAAAATACATGTGCTGAGTAGGCTACATAGAAAGGAAGACAGGAATTTACATATGTGTTAACATTAAAAACACATGGAGGACTATTTCAATTAAAAATTGAGTAGATTTAGAATACCTACCCTCTATCATGCAAAAAGGAAGTCCAACAATACACCATGCCTGCTGTAAACTGCTTGTATTTTCATTCTGTTTGGGTATTTTTCTCCATCATATTAGGATTAGTAGTCAGAGTCTAGTAGGGTATGAGTTAGTGTCAAGAATTCAGTATTTCAAATGGAAAATTGTAAAATGAATCAATGTGTATGCAAATGTGTGCTACACAAAAATTTTCCCACTCTCATTCAGAACAATGCCTTGACATTACCTTCACCCCAAGTAAGACACATTTAGAGGAGAAGAGTTAGACAATCTTTGAATACATATCTGAAATGAAAAATGTTCAGGAGTTCACAACCTTGGAGTTGGTAGAGGAGTTTCCAAAAGTAAGGGACAGTGTAAAATCTCCACAAACATGGAGATTTACCAGCCTAAAGACTTCTGGAGAAACTGCCTCTAGGTTGGGCACTTGAAATATATGTTGTTGTCAGGAGCTTTAGCTTCCTTTCTAGTGAGACAATCAAAGCTTGGTCTGCACATCTGTGACCTGGAGGACATGGTTTATAATTCTCCAATGAACATGAAGCAGCAGTGTTGATTTCTCTCTTTGTAGGTAAACTATGGCCACTGGGTCTAAGTGTCTCCCCATGTAGACTGCTAAGCCATTAGATCATCCTCCACTTTTGAAAACGTTTCTTGATACTGCACTCGGAGTTTGGTATTTGCTTCATGAAATACAAGGAGTTAAACTGGGACAAAGGGCTGGAGGAAGTTCTTTCACGTGTGGTGGGTCAGGGTCTGCAGGAGAATGCACCAACAGGGCTTGTATACCACATAGGTTGCTCCCTTGACCATAGAAACCTGATTTTGAACATTGCCCTGAAACCTCTCTATATAACCAGATGTCTTTACATACAGGATCTGCTGGCTGCACCATGTCAGTCTCAAGCCATTTGGAAGCCAATGGCAGATCCACATGACCCCACCACAGATGTTTTATCACACACTTGCTCACCACCGCTCTGGGCCCATTACTCAACAGGCTTCAAATGACTGGCATCTTTTTTCTACACCATTTTCATGAAAACCAGTCAATCAACACACTGTCTGGTACACTCATGATCAGCAACTGGACATCCAAATGTTCTCCAGTGCCACCTGGTCAAGGAAATTTCAAAAATTTCATGGTATTTATCTAGCCAATTTTCAAGGATGAAGTTGGAGACACTGTGGGTTTCAATTCATTCAGAAATTATTTAATGGTGAGGAAGCTCATTTCAATGAAAGCTCTGGAGAACTCTCACAGGCAAGGCTTCCCAAAGAGTGACCAAAAGGTCACATGAAGCCAGGCCCATTGAGGTCTACAATTGAGGTCCATGTGTGTTTTGACTATCAAATATGTCTGACAAGTTTTTCAGAATAAAATTGTGTGATATCCTCCTGAGATTCCCAGTGCTCTGTGGAAAGCGACACTGGGCCTAGATCTCAGTTTCCAAGGGTGACTCTCATGCGTGGCCTCCTAAATCCCAACACAATTCATGGCAATATTTCTCTGAGGTAACTTCCAGAACTCAGTCTCTAAGGGGAATGACACCATAGTTCAAGCCCAGTTGGATCCAGTCATCTCTTCCAACCTCCACACGAATGACCACAATTAAAACCAAAACACTCCCACATGGCCCTCATCTTGTTAAATATAGACACTCATCATAAACTCTGGCTGGAGGTTTCCATGCGGGACGCATCCCAAGACAGTGTCCAAAATATTCTCCCTTGCCCCTCATTTGCCTAAAGTCAGGGTGGCCTGGACACCCTTCCTGTGAACCAGAAATGATCAAATAGGCCTGCCATTAATACTGCTCTGCTTCTCCAATTTGAGCCCTATTGACTCTCAGGTATAGATTTTTTTATGTGATTTGGAGTCACGAGAAAACACAAGCACCTCTGCAGGACTTTGAAAAACTCATTTGACCAAAAGGATCCCTGTCTCACTTGATAGAGGTCAGGTACCTAACAGAGGAAGGCAAGAGACTCATCCACAATTACTGAATTTTTGCCATTATGGTTTTGATTGCACACATGGTATCTATCTTTAGATCCATCATGTGCTGAAAATTTAAGCCACAACCTCATACAGGGCTAGGAGGCTGATTCAAACACATCCCTTTCCAAAGCAAAGAACCACAAGTTATTCCCATTTATTTCCAATTTAAAACTGTTTTATTCAGGCTTCACAAAGGGGTGGCCTGAGGCAAAGACCTTCCTTACATTCAGGGCAACAGAACAATAGGTAAGCAAATGAACCAAAATATGGTTTCTTCACTGAGCGTTTACTGGTCACAATGATGTCTGAGTTTTCTAAGATGTTCCCATTTCCTATAGCTATCAAGTACATGGCCATGTCACAGAGCTTGGGGGTGGTATGTATCTTGGACACAAAACTATGAGGCTATTCTGGAGAGTGGCCAGAATTCAGGAAGAAAACAGGAACTTAGGAAGTTAGTAGGTGTTGCCCATCCATAAGGAAAGCCACAGTCCATTCATCAACTAGGCCTGATGAATGCTGGAAAGTTTTCCACTAGACAGGACACATACATTGATACATTCTATTTTTGAATGTCTACAACCATGGACACAGTGGGATACACAGACATAGAAGCACTCGCCTAGTCAAACGACTTTCTAGAAACAGTCCACTCCAATCAAAACAACAGCCTTTCCTACCTATTCTCAGAACATGAGACAAACCACAAACTCACACCCACACCCACAAAGGCACCTCCTTAACTCAAGTAGGTCTGTGACTATCCGGAGTGTCCTCTGAATAGTGGGCCATACTATGTTCCCCTAAAATGGCCTGTACTGTCTCAGATCTGGTCTCCTTGGCCAACTCTGTGAAGTTGTCAACAGCCAGCGGTGAACCACTACCTGCTTTCTCAGTAAAGGCCCCTCTTCAGAGCTCTTCAGGCATTTGGCAATCCTCATATCAGTAGGTACCAAGGAAGACTGACTCTGTCCTTGGTAAATCCAAACAAGTGAGACCACTGGGATTGGGACTTGGACTGGCTCTCGGTGCCTGGCTTCCTGGATCCCAAATTCAGAGATTTCCATCACCAGGAAAGTGAGGTGAGGTCACTTCCTTCAGGAACTGAATGAGGTCACTGCCTTGGCAAGCACTTTGTCCTACCAGATTCATCCAAGGTTCCCATGAGATGGAGGCTGCCACTACTTCCTGTGACACTTTCACAAGTTAGAATGGTATATCAACCATAGGCACCTGGGAACAGCTCTCCACACAGGCATGGTTTGATCAATCTTCTCTACATTAAGAAAGGAGAGGCTGATTCAGACACATCCCTTAATACTGACCAGGTTGTTTGTCATGGAAGATGACTTTTGCTCTATTAGGTCCTTCATAGCTGCCTGCAACTTCTCCAGGGTATCATTTCTGCTTGTACCTTTGATGTTCTCAGCAGGTGGAAGAGCCCCTACATTACTGTATTGTAAGACAAACTCTCTCCCGGCTCTTCTGTACAGTTAGTTTGAGGGTACAGTGTATGGTTAGAGTAATAACAGGTTTGATTTAGGTTAGAAATCATACTGAGGAATGAACAATGGTATTGGGAACTCGCGATATTTACGAGAATATATAGGTGAAATATAAGTATGAAAACAGAAATCTAGATAAGATTTGAATCCAAGAAGGGCATTGGGCTGTTGATTGGGATACTTAGCTTTGAATTATATTCTGCACAGATGTCTCAGATAAATTGATATACAATGGCATAGGACCTTGTACCTTGGATGATTGATTGTCAAAGAGAATTTCCAGTCAAAAAGGGATAGTCGGTAGGATTAGGAAGATAGTTGGTAGGTATAGAAAAAAGAGTGAGTATAGGATTTCGAACAAAAGTTCTGTAGCAATAGGGTTTCGGATAGAGAGTGAATGTAAATTTCAGCACATGTAAAGAGTCAGTCACAATGATGAACTCAGGAAAATATGTATGAAAGCAGATATCAATGGAGACATTAGGAAATCAGGAAAAGCATAAAGTGAGGGTTAGTATTAGTCATTTTCAACAGGGTTGAGGTTGAATATATAATCTTAGAAAGCAACAAATATGTAGTCACCAATAGGATTGATTTGCGAGCATTAAGCAACCTGGACATGGATGTTTTTAGAAATCCATGCTCACTTTCCATTTAGGATTTGGTGAAAGGTTAATAAGATAGGTACTTGTCACTTCCTGTTTTTCTGTATGCTTAACAAAACACTGTTGAAACCTTGAGGACTGTTTGCTAATTTTTTTCCCAGAATGTGATGTCCCCGACTGCCAAACAGAGAATGTACACCCTCACCTGTTTGCACGCAAACCGCCCACTCGCCCTGACCCATCAATAAGCTTCCCTCCCTGCCCTCTTCAAGGAAAGTATATAAGCTCTGCTTAAGCTGTTCTCATTGCTCTCTGCTCTATTCAAGTGAGCACTGAGCAACCAGATTGCTAGACTCCCAATAAACCCAGGGTAACTTTTGATGTGGAGGGGACCCCAGTAAACTTTGAAGTGGATACAGGGGCAGTATACTTAGTCCTTAAGGCCACACTGGGCCCTCTATCAAATAAAAGCTCTCTATTTCAAAGTGCTAACACCAGTAAATATGGGAATTAGACAACTAAGAAAACCATGGACATGAGGAAAGGAAAAATCCATCACTCCTTCCTAATAATCCCAGAATGCCTGGCCCCATTGATGGGCAGAGATCTGCTCACCAAGCTCCGGGCCAAAATGACTTTTAACCATGAAGGCCCCAAAATGATATTTCTAATTCCTTTAGTATAAACTCCTATATTCACGGCTTTAAATATGTCAGTAGAAGATGAGCAGCAACTCTTCACAACCCCCAAGACTGATCAAACAGGCAAGCTACCCCAGAAATGGATAACAGATTACCCAGATGCCTGGAAAAAAACTGCTGGGTTAGGACTAGCCATGAAACAACCTCCAAAAACAGTGGAGTTCAAAACCTCAGCCTCCCCAATCAATGTCAAAAAATATCCTCTGAGCAAAAAAGCTAAAGATGGGATAAGGCCCCATATTCAGAAATATCTGGCCTTAGGGTCCTAAGGCCTTGTCAATCATCCTAAAACACTCCCCCGCTACCAGTATAAAAAGCCAGGAGCCGGGGACTATCCCCCATTAAAGACATAAGAGAGACCTACAACAGAGTGTAGGACATTTACCCCAGTGTACCTAATCCGTACAATATGCTTATCACTCTGAACCCTGAGAGGAAATGGTATACTGTTCTGGACTTAAAAGATGCTTTCTTTTGCTTGCCTCTGCATAAATATAGTCAGTTGCTGTTTGCTTGCTAGTGGGTAGACCCAGAAACTGGAACGTGTGGTCAACTAACTTGGACTAGACTCCCCAAAATGGTTGAAAAACTCCCCCACTCTCTTTGATGAAGCCCTCCAAAGAGATCTCAACAGCTTCAGAACTACGCACCCCGAAGTCACCCAGCTTCAATACGTGGATGACCTGCTACTGGCACCCAACACCAAGGATATCTGTGAATCTGGGACCCAAGCAGTATTATGTGAGCTTCCTCAACTCGGGTATAGAGCTTCTTCCTAAAAGGCCCAAATTTGCCAGCAAGAAGTAATCTTCCTGGGCTATTCCTTTAGGGGCAGTAAACGATGGCTCACTGAGCCCAGAAATCAAACGGTTGTGCAGAAACCACCCCCATCTAACAGCAGACAACACAGAGAGTTTCTTGGGACTCCTGGGTTTTGCAGGTTAAGAATTCCTGTGTTTGGGTCCTTAACTTCTCCTTTACACCCGCTGTTAAAGGGAGATGCCCAATTCTAATGGACCTCTGAGATCCAGCAAGCTTTTGATAACATCTAAGGACACTGACACTGTACTCCTCAACTTCACTGAGCAAAGCCTGAAATTTCAGAAAGCCCTACACTACGTTAAAAATGTACATCAGTTCACTCACCTTGGTTCAAAGAAATTGCAGGCATTCCTGAAGGATCAAGAACAGAGTTTTCCACTAACCGACTCACAGTGAAAGGAAATAACTGAACAGGTAAAAAAAAGCCTGTCTGGTCTGTCAATAGGTTAATGCTTACACTTCCAAGCTTCCGGCAGGAAAGCACCTACGAGGAACCAGACCAGGACAATTCTGGGAAGTGGACTTTACTGAAATTAAGCAAGCATGGTATGGACTTAAATATCTCCTACTCTTTGTAGATATATTTCAGGATGGATTAAAGCCTCCCCCCCCCCCAAAAAAAAAAGGCGCAAATGGTGGTCAAGAAGATCCTGAAAGATATTTTTCCAAGGTACGGCCTGCCTAAGGTAATAGGGTCTGATAATGGACCAGCGTTCATGGCCCAGGTAACTCAGGGGTTAGCCAGGACCCTGGGGATTAATTGGAAGTTACATTGTGCTTATAGACCCCAGAGTTCAGGACAGGTAAAAAAATTAAATAGAATCATTAAAGAGACCTAAACGAAATTAAGCTTAAAGAGTAGCATAAAAGATTGGACTATGCTCCTGCCTTATGCACTATTTCATGCAAGAAATACTCCCTCTGTTTCTTTGTGTAACCTCACCCCCTATGAAATTCTCTATGGGGCCCCATCTCCAGTAAGAGACCTAACCCTAACTCAAAGATCTAACGATCCCTTCCACACCACCTTGCTTGACAGACTTAAAGTTCTGGAAGGAACTCAGCAATACCTGTGGAAACAGCTGGCCACTGCCTACCAACCTGCTGAAGAGGGTACTCCACATCTATATCAAGTAAGAGACTTTGTCTACATAAGACAACATCAGGTGTCATCCCTGGAACCCGGCTGGACAGGACCATACCAGGTGCTACTTATAACACCTACAGTGCTAAAGTTAGACGGAATCACTTCCTGGTTCCTAATTCTCATCTCAAGCCTGTGCCCTGTCCAGAATCTGGCTGAAAAATGGAAAAGACTGGTAACATTTTCAAAATGTATATTCGCCATGTGAATAAGACTATAGACTCTCCAATTGGTCACCAGTAGTCCTAACCCTCATCAACCCGTTCAGCAGCGATGGCTGATCACAAATCCTACTAGACAAGAAGTATGGTCTATCGCACATACAGCCCACTTAGGGACGTGGTGGCCATCTCTCCACCAAGAAATTTGTCAGCTGGATATACGTCTTTCCTATTGGGAAATCCCTGATGAAGAGGATCCCCAAAAATTCCATTAAATACTTTCCATACAATAGATAATGGAAACAAACATTATGGATGTAGGGACACGCGAGCCAGATGCAGGTTGGCTAGCCTAGATTACTATGTTTGCCTGGCGGACTACCAAAGCCAAAAACAGCCACGACTGTGTGGGGGAAAAGCCAACTTCTTCTGTAAATAATGGGGATGTGAGGATACAGGGGCTACCTGGTGGAAGCAAAACTCCTCATCAAATTCAGTACACAGCATTGGCCATATTACAAGTTAGATAACAAAAACCGATGGCCACCAGAGGGGTCTCTAGATCCTCAAATTTTGCGTGACCTTTTCAACTTCGACAAGTGCTCAAAAGTGTGGAAGGAAATTCCCCTACGTGTAGGCCTTTTCCCTCCTATGCTCAAATCCTGAACTATGATTCTCCAATAGATACTCACCCGCAGCCTTCTGCCCCAGACTCTCTGCTGTCACTCCCACATCAGCAACCTGATTTCTCAGCTCCAGTTACTAGATCAAAAACCCAAATTTCCGTCGGTTCTCAGACCATTGCCCCTTGCTGAGCTTGCAGGTACTGAGGTACCCTTCCACCCTCTCACTCCTCTCTCCTCCTGTCAGTGCCCACACCGGGTCCCACCAGGTCCTCTTACCAGCTAACCCAAAGCTCAAACCAGCTAAGGAGTGCCCTCAGACGCCTATCAAAGATGTAATTAAAATGGCCTTTAAAGTTGCTTTGTCATCACTGAAAACAGGTTACTAAGAATTTAAAGTCCCTCACAGGCTTTTTGGGATATTCACTCCCGTCTTCCCCTCTGCTCTACCTGTTCTACTGCTCAAGTTTTGTTGCCAGGAAAATCCCAAACCCCTTTCCCATAATTCTTTTATATCTCTTTTTCCTCATCCTCAGATCCACGGAGCTGCTCTCATCCCCTGCCTTCCCTGTCTTCCCCTCTGTACCAGGCCCACAGAATAGTCTTAAATGACCTTCTCCAGAAGTCTTCACCATGGCTGACTTTAAGCCTTTCAGCAACACAGTTCCTATAAAAGAGTTCAATGTAGATAAACTTCCTCTATTCGTGTTGCTCTGTTCTACTTGGCCACTGGCTGGAAAAATCAGCACTCCTAAGCTAGACAGCCCCTTAGTAGTTTTTAACAAAATATATGAAGAAGGCCTCTGGCCTAGAGCTGGGGCTTCATAGAGATGGCTACATTTCTAAGATATAGAAGTTACCAACTGGGCTCCATGGTAACAGCTGGCAGGGAGGAAAAGAAAAAAAAAGAAGAAAAAAGCTCTCCCCCTCCCAGGTGTCCTTAAGAAGTTAACTTTCCCAGAACAGAGGAAAAAAAAAACAGAAACAAAAACTGCTTTTTGTGAACTTCTGCAGACTGTGAACTTCTGAGCCCCTTCCCTTACATGCTGGGTACAAAATTCTGAAACAACCTAAACTTTGGGTTCAGGGATTAATTGATTACAACAGAAGCAATGCCCTCTAAATCCGGATGCAACCAAATAAGACTGTTTCCCTGTCTTCTGTGCTATCTTAGGTACCTTGCCTTGTCCATCTCTACAGCAGTACAATTCTATACACTTAAACATTGTTTATGTTTTCATAATATGGTCAACAGATGTGATTAATTATGTAATGGTGCAGATGTTTTCCAGAGTGCTCTATCATGACGCAGGTACATTTAAATATCAAATAGGGGGGCAAACAACCCGGTTCTGCCAGGAACCTGTATCCCTCACTTTAGTCATCCTATTATGAATAGGAGTTGCTGCAGGGGTGGGCACAGGAACCACTGCCCTGGTCCATGGGACACAACAAATGACCCAATTAGAAGCAGTAATAGACCAAAACTTAAAGATATTAAAAACCTCCTTCACAGCTTTACACGAATCTTTAACCTCTCTCTCTGAAGTTATTTTACAGAACAGTCGAGGGTTGGACCTCCTCTTCATGAGAGAAGGGGCCTTCGTCCTGCATTGAGGGAAGAATGTTGTTTTTATGCCGACCATACTGGAGTTGTAAAAAAATCTATGATTAAATTAAGAAGATGCCTTGAAGAGCATCAACAAGAGAGAGAGGCCCAAAAAAGGTGGTTTGAGTCTTGGTTCACAAAGCCCCCTCATTAACTACGTTTTCATCAGCCCTGGCCAGTCCATTAATAATCCTCATATTATTGGTAATTGTAGGACCCTGTTTGATCAACCGTGTAGTTTCCTTTCTCCATGCTCAAATTGGACAAGTTAAACTTATGGTAATCAGAAAACAATATACCACACTAGTAAACATAAAATGTGACACCCCCAATAATCATTTTTATGATTAAAAGTAACCAAATGAAGAAGTGGGGAATGAAAGGTTAATAAAATAGGTACTTGTCACTTCCAGTTTTTCGGTATGCTTAACAAAACACTGTTGATGTCTTGAGAACTGTTTGCTAATCTAGTTCCCTGAAAGTGCTGTACCCAACTGCAAAACTGCAGAATGTACTTCCTCACCCATTTGGACGCAAACCGCCCACTCGCCCTGACCCATCAATAAAATTTCCTATCTGCCCTCTCCAAGGAAAGTATATAAGCTCTGCTTAAGCTGTTCTCAGGGCTCTGTGCTCTATTCAAGGGAGCTCTGACCCCAGCATGCTGGACCCCCATAAATCCTTGGCTGTTGCATGAGACAGTCTCTGGTAGTCTCTTCCTCCGACACTCGCCTGACCTTTACATTGGTAAAATAATAAGTGTCATCTTTGCTTTTTGTGTCCAGAATATTACTGTGATAAAATGTATAGGTAGATAAGGTGACGTGAGTATTTCTTCCACCATTTCTGGGAGCAATATTTTGAAGATGTATAAATTAGTATTGGAGGTACAAATAGGTATATCCTGTGACTCTGAATATAGAGATAATGCATGAATAGACCATAATGTGAATAAATAATATAATGGGTTCCAAATTTAAATAATGGATTCCATTGATATCTGAAAATATACAGGAAATCTTATATTGATATACATACATTCATTTCAACCACTAATACATCTAATGGTAATATTAGGATTATGGTTTATCATGAAGAGTGTGTGAGTTTTGCTTCAAAAGTGATCATGGAAATTAAAAATAATGTGTTTGGAAAGAAGTCTCATGAAAAGCCCAGTCAAGAAACCTAGAGGAATTTATGTCTTCTGAAGCAGGAAGTGATGAAAGTGAAACAACTGCCTATAAGTTTGCTAACTTGTGGATGGAATATATATCCTATCATGTGGATAAATTGAAGAAATAGTATTGTACCAGTGCTGAATAAAAATGACCTTCAAAATACACATCATGTCCCACTGGAATCTACTTGCATTGATGTTAAACTGGGTCAGTTACTGTAGAAATAATAGTATTTGTATGCAAAATAAACTGAAGTTAGTTTTAAGTACTGGAAACAAATATGTATTTCAGGTGGATGAATATTTCTGTGAAAAATCTTGTGAAAAGTTGATTATAAATCCATATACATGAACATGAATGAATTTAGAGAGTGTATATAAGACACATATATTTCTGGAGAGTATATATATATATATATATATATATATATATATATACACACACACACACATACACACACACACACAAAATGCACACACACACACACAGACATTAAATTAGCAATATATATGCCAATCGAAATTTATCATGATATATATATCATCCACAGATGCAAAAATATTTCTTTAATTGAACATGGATTTATGTATAATGTTGTTCAACTAGGAAGCTCACCTATAGGTTGAATTTTCAGTTCCAACAGCATTTAAGAGGAGTGATCACTTCTCACAAATTGTATTTGCCAAATCAGCCACCTCACAAAAATGTACATGTGATACCAGGTATGATTCTATATGTGCATTTAAAAGTACATGTGCTAAATAGGATACAGAGAAAGGGAGACAGGAATTCACATATTTGTTAACCTTAAAAACACATGGAGAACTATTTAAATTAAATATTGACTAGATTTATAACACCTACCATTAATCATGCAAAATACAACTACAACTATACACTATGATTTCTCCTAACTGCTTGTATTCCTATTCTGTTTGTGTTATTTTTCTCCATCATATTAGGAGTAGTAGTCAGAGTCTAGTAGGGTATGGGTTCATGTCAGAGATTCAGTATTTTGAATGGAAAATTGTAAAATGAATGCAATGTGTATGTAAATATGTGCTACAAAAAAATGTTCACACTCTCATCCAGAACATTGCCTTGACATTGCCTTTGTTCCGAGTAAGACACAATTAGAGGAGAAAAGTTAGAAAATCTGTGAATATATATCAGGAATGAAAAATGCTCAGGAGTTCACAACCTCCGAGGTGGTAGAGGAGTTTTCAAAAGTAAGGGACAGGGTAAACATTTCTCAAACATGGAGCTCTGCTGGTGTAAAGACTTCTTGAGAAACTTCCTCTGAGGTTGGGCACTTAAAAATATATGTTGTTGTTAGGAGCTTTAGCTTCCTTTGTTGGGAGACCATCAAATCTGGGTGTGCAACAATGTGACCTGGAGGATATTGTTTCTAATTTTCCAATGAACATGAGGCAGCCATGCTGAATACTCTCTTTGTAGTTTAACTATGGTCACTGCGTTGTAAGTGTCTCCACCTGTGGACTGTGAAGCCATTTGGTCATTCTCCAATTTTCGTGGTGTTTCTCACAGGTGCACTGGGAGTTTGGTATTTGCTTCATGAAATACAAGGAGCTAAACTGGGACACAGTGCTGGAGAGAGTTATGTCCCGTGTGGAGGGTCACGGTCTGCATGAGAATGCACCAACCAGGATTCAATCCCACATAAGTTGCCCCCATTTCCATAGCAACCTGATTCTGAACATTGCCCTGAAACCTCTCTATATAAAAAACACCTTTGCATAGAAGGGTCTGCTGGCTGTACCATGTCAGTCACAAGCCTTTGGGAAGCCAATGGCAGATCCACATGTCACCACCACACATGTTTTATCACACACCTTCACACCACTGCTCTAGGCCCACTAATGAGCAGGATCCAACTTACTGGCATCACTGTTCTACACAAATTTCATGAAACCCAGTAAATCAAAGCACTGTCTGGTACACTCATCATCAGCAACAGGACATCCAAAAGTTCTCCAGTGCCACCTGGTCATGGGAATTTCATAAATTTCATGGTATTTATCAAGCCATTTGTCAAGGATGAAGTTGGAGGCTCTGGGGGTTTCAATTCATTCAGGAACCATTAAATGTTGAGGAAGCTCATTTCAATGAAAGCTCTAGAGAACACTCACAGGCAAGGCTTCCCAAAGAGTAGCCAAAAGGTCACATGAAGCCAGGCCCATTGAGGTCTACAATGTGAGGTCCATGCGTGTTTTGACTCAACTGTGGCTGCAAAGTCTTTCAGAATAAAATCATGTGATATCCTGGCTGAGATTCCCAGTGCTCTGTGGAAAGCCACTCTGGGCCTAGATCTCAGGTTCCAAGGGCAACTCTCATGCATGGCCTAGTAAAATTCAAACACAATTGATGACAATGCTTCTCTGAGGTCAGTTCCAGAACTCAGACTCTAAGGGGAATCACACCAGAGTTAAAGCCCAGGTAAACCCAGGCATCTCTTCCAACTGCCACACAACTTACCACAATTCAAAACAAAATTCTCCCACATGGCCCTTATCTTCTTCCATGTAGACCCTCATCATAACCACTGGATGGAGTTTTCCATGAGGGGCACAGACCAAGACAATGTCCAAAATAACCTAGCTTTCCCCCGATTTGCCTAAAATCAGTGTGGCCTGGAAACCCTGACTGTGAACGAGGAGTGATCAAATAGGTCTGCCATTAATACTGCTTGGCTTCTAAAATTTGAGGCCTACTGACTGTGGGGTTTAGATTCTTTATGTGAATTGGAGTAATGAGAACACCCAAGCACGTATGGGCTAGCCTCTGCAGGGCTTTGAATAACTCACTTGACCCAAAGGATCCCTATTCTCACTTGATAGATGTCAGGAACCTTTGAAAGGAAGGCGAGAGTCTTCATCCACAATGACAGCTCTTTTGGCTATTTTGGTTCTGTATGCATCCATGGGATCTTTCTTTAGATCCATCAGGTGCTGAGAATCTAAGCCACAGCCTCACACAGGGCCAAGAGGCTGATTCAGACACATCCCTTTCCAAAGCAATTAAGCAAAGAGCCCTAGGTGATGCCCATTCATTTCCATTTGAAAACTGTTTTCTTCAGGCTTCACAAATTGGTGGCCTGAGGCAAAGAACTTCGTGACATTCATAGCAACAGAATAATAGGTAAGCAAAAGGCCCAAAGCAGGGTTTCTCCACTGAGATTTAGTGGTCACACATATATCTGATTTTTCTGAGATGCTCACAATTCACTTGAGCTATCCAGTACATGGCCATGTCACAGAGCTTGGAGGTGGTACATACCTTAGAGACAAAACCATGAGACTATTCTGGAGAGGGGCCAGAATTCTGGAAGAAAACTGTAACTTAGGAAGATTGCAGGTGTTACCCATTGATAAGGCAATCTGAACTCCATTCATAAATTGGGCAGGATGAATTCTGGGAAGCTTTCTACTAGACAGGACACATCCATTGATGCATTCTTTTTTTCTAATGAGTAGAACCACGGACACAGTGAGGTAAACAGACATAGAAACACTCGCCTTGTCAAATGACTTACAATAAACAGTTCATTCCACAGCACATAAAGCGCCTTGCCTACCTATTCTCAGAAAATGAGACAAAACCACAAACCAACACCCACAAAGGCAGCTCCTTCCCCCAAGAAGGTCTGTTACTATCCGGAGTGTCCTCTGACTGGTGGGCCATATTATTTTCCCCCTAAATGGCCTGAAATGTCTCAGATCTGGTCTCCTTGGCCAACTCTGTGAAGGTGTCAGGACCCAGAGGTGAGCCACTACCTGCTTTCTCAGGAAAGGCCCCTCTTCAGAGCTTTACTGGCATTTTGCAATCCTCACATCAATACGTACCAAGAAAGACTTACTCTGTCCTTGGTAAATCCAAACAAGTGAGACCACTGGGACTGGGACTGGGACTGACTCTGGGTGCCTGGCTTCATGAATCTCAAGTTCTGAGATTTCCTTCACTAAGGAAGTGATGTGAGGTCACTTCCTTCAGGAACTGAATGAGGTCACTGCCTTGGCAACCACTTTGTCCAACCAGTGGCTTCCAAGTCTCACATGAAAAGGAGGCTGTCCCTAATTCCTGTGACACTTTCACAAGTTAGAATCTTATATCAACCATAGGCACCCGGGAACAGCTACCCACACAGGCCTGGTTTGGTCCATCTTCTCTACATTAAGAATAGAGAGGCTGATTCAGACAGAAACCTTCATCCTGACCAGGTTGTTTGCCATTGAACATGACTTTTGCTCTCTCAGGTCCTTCATAGCTGCGTATATATTCTCCAGTGATCATTTCAGCATGGAACTTTGAGGGTCTCAGTAGGTGGAAGACCCCCTACATTTCTTTACTGTAAGACCAACTCTGTCCCTTCCCTCTGTAAATTTAGATTGAGGGAACAGTGTATGGTTAGGGTTAACAACATGTTTTATTTGTGTTAGGAATCATTCTGCTGGATGAATAATGGTATTGGGAACCTGAAATATTTATAAGAATATGTATTTGAAATATAAGTATGAAAAGAGAAATCTAGGTAAGATTTGAAGCCAGGAAGGGCATTGGGCCCTTGATTATGATATTTAGCTTTGAATTACATTCTGCAATGTGGTCGCAGGTAAATCTACATACAATGGAATAAAACCTAGTACCTCAGATGCCTGAATGTCGAAGAGAACATCCAGTCAAAAAGGGATAGTCAGTAGGATTAGGAAAATAGTAGGTTTAGGTTGAAGAGTGAGTCTTTGAGTTGGAAATATAGTTCTTTAGCAATAGGGTTTCGTTTAGAGAGTGAATGAAAATATCAGCACATATGAAGAGTCAGTCACAATGATGAACTGGGGAAAATATGTAGGAAAGCAGATATAAAATAGAGACATTAGGAAATCAGGCAAAGTATAAAGTGAGTAACAGGATTAGACATTTTCAACAGGGTTGAGGTTGAATATATGATATTAGAAGAAACAAATATGTAGTCACCAATAGGATTGAAATTTGAGAGCATTAGGCGACCTGGACATGGATGGTTTTAGTAATATATATTCACGTTCAATTTAGGTTTTGGTACAATCATAAGTGTTACCTTTACATTTGTGTCCAGAATATTACTGTGATAAAAATGTATATGTAGATCAGGTGATATGAGTATTTCTTCCACCATTATGGGGAGCAATATTTTTACAACCTATAAATTAGTATTGGGGAAAAAAAATAGGTGTACCCTGTTTTGATGAATATAGAGATGATGAATGAATAGACCAAACTGTGAATAAATAATATAACTGGACCCAACATTAGAAATTGGAATTGGAATAAATTGATATCTGAAAATATACAGGAAATCTTATATTGATATTGGCATACATACATTCATTACAACCAGTTGTACATCTAATGGTAATATTAGTGTTATGGTTGATCATGAAGAGTGTGTGAGTTTTGCTTCAAAATTGATTATGCAAATCGAAAATAATGTGTTTGCAAAGAAGTCTCATGAAAGACCAGTCAAGAAACATGGAGGAATACATGTGTTCTGAAGCAGGAAGTGATTGAAAGTGAATCAAAAGTTTTAAATTTTGAAATTTTTGATGAAACATTTATCCTATGAAGTGCATAAACTGAAGAAATAGTACTGTACCAGTGTTGAATAAAAATGAATGTCAAAATACACATCATGTCCCATAGGAATCTACTTGCATTGATATTAACCTGGGTAAGTTACTGCAGAAATATTAGGATTTGTATGCACCTTTCATTGGAGTTAGTTTTCAGTACTAGTAAACAAATATGTGTTTCAGGGGGATGAATATTTCTGAGAATAATCTTGTAAAAATTTGATTATAAATCCACATACATGAATATGAATGTATTTAGGGAGTGTATAATAAGACACATATATTTTATATTTTAAAAAATCTGGAGATTGTATATATATATATATATATATATATATATATATATATATATATATACACACACAAACACAAAACACACACAGACATTAAAGAGTAGCAGTATATATGCCAATCGAAATTCATGGTGAAATATATATCGTCTACTGATCCAAAAATATTAATTTTACTGAACATGGATTTATGAATAATGTTGTTCAACTAGGAAGATCACCCATAGGTTGAATTTTAAGATCCAACAGCATTTACGAGGAGTTATCTCTTCTCATAATTTTTATCTGCCACGTCAGCCTCCAAACAAGTATGTACATGTGATACCAGTTAGGATTCTATATGTGCATATAAAAATACATTTGCTGAATAGGCTACAGAGAAAGGGAGATAGAAATTCACATATTTGTTAACTTTAAAAACACATGGAGAACTATTTCAATTAAAAATTATCTAGATTTATAACACCTACCCTACATAATGCAAAAGGCAAGTCCAACTATACACCATGCCTTCTCTGTACTGCTTGTATTTCTATTCTGTTTGGGTTATTTTTCTCCATCATATTAGGATTAGTAGTCAGAGTCTAGTAGGGTATGGGTTCGTGTCAGGGATTCAGTATTTTTAATGGGAAATTGGAAATGAATCCAATGTGTATGCAAATATGTGCTACACAAAAATCTTCCCACTCTCATCCACAACAATGCCTTGACATTACCTTCAACCCAGGTAAGACACAATTAGAGGAGAAGAGTTAGAAAATCTGTGAATGCAAATCTGGAATGGAATATGCTCAGGAGTTCACAACCTTGGAGGTGGTAGAGCAGTTTCCAAAAGTAAGGGACATGGTAAACACTCCACAAACATTGAGCTCTGCTGGCCTAAAGACTTCTTGAGAAACTGCCTCTGAAGCTGGGCACTTGAAATATATGTTGTATTAAGGAGTTTTAGCTTCTTTTGTAGTGAGACCATCAAAGCTGGGTCTGCATCTATATGACCTGGAGAACATGGATTCTTATTTTCAAATGAACCTGAGGCAGCAGTGCTGAATTCTCTCTTTGTAGGTAAAGTGTGGCCACTGGAGGCTAAGTTTCACCCCGTGTGGACTGTGAAGCCATTTGGTCCTCCTCAAATTTTTGTGGTGGTTCTTGCTGCTGCACTGGGGCTTTTGGTTCTTGCTGCTGCACTGGGCTTTTTGAACAACAAGTTCAACTGGGACACAGTGCTAGAGGGAGTTCTGTCACGTGTGGTGGGTTAGGGTCTGCAGGAGAATGAAACAACCAGGCTTCTTTCTCACATAGCTTGCACCCTTGACCATATCAACCTGATTCTGATCATTACCTTGAAAGCTCTCCAAATAAAAAGATGCCTTTACAAATAAGGGTCTGCTGGCTGCACCATGTCAGTCACAAGCCATTTGGAAGCAAATGGGCTAATCACATGGACCCACCACAGATGTTTTATCACACACGTGGCTACCACTGCTCTAGGCCCACTACTCAGCAGGCTCCAACTTACTACCATCTCTGTTCTACATTATTTTTATAAATTCCAGTCAATCAAGGCACTCTCTGGTACACTCATGATCAGCAGCAGGACATCCAAAGATACTCCAGTGCCACCTGGTCATGGGAATTTCAAAAATTTCAAAGTATTTATCTAGCCATTTTTCAAGGATGTAGTTGGGAGGCACTGTGGCTTTCAAGAACCATTAAATGTTGAGGAAGCTCATTTCAGTGAAACTCTGGAGAACTTTCATAGGCAACGCTTCCCATAGAGTGGCCAAAAGGTTACATGAAGCCAGGCCTATTGAGGTCTACAATGTGAGTTCCATGTGTGTTTTGACTCTCAAGTATGGCTGCCAAGTCTTTAAGAATAAAATCATGGGATAATTTGGCTGAGATTCCCAGTTCTCTGTGGAAAGCCACCCTGGACCTTGATCTAAGTTTATAAGGGCGACTCTCATGCATGGCTTCCTAAAATCCCAACTCGATTCATGGCAATACTTCTCTGAGGTCACTTCCAGAACTCAGTCTCTAAGGGGATTCACACCAGAGTTCAAACCCAGGTGGACCCAGTCATCTCTTCCAACTGCCACACAAATGACCACAATTAAAACCAAAATAGTAACACATGGCTCTCATCTTCTTCCATATAGACACTCATCATAACCTCTAGCTGGAGGTTTCTATGAGGAGCGCAGGACAAGACAGTGTCCAAAATACGCACTCTTGCTCGTCATTTCCATAAAGTCAGAGTGGCCTGGACACCCCTTCTGTGAACTAGAAGTGATCAAAAAGGCCTACCATTAATACTGCTCAGCTTCTCCAATTTGAGGCCTACTGACTGTGGGGTTTAGATTCTTTATGTGCATTGGGGTCATGAGAAAACCCAAGCACCTATTGGCTAGCCTCCGCAGGGCTTTGAAGAAGTCATTTGACCCAAAGGATTCCTATTCTCACTTGATAGAGGTCAGGAACCTTACAGAGGAAGGCAAGAGATTTTATCCACAATGACTGCTCTTTTGGCCATTTTGGTTTTGGATGCACACATGGCATCTTTCTTTAGATCCATCAGGTGCTGAGAATACAAGCCACAGCCTCACACACAGCCAACAGACTGGCTCAGACACATCCCTTTCAAAAGCAATTACTCAAAGAGAGACAGGTGATGCTCATTCATTTCCATTAGAAAACTGTTTTATTCAGGTTTCACAAAGTGGTGCCTTAGGCAAAGACCTTCCTGACATTCAGTGCTACAGAACAATAGGTAAGCAAAGGCCCAAAGCAGGGATTCTCCACTGAGACTTTCATGATCACACAGATATCTGAGTTTCCTGAGATTCTCGCCATTCCCTTCAGCTATCCAGTACACGGCCATGTCACAGAGCTTTGAGGTGCTACATATCTTGGTCACAAAACCATGAGTCTATTCTGGAGAGTGGCCAGAATTCAAGAAGAAAACAGAAACTTAGGAAGACAGCAGGTCTTGCCCATCAATAAGGCAAGCCTCCGTCCTTTCATAAATTGGGCAGGATGAATGTGGGGAAGCTTTCTCCTAGACAGGACACATCCATTGATGCATTTTCTTTTGTAATGTCTACAACCATGGACACAGTTGGATACACAGACATAGAAACACTTGCTTTGTCAAATGACTTACTAGAAACAGTCCATTCTAAACCAAAGAAACCGCCTTTCCTACCTATTCTCAGAGCATGAGACAAAACCACATACACACACTCATTCCCACAAAGGCACCTTTTTCCCCCAAGAGGGTCTGTGACTATCAAGAGTGTCCTCTGCCTTGTGGGCCATACTATGTTCCCCCGAAATGGCTTCTCTATTCTCAAATCTGGACTCCTTGGCCCACTCTGTGAAGTTGTCAGGAGCCAGCGGTGAGCCAATACCTGCTTTCTCAGGAAAGACCCCAATTCAGATCTTTCCTGGCATTTGGCCATCCTCACAACTGTAGATACCAAGAAAGATTGACTCTCTCCTTGGTAAATCCAAAAAGTGAGACTTCTGTGACTGTTATTGGGCCTGACTCTGGCTGCCTGTTTTCAGGGATCCCAAGTTCAGAGAGTTCCATCACCAAGAAAGTGAGGTAGGTCACTTCCTTCATGAAGTGAATGAGCTCACAGCCTTGGCAACCACTTTGTCCTAACAGTTGCTTCCAAGGGTCCCATGAGATGGAGGCTGCCCCTACTTCCTGTGACACTTTCACAAGTTAGAATGGTATATCAACCATTGGTACCGGGGAAAAGATCTCCACACAGGCCTGGTTTGGTCCATTTGCTCTATATTAAAAAGAGAGAGGCTTATTCAGACACATCCCTTCATAGTGACCAGGTTGTTTGCCATGGAAGCTAACTTTTGCTCTCTCAGGTCCTTTATAGCAGTCTACATCTTCTTCGGGGATCATTTCTGCATGGATCTTTGATATTCTCAGCAGGTGGAAGATCCCCAACATTCCTCTTTTGTAAGACCAACTCTGTCCCTGCACTGCTCTAAAGTTAGATTGAGGGAACAGTGTATGGTTAGGGTTAATAATATGTTCAATTTTGGTTAGCAATCATTCTGCTGGATGAATAATGGTATTGGAAACCTGTGATATTTACAAGAATATATAGGTAAAATAAAACAGAAATCTAGGGAAGATTTGAAGCCAAGTAGGGCATTGGGCCCTTGAGTGGGATACTTAGCTTTGAATTATATTCTGCACAGATGTCTCAGATAAGTCAATATACAATGAAATTGGATCTTGTACCTCGGATGATTGAATAACAAACAGAACATCTAGTCATAAAGGAATAGTCCGTAGGATTACCAAGGTAGTCAGCAGGTTTATAAAGAAGAGTGAGTATAGGATTTGGACCAAAAGTTCTTTACAAATAGGGTTTCGGGTAGAGAGTGAATGTAAATGTCAGCACATGTGAAGAGTCAGTCACAATGATGAACAGGGGAAAATATGTAGGAAAGCAGACATAAATAGAGACATTAGGAAATCAGCAAAAGTATAAAGTGTGTAATTGGTTTAGACATTTTCAACAGGGTTGAGTTTGAATATATAATCTTAGGAAGAAACAAATATGTTGTCACAAATAGGATTGAATTCGAGAGCATTAGGTAACCAGGACTTGGATATTTTTTGTAATCCATGTTCACTTTCCATTTAGGCTTTTTTAAAATCATAAGTGTGACCATTGCATTTTGTGTCCAGAATATTATTGTGATAAAATGTATGTGTAGATCAGGTGACATGAATATTTCTTCCACCGTTTCTGGAGCAATGTTTTGTAGAAGTATAATTTAGTATTTGGGGTACAAATAGGTGTACCCTGTGTCTATGAATATGCAGATTATGCATGAATAGACCATACTGTGTATAAATAATATAACTGGTTCCACTTTAAATAATGGATTGAATTGATATCTGAAAATATAAAAGAAATCTCATATTGATATGCAATCATTCATTCCAACCACTTATACATCTAATGGTAATATTAGGGTTATATTTTATCCTGAAAAGTGTGTGAGTTTTGCTTCAAACGTGATTATGGAAATCAAAAATAATGTGTTTGGAAAGAAGTATCATGAAAAGAATAGTCAAGAAACCTGGAGGAATTCATGTGTTCTGAAGCAGGAAGTGATTGAACGTGAAACACATGCATATAAATTTGCGAACTTTTGAATGAAATATATACAGTATGATGTGCATAAGCTGCAGAAATAGTAATGTAGCAGTGTTGAATAAAAATGAACATCAAAATACACATCATGTCCCCTAGGAATCTACTTGCATTGATATTAATCTGGGTCAGTTACTGTAGAAATATTAGGATTTTTATGCACCATTTACTGAAGTTAGTTTTCAGTACTAGGAAACAAATATGTATTTCAGGTGGATGAATATTTCTGAGAATAATCTTGTGGAAACTTGATTTTAAATCCATATAAATCACAAAACATTATAAACAAAAAACACACACAGACATTAAAATGTAGCATAGTATATGCCAATTGAAATTCATCTTGAAATATATATCATCCACTGATCCAAAACTATTTGTTTAATGAACTTGGATTCATGAATAATGTTGTTCAACTAAGAAGCTCCCCCATAGTTTGAATTTTCTGTTCCAACAGTGTTTAGGAGGAGTGATCTCCTAAATGTGTATGCAAATATGTGCTACACAAAAATATTTCCACTCTCATCCAGAACAATGACTTGATATTACCTTCGCCCCAAGAAAGACACAATTGGAATAGAAGAGTTAGAAATTCTGTGAATACATATCTGGAATTAAAATGCTCGGGAGTTCACAACATTGGAGTTTGCAGAGGAGTTTCCAAAAGTAAGGGAGAGGCTTGATAGACCCAACCTGATTTTTTATTAAAATTTGCAACCATCTTGCCACAAAACCGTGAAAAGATAATTTTGGCTTTACTCTAAATTACTGCAAATTCTGAACCTGCTTGGAACGCCTGCCCGTGCCATGAACTCATCCACACCTGGCTCTCTGACCAGATAACAGTACTTTCTGAAACTTTAGTGACACCTCATAAATATTGGCCTTCCCTGGCCAGACAACAACCCTCCCTGAGGCTCTAATGGTCCTCATTATTTCTGATATTGGGGCCAGCAAAAAAAAAAAAAATGTAAACTACCATTAGTGTGATGCTTTCAAAGTTTTGTTATCTGTAACCACCCGTTTGTGTAACTTTCTGGGCTATATAGCTGGGCTGTAGGAAAGGTGGGGTTGCTGTCTTGTTCCCGCCATTTTGGGAAGGAGAGGCAGCCCAGCCTGTTGAAATAATAAGCTTGCCTTAATTTGATTTTAATTGGAGTCAGTGGTCTTTTCTTGCATCCTAGTCCAAAATTTTGGAGTTCCCCAGTGAGATGACCCTGCCCGAGCAGATCACAAAACTAGACTGCTGAAAATTCTGAAGCTGGCCTTCCCTCCAGGGCACTGGGCTGGAGAACCACTCTAGGGGGTGCACAACTTGAGATGTTCCAAGGCCTTGGAGTGAGCCGTCAGTCTGGGGAGCACTGCAGTGAACCACCACACTAAAACTATTATCAAGCCCCTGGTGGAGGAGGCCTCCATAGGTAAGTGGCGCCTTTATAACATCTGATTTCTGGTTTAGGGAGATCTCTTCTGATGACAGAGAGGTGGGTGGCCTGGGGAGGCTCACATACACTCCTGTCCAGGACAGTAATGAGAATCATGCTGTCCTCTGTTCTGTTCTGTAGGGAATTCCTCTGGAAGGGTAGAGAGGTGCCGATGGGCACACACACGCTCCTACCCTGGAGCTTTAGCAAGATGTTGCATTGCTCCTCTGTTTTTCTGTTTCGGCACCAGGATTCTGTTTTTCTGTGTTTTGTTCTGTGGTCTATATGTTTTTTGTTGTTTGTTTTTGTGCGTTTTTTTGTTTGATTTCTGTGGTAAAATTTTAAGGATATTGGACGTGAAAAAGGGTAACAAAGCAAGTAAGCCTGACACCCTTTCGACTGTGTTTTAAGGAACTGTGATGAACTTTACCCACCTTTGTTAAGCAGGAAGAAAGAAGCCCCTAGCTGGCTGCCTGGAGCACACCCACTGCACAGGGCAATGCCTGCTGGGGAACGAAGAACTGAGTATATCCCAGGTTAACAAGTGAAACTCTTTAAAATCCCTTGTCCCTCCAGATCATGAGAGTCACAACCTTTTGGCAGAGTCCCCTTGTTTTTCCTTTGTTAGCAAAGCAATAAACCTCCATTTTCTTTTTCTTAAAACCCTGTCCTCATTATTAAATTAGCATTAATTTGCTTCAGGGTCAGAAACCGAACATTAAGTTACAAATTTTGATACCCGTCCCAGAACTTTTTGAGAGCTGACGACTGAAATGTTAGGAGATGGAGCATGCTTGGAGTGGACCCGAAACAGAAGAGCTAATCCTGTAAGTAAAAGGAGGGACTGAGGCACCCCAGCAACTGCCAAAGCCCTGTTGCTTCAGGGAATTCCCTCCTTCCTTCCCTGCACTGTAAGCATTATGACACCTCTGTCTTCTTTTAAAAGAGAAAAATAAAAAGGGGACACTAAATGCAGTAAAGTCACCATGGAGACCCTTGATTTTACATTTCAGGTAGGTTCTCTGTGAAAACATCTGGTCCCCTTGTGGGGAAATCTGTGGTGCCACTGGTGCAGGAGATTTTTCTCTTATCTGCTCTGTTTTAAAGGCTTCTGTCTGTCAGCCATATTCTGGAGTTCCTTTCTGTCTGTCTTGTGCCTTTGTTTTTGGCCCTTTAAGACATGTGCAATAATGTGTTTATATTATAAATTGTTTCTTGAGAATGATCTTAGCTGAATGTGTGTCTAAATGATGATGTTTTATTGTAAAAATCTGGTATCTGAATGCGTTTTTTGAAGCATTGCACAATATTGCAGTTAAAAGTCGGGTTTAGGTAATTGTTTAGTTTTTGATTTCAGAAAATTCATGCCAGAGAACTTAAATACTTAGGATGGAAAACTAAAGAACTCTACTTCCAAGTTGGCAAGTAACTTCCCAATCATGCAGTCTTTTTTTCTCCAATTTTGAATTGGGTAGCCTGGGAAAATGTCACTGTGTTTACCAGTGCATTAATTTGGACAAGGATAGTAAATCATAGTATGATATCTGTTGACAAAACAAGATGTAAAGATATAAAATTTTGTGAATTGTATCTTAAACTTGTAGCATAATTTTCAACATCCTAACCAGAAAATTATGGTTAAAATGCCTTAGGCCTGAGGTGTCTGCTCAGAATAGCAGTTTTTTCCTGCTCCTTCCAGACCTCAGCCAGGACTTCTGTTGAAATGCAAATGAAAGTCTCCTGTAAGCTCAGTAGGAGACTGATCTGAGGCCTAAGGGAAAAAAATGGTAAATTGTATGGTATTTACTAATTACCGGCCAGTCATTTTTTCTAGGACTCATAATTTTTTCTTAGATTCTTTTTTTTTTTGAGTTTATGATTTTGATCCTACAGACCTAGGTTAATGTTTTTCTGATCAGTTTTATCTTTGACCAACTGTGGAGTTTTAAAAACATTGCAATGGTGATTTCACCTGTGAAAAGCTACAAGGCCTTCACTATTATTAGGTGTGCACACTTTTGTTATGTGTTGTATGTCTATATATATATATATATATATATATATATATATATATATATATATATATACATATGTCCGTATATCATTCAAATGATACACAAATTAACATATATAAGGAGCACTCATATAAAAAAGCGCTCATAAAAACAAATTTTAAAAAGTGGACCACAGATCTTTAATTCACGTGGTTTAAATGTTTCAATTTAGATTGGATAAACAGATAAATATAATTGTCTTCAAATTTATGCCTATAAGTTTTTCTAGGTGTTCAAAAATCTAATAAAATATTATTGTCTACCAAAGGTCTATATGACTTTGTTCTAGGACTTTTCCTTCAACCAAAAAATGGTTTACACTGTTCAATACATTTGTCTAATATTTTGATTAAAAAGTAAAGTAAATTTGATTTGGATTTACTCATTCATGAGTGTTTTTGTTTGATATCTGATTGATATACTAAGGTCTATCAATTTTTAGTACAAAATCTGTATAAAATGTTTACAATCTTATACAGACTTTCTACTAAAGGCTGTGTAAGATTGTAAAAATTAGTCATGTGTTAAAGAGACAAAAATTTCTTAAAACATAAGATTACTCATAACATTGTGTTTATTAAGTTTTATTTTTTCCAGAGCAAGCAACCATAAAAATTAAACAACTGTTTAAAACAGAACTGTTATTTTAGAGCACTGTACTGCCATTTCTTTAAAAGATAAACTTGGTTAATGTAGAAACATCAATGTAACTGTGATGCTATTAATGTGCTCATATCTTCCAGTTATACAACTCGATAAGGTAGAAACTTTAAAAGAGCATTATATCAAGCTGGTGTTCTGAAGTTGTATGGTAAATAAAATATATATTGGGGATTTATTTACCTGTTATCAATAAGATATGTAAAGTTTTATGTTACACTTTACATTGTGCAACAATTTAAATGTATTTTTAAATTAATGAGAGCCTAATCTATTTGAATGTTAAAAACATTCAGCCATTCTTTAATTCATGTTTCAAAAGTGATATTATATGGTGTTAGCTAATGTTCATGTGACCTCAAACAATTTATGTAAACTTTGTAAAAGGATATTAAAAAACGAAGATCAGCTTTAGAACAAAAACACTTAAGATTTATAAAGAGCCCTGTCTTACCTGAGATAAGGCTCTGTGTCCCATCTTACTACATGTGAGAATGACTACGAGAGCAGTAGGTCAGATTTTATTTCATTTAAAGTTATGTTCAAAAGTTTTGTTTTTTTCTTTTTTTTTTTCTCTCAAGTTTACTAGGATCTCAAACAGGGAATATAAAGTATAACTCACCCAAAAAATTCAGGGTAGCATTACATTAACTAAGTATTTTTACTCTTGTTAAAAAATTTTGTTTTTTAATTTGCTTATAAGTGATCTAAAGATTCCCTGTTGGTGTTTTAACTATGGCTGGAATCTTTCAGAATAAAATCTTGTGATATCCTGGCTTAGATTCCCAGTGCTCTGTGTAAAGTCACCCTGGGCCAAGATCTCAGATTCCAATGGTGAATCTCATGTGTGGCCTCCTGAAATCCCAACACAATTCATGGCAATACTTCTCTGAGGTCAGTTACACAACTCAGTCTCTAAGGGGAATCACAACAGAGTTCAAGCCCAGGTGGACCCAGGCATCTCTTCAAATTGCCACACAAATGATGACAATTAAAACCAAAACACTCTCACATGGCCCTCTTCATCTTTTTATATAGACACTAATCATAACCTCTAGCTGGAGGTTTCCATGAGGGGCACAGCCCAAGACAGTGTCAAAAATAATCTCCCTTGTCCCTCATTTGCCTAAAGTCAGGGTGGCCTGGACAACGTTAGTGTGAACCAGAAGTGATCAAATAGGCCTGCCGTTAATACTACTCCACTTCTCAAATTTGAGGCCTACTGACTGTGGGGTATAGATTTTTAGTGTGAATTGGAGTTATAAGAAAACCCAAGCACCTATTGTCTCCCCTCTGCAGCCCTTTGAAGAACTTATTTGACACAAATGATCCCTATTCTCACTTGATGGAGGTCAGGAATCTTACAGAGGAAGGCGAGAGGCTTCATCCACAATGACTGATCTTTTTTCCATTTAGGTTTTGGATGCCCACATGGGATCTTTCTTTAGATTCATCAGGTGCTGAAAATCTAAACAACAGGCTCACACAGGGCCAAGAGGCTGATTCAGACACATCCATTTCCAAAGCAATGAAGCAAAGAGCCACAGGTGATGCCCATTCATTTCCATTTGAAAACTGTTTTCTTCAGGCTTCACAAAGGGGTGGCCTGAGGCAAAGACCTTTCTGACATTCAGAGCAACAGAACAATAGGTAATCAAAAGGCCCTAAGCAGGGTTTCTCCACGGAGACTTTCCTTGTTACTCTAATATGTGAGTTTTCTGAGTTGCTCGCCATTCCCTTCAGCTATCCAGTACATGGCCATGTCACAGAGCTTGGAGGTGGTACATATCTTGTACAAAAATACATGATACTAATCTTGAGAGTGGCCAGAATTCATGAAAAAATGGAAAATTAGGTAGATAGCAGGTGTTGCCCATGGATAAGGCAAGCCTCAGTCCATTCATTAATTGGAAAGGATGCATGCTGGGAAGCTTTCTACTAGACAGGACACACCCAATGAGCTATTTTTTTCTAATATCCACAAAGAAAAACACAGTGGGATACACAGACATAGAAACAGTCTCCTTGTCAAATGACTTACTGGAAACAGTCCACTCCAATCCAAACAAACCTCCTTTTTTACCTATTCTCAGAACATGGAAAAAAACCACAAACACAAACCAACACCCACAAATGCAACTCCTTCCCCCAAGTAGGTCTGTCACTATCTGGAGTGTCCTCTGACTGGTAGGCCATACGATGTTCCCCACAAATGGCCTTTCTGTCTCAGATCTGGTCTCCTTGGTCAACTCTGTGAAGTTGTCAGGAGGCAGTGGTGAGCCAATTCCTGTCCTCTCAGGAAAGACCCCTCTTCAGAGCTTTCTTAGTATTTGGCAACCCTTACATCAGTAGGTACCAAGAAAGACTGACTCTGTCCTTAGTAAATCCAAACAAGTGAGCCCACTGCGACTGGGACTTGGACTGGCTCTGGTGCCTGGCTTCCTGGATCACAAAATTCAGAGAGTTCCATCACCAAGGAAATGAGGTGATGTCACTACCTTCAGGAAATAAATGAGGTCCCTGTCTTGGCCACTACTTTATCCTAACAGTTGCATCCTAGTGTCTCCTGACATGGAGGCTGCCCTACTTCCTGTGATACTTTCACATGTTAGAATGGTATAGAAACCATAGTCACCTGGGAACAGCTCTCCACACAGGCCTGCTTTGGTCCATCTTCGATGCATTAAGAATAGAGAGGCTGACTCAGACACATCCTTTCATCCTGACCATGTTGTTTGCCATGGAATATGACTTTTGTTCTCTCAGGTCTTTCATAGCTGCCTACATCTTCTCCAGGGATTATTTCTGCATGGATTTTGAGGTACTCAGCAGGTGGAAGATCTCCTAACTTCCTGTATTGTAATATCAACTTTATCCCTGCTCTTCTGTAAAGTGAGATTGAGGGAACATTGTATGGTTAGGGTTAATAGCATGTTCCATTTGGCTTAGGAATCATTCTGCTGGATGAATAATGGTATTGGGAACCAGCAATATTTATAAGAATATAGAGGTAAAATATAAGTATGAAAACAGAAATCAAGGTAATATTTGAAGCCCAGAAGGATTTGGGCTCTTGATTGGGATCCTTAGCTTGAGTAATGTTTTGCACCGAGGTCGATGCAAATCGATATACAATGGCATAAGACCCTGTACCTCAGATGATTGAATGTAGAAGAGAACATCCAGTGAAAAAGGGATAGTGTGTAGGATTAGAATGATAGTCAGTAGGTTTAGGAGGAAGAGTGAGTCTACGATTTGGACCAAAAGTTCTTTAGCAATAGGTTTCGGTTAGAGAGTGAATATAAATGGCACCATATGTGAAAAGTTTCGCACAATGATGAACTGGGAAAAATATGTAGGAAGGCAGACATCAATAGAGACATTAGGAATCAGGCAAAGTATAACGTGAGTGATAAGATTTGACATTTTCAACAGGGTTGAGGTTGAATACATAATCTTAAAAAGAAACAAAAATGTAGTCACCAATTGGATTGAAATTTGAGAGCATTAGGCAAACTGGACATGGATGTTTTTAGTAATCTATGTTCACATTCCATTGAGGCTTTATTGCAATCATAATGTGACCTTTGCATTTTGTGTCCAGAATATTACTGTGATAATATGTATATGTAGATCAGGTGACATGAGTATTTCTTCCACCTTTTCTGGGAGCAATATTTTGAAAACATATAAATTAGTACTGGGGATACTAAGAGGTTTACCCTGTGTTGATGAATATAGAGATGATGCATTAATAGACCATACTGTGAAAAAATTATGTGACTGGTTCCTCATTTACATAATGGATTGTTTTAATATCTGAAAATATAGACGAAATCATATATTGATATATGTACATTCATTCCAACAAGTTATATATCTAATGGTATTATTAGGGTTACCGTTTATCATGAATAGTGTGTGAGTTTTGCTTCAAAAATGATAATGGAATCGAAAATAATGTGTTTAGAAAGAAGTCTAGTGAAAAGACCAGTCAAGAAACATAGAGGAATATATGTGTTCCGAAGGAGGAAGTGATTGAAAGTAAACCAAATATTTATAAATTTGTGAACTTGTGAATGAAAGGATATATTTTATGATGTCCATAAACTGAATAAATAATAACGTACCATGTTTGAATAAAAATGAACTTTAAAAAACACATCATATCCAATAGGAATGTATTTGCATTGATGTTAAACTTGGTCAGTTAGTCTAGAAATATTAGGATTTGTAAGAACCCTTCCCTGAATTTAGTTTTCAGTACTAGGAAACAAATATGTATTTCAGTGGATGTATATTTCTGAGAATAAACTTGTTAAAAGTTGATTATAAATCCACATATATGAATATGAATGAATTCAGGTGGTGTATAAGAAGACATATATTTCATATTTTGGAAAATCTGGAGACTATATATATATATATATATATATATATATATATATATATAGAGAGAGAGAGAGAGAGAGAGAGAGAGAGAGAGACAAACACACACACATTATAATGTCGCAATATATATGTCAATCGAAATTCATCATGAAAAATAACTCATCCGCATATCCCAAAATATTCATTTTACTGATCATGGATGTATGTATAATGTTGTTCATCTAGGAAGCTCACCCATGGGTTGAATTTTCTGTACCAACAGCGTTTAGGAGGAGTGATCTCTTCTCACAAATAGTATCTGCCAAGTCAGCCACCTTACAAGAATGTACGTGTGAAACCAGGTAGGATTCTATTTGTGCATATAAAAATACATGTGCTTAATAGGCTACAGAGAAAGGGAGACAGGAATTCATATATTTCTTAACTTTAAAAACACATGGAATAGTGTGTAGTGTCCCTCTTTATCCCTTTTGATTAACTTTGGCTTAAAAAAAGAATTTTATTGAGAATTTTTGTATATATCTTTGTCAGGAATATTGCTCTGAAGATTTCTTTCCTTCATGTGTCTTTGTCTGATTTTGGTATGTGAGTGATAATAGCCTCATGGAATGAGTTTGGAGGAGTTCCATCCTTTTCTATTTTATGGAACAATTTGAGGAGTATTGTGATGAATGCTTCTTTGAAGGTCTTGTAGAACATGGCTGAGAATCTGTCTGTTCCTGGGCTTTGCTTGATTGGTAGGCTGTTGACAGCAACTTCTATTTCATTGCTTGAAATTGATTTGTTTAAATTGTTCACGTCCTACTAATTAAGTTTGGGTATATCTCTAAAATTTTATTGATGTCATCATGGTATTTTAATTTATTAGACTATAAATTTTCAAATTAGTTTTCAATTATTCTCTGTATTTTAGTTGTGTAGACTGTAAAAGTTCCTTTATGATCCTTAATTTTAGTAATTTGAGGTTTTTTTTTTCTTCATTAGCTTGGTTAAGGAAGTGTCAATTTTATTTATTTTTCGAAGATTAAATTTTGTGTTGTGTCAAAAAAAAATAACACATGGAAAATTATTTCAATAAATTGAATAGATTTATAATTCCTACCTTATATTATGCAAAAGGCAAGTCCAACTATACACCATGTCTCTTCTGAAATGCTTGTATCTATTCTGTTTGGGTTCTTTTTCTCCATTATATTAGTATTAGTGGTAAGAGTCTCGTAGGGTATATGAATGTTTCTGAGAATAATCTTGTGAAAAGATAATTATAAATCCACATTCATGAATATGAAAAATTTAGGAAGTGCAAAATAAGACACATATATTTCATATTTTGAAAAATTTGGAGAGTATATCTATATTTATATCTATATATCTATATCTATATCTATATCTATATATATATATATATATATATACACACACACACACACACACACACACACACACACAACACTCACAGACATTAAAAAGTACCAATATAAATGCCAATCGAAATTCATCAGTAAATATATATCATCCACAAATGCAAAAAATATTTATTTTACTGAACATGAGTTTATATATAATGTTTTTATAATAGGACGCTCTCCTATAGGTTGAATTTTCATTTCCAAAAGCATTTAGGAGGAGTGAACACTTCTCACAATTTGTATCTGCCAAGACAGCCACCTCACAAAAATGTACGTGTGATACCTGGTAGGATTCTATATATGCATATAAATATACATGTGTGAATAGGCTACAGAAAAGGGAAACAAGAATTCACATATTTGTTAAGTTTAAAAACACATGGACAATATTTCAATTAAAATTTGACTACATGTATAACTCCAACCTTATATAAGGCAAATGTCAAGTCCAACTATACAACATGTCTCCTCTGAAGTGCTTGTATTTCTATTGTGTTGGGTTAATTTTCCCCATTATATTAGGATGAATAGTCTGAGTCTACTAGGTATGGGTTAGTGTCAGGGATTCAGTACTTCGAATGAAAAATTGGAAAATGAATCCAATGTGTATGTAAATATACGCTGCACAAATATCTTCCCGCTCTCATCAAGAACAATGCCTTGACATTACCTTCACCACAAGTAAGACACAATTAGAGGAGAAGAGTTACACAATCAGTGAATACATATCTGGAATGGAAAATGCTCAGGAGTTCACAACCTTGGAGGTGGTTTAGGAGTTTCCAAAAGTAAGGGACATGGTAAACACTCCACAAACATGGAGCTCTGCTGGCCTAAAAACTGTTTGAGAAACTGCCTCTGAGCTTCCGCACTTGAAATATATGTTGTTTTCAGGAGATTTGGCTTCCTTTGTAGTGAGACCATCAAAGCTGGGTCTACATCTATGTGACCTGGAGGACATGGTTTCTTATTTTCCAATGAACAAGATGAAGCAGTGCTGAATCCTCTCTTTGTAGGTAAACTGAGGCCACTGGGGACTAAGTGTCTCCCCGTCTCCCCGTGTGGACTGTGAAGCCATTTGGTCCTCCTCCACTTTTTGTGGTGTTTAGGCTGCTGCACTGTGAGTTTGGTATTTGTTTCACGAAATACTAGCAGCTAAACTGGGACACAGTGCTGGAGGGAGTTCTGTCACGTGTGGTGGGTCAGGGTCTGCAAGAGAATGCACCAACTAGGCTTCTATCTCTCACAGCTTGCCCCATTGCCCCCTTGTCCATATCAACCTGATTCTTAATTTTCCTCTTAAAACTCTCCATATAACAAGATGCCTTTACATATAAGGGTCTGCTGGCAGCACCATGTCAGTTACAAGCCATTTGGAATCCAATGGTAGATGCATATGGTCCTACCACGGATGTTTTATCAAACGCCTCCCCACCACTGCTCTAGACCCACTACTCAGCAGGCTCCAAATTACTGGCATCTCTGTTCTACACCATTTTCATGAAACTCAGTAAATCAAGGCACTGTCTGGTATACTCATGATCAGCAACAGGACATCCAATGTTTCTCCAGTGCCACCTGGTCATAGGAATTTCAAAAATTTCATGGTATTTATCTAGCCATTTTTCAAGCATGAAGTTGGAGGCACTGTGGGTTTCAATTCATTAGGCAAACATTAAATGGTGAGGAAGCTCATTTCAATGAAATCTCTGGAGAACTGTCACAGGCAAGGCTTCCCAAAGAATGGACAAAACGTCACATTAGGCCAGGCCCATTGAGGTCAACAATGTGAGGTCCATGTGTGTTTTGACTCTCAATTATGGCTGCCATTTCTTTAAGAATAAAATCATGTGATATCCTTGCTGAGATTCCCAGGCCTCAGTGGAAATCTACCCGGGGCCTAGGTCTCAGTTGCCAAGAGCGACTTTCAGGCGTGGCCTCTTAAAATCCCAACAAAATTCATGGCAATGCTTCTCTGAGTTCAGTTCCAAAACCCAGTGTCTAAGGGGAATCACACCAGACTTCAAGCCCACGTGGACCCAGTCATTTTTTCCAATGCCACACAAATGACCAACATTAAAACCAAAACACTCCCACATGGCCCTCACCTTATTCCATATAGTCAATCATCTTAACCTCTGGCTGGATGTTTCCATGAGGGACGCAGCCCAAGACAGTGTCCAAAATCAGCTCGTTTGCCCCTCATTTGCCTAAAGTCAGGGTAGCCTGGACACCGTTGCTGTGAACCAGGAGTGAACAAATAAGCCTGCCGTTAATACTTCTGTGTTTCTCCAATTTGAGGCCTACTGATTTTAGGTATGGATTCTTTAGGTGATTTAGAGTCATGCGAAAACACAAGCACCTCTGCAGGGCTTTAAGAACTCATTTGATCCAAAGAATCCCTATTCTCATTTGTTGGAGTGCAGGAACCTAACAGAGGAAGGCAAGAGACTTCATCCACAATGAATGATATTTTTTTGCCATTTTGGTTTTGGAAGCTCACATGGGATCATTCTTAAGATCCATCAGGTGCTGACAATCTAAGTCACAGCCACACACAGGTCCAAGAGGCTGATAAAGACACATCCCTTTCCAAAGCAATTAAACAAAGAGCCACAGGTGAGGCCCATTCATTTCCATTTGAAAACTGTTTTCTTCAAGCTTCACAAAGGGGTGGCCTGAGGCAAAGACCTTCCTGACATTCAGTGCAACACAACAATAAGTAAGCAAAAGGCCCAAAGCAGGGTTTCTGCACTGAGACTTTCCTGGTCACACAGAAATCTGAGTTTTCTGAGATGCTCGCCATTCTCTTCAGCTATCCAGTACATGGCCATGTCACAGAGCTTGGAGGTGGTACACAAATGCCTGAGCTTATTCTGGAGAGTGGCCTGAATTCAGGAAGAAAACAACAACTTAGAAAGATAGCAGGTGTTGCACATCGATAAGACAAGCTGCAGTCCATTCATATGTTGGGCAGGATGAATTATGGGAAGATTTATACTAGACAGGACACATCCATTAATGCATTCTCTTTTCTAATGTCTACAACAACGGACACAGTGGGATACACATAAACAGAAACACTCGCCTTGTCAAATGACTTACTACAAACTGTCTGCTCCAAACCAAACAAACCGCCTTTTCGATCTATTCTCAGAACATGAGACAAAACAACAAACCCACACCCACTCCCACAAAGGCACCTCCTTCCCCCAAGTAGGTCTGTGACTATCCGGAGTGTCCTCTGACTGGTGGGCCATACTATGTTCCCCCGAAATGGCCTGTCTTCTCTCAGATCTTGTTTCCTTGACCAACTCTGTGAAGATGTCAGGAAAAAGTGGTTAGCCACTACCTGTTTTCTCATGAAAGGTCCATCTTCAGAGCTCTCCTGGCATTTGGCCATCCTCACATCATTAGGTACCAAGAAAACTGACTCTGTCCTTGGTAAATCCAAACAAGTGAGCCCCCTGGGCCTGGGACTGGGACTGCCTCTGGGTGCCTGGCTTCTTGGATACCAAGTTCAGAGAGTTCCATCACCAAGGAAATGAGGTATGTCCCATTCTTTGGAACTGAATGAGGTCACTGCCTTGGCAACCACTTTGTCCTAACAGTTGCTTCCAAGGGTTACATAAGATGGAGATTTCCCCTACTTCCTGTGACACTTTCATAAGGTAGAATGTATATCAACCATTGGCACCCGGGAACAGCTCTCCACTCAGGCCTGGATTGTTCCACCTTGTCTACAATAAGAAGAGAGAGGCAGATTCAGACACATCCCTTCATCCTGACCAGGTTGTTTGCCATGGAAGATGACTTTTGCTCTCTCAGGTGCTTCATGCCTGCCTACAACTTCTCCAGGTATCATTTGTGCATGGACATTTGAGGTTCTCATCTGGTGGAAGATCCCCAACTTTCCTGTATTGTAAGAACCCCTCTGTCCCTGCTCTTCTCTAAAATGATTGAGGGAACAGTGTATACTTGGGGTTAAAAACAGGTTTGATTTGGTGACGAATGATTCTGTGCCATGAATAATGGGATTGGGAACCTGCAATATTTACAAGAATATAGAGGTGAAATATAAGTATGAAAAAAGAAATCTAGGTATGCTTTGAAGCCCAGAAGGGTTTTGCCCTTGATTGGGATACTTAGCTTTGAATTATGTTCTGCAAAGATGTCTCAGATAATGTGATATACAATGGGATAGGAACTTGTACATTGGATGATTGAATTCAGAAAAGAACATCCAGTCAAAAAGGGATATTCAGTAGGATTAGGAAGATAGTCGGTAGGTTTAGGAAGACGAGTGAGTATAGGATTTGGACCAAAAGTTCTTTAGCAATAGAATTTTGGTTATAGAGTGAATGTAAATATCAGCACATATGAAGAGTCAGACACTATGTTGAACTGCGGAAAATATGTAGAAAAGCAGATGTCAATGGAAACATTACAAAATCAGGCAAAGTATAAAGTGAGGGATAGAATTAGACATTTTCAACAGGGTTGAGTTTTGATATATAAATTAGGAAAAAATAAATATGTAGTCACCAATAGGAGTGACAATTGACAGCATTAGGCAACCTGGACATGGATGTTTTTAGAAATCCATGTTCACTTTCCATTTAGGCTTTGGTACAATCATAAGTGTGACCTTTCCATTTTTTGTCCAGAATATTACTGTGATAATGAGGTGACATGAGTATTTCTTTCACCATTTCTGGGAGCAATATATTGAAGATGTAAAATTAGAATCGAGGGTGCAAATAGGTGTACCCTGTTTCTATGAACATAGAGAAAAACCACGAATAGACTATACTGTGAATAAATAATATAACTTTTTTGAACTTTAAATAATGAATTGAACTGATATCTGAAAAATAAAAGGAAATTGTATATTGATATACAATCATTCATTCCAACCAGTTATATATCTAATGGAAATATTAGTGTTTTGGTTTATCATGAAGAGTGTGTGAGTTTTGCTTCAAAATGATTATGGAAATTCAAAATAATGTGTTTGGAAAGAAGTCTCATGAAAAGACCAGTCAAGAAACCCTGACAATACTTGTGTTCTGAAGCAAGAAGTGATTAATGTTGAAACAAATGCCTATTAATTTGTGAACTTGTGGATGAAATGTATATCCTATGATGTGCAAAAACTGAAGAAACAATAATGTACCAGTGTCGAATACAAATGAATGACAAATTACATATCATGTCCCATAGGAGTCTACTTGCATTCATGTTAGACTGGGTCAGATACTGTAGAATAATTAGGATTTGTATGCACCCTTCACTGAAGTTAGTAGTCAGTACTAGGAAACAAATATGTATTTCAGGTGGATGAATATTTCTGATTATTATCTTGTGAAAAGTTGATTATAATTCAACATACATGAACATGAATGAATTTAGAGAGTGTATACTAGACACATATATTTCATATTTGGAAAACTTTGGAGAGTATATCTATATCTATATCTATACACACACACACACACACACAACAATACTCACAGACATTAAAAATACCAATATAAATGCCAATCGAAATTCATCAGTAAATATATATCATCCACAGATGCAAAAATATTTATGTTTCTGAACATGAGTTTATGTATAATGTTGTTCTTCTAGGACGCTCTCTTATAGGTTGAATTTTCATTTCCAACAGCATTTAGGAGGAGTGAACACTTCTCACAATTTGTATCTGCCAAGACATCCACCTTACAAAAATGTACGTGTGATACCTGGTAGGATTCTATATATGCATATAAATATACATGTGTGAATAGGCTACAGAAATTGGAAACAAGTATTCACATATTTGTTAAGTTAAAAAACACATGGAGAATATTTCAATTAAAATTTGACTAGATGTATAACTCCTACCTTATATAATGCAAATGTCAAGTCCAACTATAGAACATGTCTCCTCTGAAGTGCTTGTATTTCTATTGTGTTGGGTTAATTTTCCCCATTATATTAGGATGAATAGTCTGAGTCTACCAGGTATGGGTTAGTGTCAGGGATTCAGTACTTCGAATGAAAAATTGGAAAATGAATCCAATGTGTATGTAAATATATGCTGCACTTATATCCTCCCGCTCTCATCCAAAACAATGCCTTGACATTACCTTCACCCCAAGTAAGACACAATTAGAGGACAAGAGTTACACAATCAGTGAATACATAACTGGAATGGAAAATGCTCAGGAGTTCACAACCTTGGAGGTGGTTTAGGAGTTTCCAAAAGTAAGGGACATGGTAAACACTCCACAAACATGTAACTCTGCTGGCCTAAAAACTGTTTGAGAAACTGCCTCTGAGCTTCCGCACTTGAAATATATGTTGTTTTCATGAGATTTGGCTTCCTTTGTAGTGAGACCATCAAAGCTGGGTCTGCATCTATGTGACCTGGAGGACATGGTTTCTTATTTTCCAATGAACAAGATGAAGCAGTGCTGAATCCTCTCTTTTTAGGTAAACTCAAGCCACTGGGGACTAAGTGTCTCCCCGTCTCCCCGTGTGGACTGTGAAGCCATTTGGTCCTCCTCCACTTTTTGTGGTGTTTAGGCTGCTGCACTGTGAGTTTGGTATTTGTTTCACGAAATACTAGCAGCTAAACTGGGACACAGTGCTGGAGGGAGTTCTGTCACGTGTGGTGGGTCAGGGTCTGCAAGAGAATGCACCAACTAGGCTTCTATCTCTCACAGCTTGCCCCATTGCCCCCTTGTCCATATCAACCTGATTCTTAATTTTCCTCTTAAAAATCTCTATATAACAAGATGCCTTTACATATAAGGGTCTGCTGGCAGCACCATGTCAGTTACAAGCCATTTGGAATCCAATGGTAGATGCACATGGTCCTATAACGGATGTTTTATCAAACGCCTCCCCACCACTGCTCTAGACCCACTACTCAGCAGGCTCCAAATTACTGGCATCTCTGTTCTACACCATTTTCATGAAACTCAGTAAATCAAGGCACTGTCTGGTATACTCATGATCAGCAACAGGACATCCAATGTTTCTCCAGTGCCACCTGGTCATAGGAATTTCAAAAATTTCATGGTATTTATCTAGCCATTTTTCAAGCATGAAGTTGGAGGCACTGTGGGTTTCAATTCATTAGGCAAACATTAAATGGTGAGGAAGCTCATTTCAATGAAATCTCTGGAGAACTGTCACAGGCAAGGCTTCCCAAAGAATGGACAAAACGTCACATTAGGCCAGGCCCATTGAGGTCAACAATGTGAGGTCCATGTGTGTTTTGACTCTCAATTATGGCTGCCATTTCTTTAAGAATAAAATCATGTGATATCCTTGCTGAGATTCCCAGGCCTCAGTGGAAATCTACCCGGGGCCTAGGTCTCAGTTTCCAAGAGCGACTTTCATGCGTGGCCTCTTAAAATCCCAACAAAATTCATGGCAATGCTTCTCTGAGTTCAGTTCCAAAACCCAGTGTCTAAAAGGAATCACACCAGAGTTCAAGCCCACGTGGACCCAGTCATTTTTTCCAATGCCACACAAATGACCAACATTAAAACCAAAACACTCCCACATGGCCCTCACCTTATTCCATATAGTCATACATCTTAACCTCTGGCTGGAGGTTTCCATGAGGGACGCAGCCCAAGACAGTGTCCAAAATCAGCTCGTTTGCCCCTCATTTGCCTAAAGTCAGGGTAGCCTGGACACCGTTGCTGTGAACCAGGAGTGAACAAATAAGCCTGCCGTTAATACTTCTGTGTTTCTCCAATTTGAGGCCTACTGATTTTAGGTATGGATTCTTTAGGTGATTTAGAGTCATGCGAAAACACAAGCACCTCTGCAGGGCTTTAAGAACTCATTTGATCCAAAGAATCCCTATTCTCATTTGTTGGAGTGCAGGAACCTAACAGAGGAAGGCAAGAGACTTCATCCACAATGAATGATATTTTTTTGCCATTTTGGTTTTGGAAGCTCACATGGGATCATTCTTAAGATCCATCAGGTGCTGAGAATCTAAGTCACAGCCACACACAGGTCCAAGAGGCTGATAAAGACACATCCCTTTCCAAAGCAATTAAACAAAGAGCCACAGGTGAGGCCCATTCATTTCCATTTGAAAACTGTTTTCTTCAAGCTTCACAAAGGGGTGGCCTGAGGCAAAGACCTTCCTGACATTCAGTGCAACACAACAATAAGTAAGCAAAAGGCCCAAAGCAGGGTTTCTGCACTGAGACTTTCCTGGTCACACAGAAATCTGAGTTTTCTGAGATGCTCGCCATTCTCTTCAGCTATCCAGTACATGGCCATGTCACAGAGCTTGGAGGTGGTACATATTTTGGACACAAATCATTGAGCCTATTCTGGAGAGTGGCCAGAATTCAGGAAGAAAACAACAACTTAGAAAGATAGCAGGTGTTGTACATCGATAAGACAAGCTGCAGTCCATTCATATGTTGGGCAGGATGAATTATGGGAAGATTTATACTAGACAGGACACATCCATTAATGCATTCTCTTTTCTAATGTCTACAACAACGGACACAGTGGGATACACATATACAGAAACACTCGCCTTGTCAAATGACTTACTAGAAACTGTCTGCTCCAAACCAAACAAACCGCCTTTTCGATCTATTCTCAGAACATGAGACAAAACAACAAACCCACACCCACTCCCTCAAAGGCACCTCCTTCCCCAAGAAGGTCTGTGACTATCAGGAGTGTCCTCTGACTGGTGGGCCATACTATGTTCCCCCGAAATGGCCTGTCTTCTCTCAGATCTTGTTTCCTTGACCAACTCTGTGAAGATGTCAGGAAAAAGTGGTTAGCCACTACCTGTTTTCTCAGGAAAGGTCCATCTTCAGAGCTCTCCTGGCATTTGGCCATCCTCACATCATTAGGTACCAAGAAAACTGACTCTGTCCTTGGTAAATCCAAACAAGTGAGCCCACTGGGCCTGGGACTGGGACTGCCTCTGGGTGCCTGGCTTCTTGGATACCAAGTTCAGAGAGTTCCATCACCAAGGAAATGAGGTATGTCACATTCTTTGGAACTGAATGAGGTCACTGGCTTGGCAACCACTTTGTCCTAACAGTTGCTTCCAAGGGTTACATAAGATGGAGGTTTCCCCTACTTCCTGTGACACTTTCATAAGGTAGAATGTATATCAACCATTGGCACCCGGGAACAGCTCTCCACTCAGGCCTGGATTGTTCCACCTTGTCTACAATAAGAAGAGAGAGGCAGATTCAGACACATCCCTTCATCCTGACCAGGTTGTTTGCCATGGAAGATGACTTTTGCTCTCTCAGGTGCTTCATACCTGCCTACAACTTCTCCAGGTATCATTTGTGCATGGACATTTGAGGTTCTCATCAGGTGGAAGATCCCCAACTTTCCTGTATTGTAAGAACCCCTCTGTCCCTGCTCTTCTGTAAAATGATTCAGGGAACAGTGTATACTTGGGGTTAAAAACAGGTTTGATTTGGTGACGAATGATTCTGTGCGATGAATAATGGGATTGGGAACCTGCAATATTTACAAGAATATAGAGGTGAAATATAAGTATGAAAAAAGAAATCTAGGTATGCTTTGAAGCCCAGAAGGGTTTTGCCCTTGATTGGGATACTTAGCTTTGAATTATGTTCTGCAAAGCTGTCTCAGATAATTTGATATACAATGGCATAGGACCTTGTTCATTGGATGATTGAATTTAGAAGAGAACATCCAGTCAAAAAGGGATATTCAGTAGGATTAGGAAGATAGTTGGTAGGTTTAGGAAGACGAGTGAGTATAGGATTTGGACCAAAAGTTCTTTAGCAATAGACTTTTGGTTATAGAGTGAATGTAAATGTCAGCACATATGAAGAGTCAGACACTATGTTGAACTGGGGAAAATATGTAGAAAAGCAGATATCAATGGAAACATTACGAAATCAGGCAAAGTATAAAATGAGGGATAGAATTAGACATTTTCAACAGGGTTGAGTTTCAATATATAAATTAGGAAAAAACAAATATGTAGTCACCAATAGGTGTGACAATTGACAGCATTAGGCAACCTGGACATGGATGTTTTTAGAAATCCATGTTCACTTTCCATTTAGGCTTTGGTACAATCATAAGTGTGACCTTTCCATTTTTTGTCCAGAATATTACTGTGATAATGAGGTGACATGAGTATTTCTTTCACCATTTCTGGGAGCAATATACTGAAGATGTAAAATTAGAATCGGGGGTACAAATAGGTGTACCCTGTTTCTATGAACATAGAGAAAATCCACGAATAGACCATACTGTGAATAAATAATATAACTTTTTTGAACTTTAAATAATGAATTGAACTGATATCTGAAAAATAAAAGGAAATTGTATATTGATATACAATCATTCATTCCAACCAGTTATATATCTAATGGAAATATTAGTGTTTTGGTTTATCATGAAGAGTGTGTGAGTTTTGCTTCAAAATGATTATGGAAATTCAAAATAATGTGTTTGGAAAGAAGTCTCATGAAAAGACCAGTCAAGAAACCCTGACAATACATGTGTTCTGAAGCAAGAAGTGATTAATGTTGAAACAAATGCCTATTAATTTGTGAACTTGTGGATGAAATGTATATCCTATGATGTGCAAAAACTGAAGAAACAATAATGTACCAGTGTCGAATACAAATGAATGACAAATTACATATCATGTCCCATAGGAGTCTACTTGCATTGATGTTAGACTGGGTCAGATACTGTAGAATAATTAGGATTTGTATGCCCCCTTCACTGAAGTTAGTAGTCAGTACTAGGAAACAAATATGTATTTCAGGTGGATGAATATTTCTGATTATAATCTTGTGAAAAGTTGATTATAAATCAACATACATGAACATGAATGAATTTAGAGAGTGTATACTAGACACATATATTTCATATTTGGAAAACTTTGGAGAGTATATCTATATCTATATCTATACACACACACACACACACACACACACACACACACACACACACACCACTCACAGACATTAAAAAGTACCAATATAAATACCAATCGAAATTCATCAGTAAATATATATCATCCACAGATGCAAAAATATTTATGTTTCTGAACATGAGTTTATGTATAATGTTGTTCTTCTAGGACGCTCTCTTATAGGTTGAATTTTCATTTCCAACAGCATTTAGGAGGAGTGAACACTTCTCACAATTTGTATCTGCCAAGACATCCACCTTACAAAAATGTACGTGTGATACCTGGTAGGATTCTATATATGCATATAAATATACATGTGTGAATAGGCTACAGAAATCGGAAACAAGTATTCACATATTTGTTAAGTTTAAAAACACATGGAGAATATTTCAATTAAAACTTGACTAGATGTATAACTCCTACCTTATATAATGCAAATGTCAAGTCCAACTATAGAACATGTCTCCTCTGAAGTGCTTGTATTTCTATTGTGTTGGGTTAATTTTCCCCATTATATTAGGATGAATAGTCTGAGTCTACTAGGTATGGGTTAGTGTCAGGGATTCAGTACTTCGAATGAAAAATTGGAAAATGAATCCAATGTGTATGTAAATATATGCTGCACAAATATCCTCCCGCTCTCATCCAAAACAATGCCTTGACATTACCTTCACCCCAAGTAAGACACAATTAGAGGAGAAGAGTTACACAATCAGTGAATACATATCTGGAATGGAAAATGCTCAGGAGTTCACAACCTTGGAGGTGGTTTAGGAGTTTCCAAAAGTAAGGGACATGGTAAACACTCCACAAACATGTAACTCTGCTGGCCTAAAAACTGTTTGAGAAACTGCCTCTGAGCTTCCGCACTTGAAATATATGTTGTTTTCATGAGATTTGGCTTCCTTTGTAGTGAGACCATCAAAGCTGGGTCTGCATCTATGTGACCTGGAGGACATGGTTTCTTATTTTCCAATGAACAAGATGAAGCAGTGCTGAATCCTCTCTTTATAGGTAAACTGAGGCCACTGGGGACTAAGTGTCTCCCCGTCTCCCCGTGTGGACTGTGAAGCCATTTGGTCCTCCTCCACTTTTTGTGGTGTTTAGGCTGCGGCACTGTGAGTTTGGTATTTGTTTCACGAAATACTAGCAGCTAAACTGGGACACAGTGCTGGAGGGAGTTCTGTCACGTGTGGTGGGTCAGGGTCTGCAAGAGAATGCACCAACTAGGCTTCTATCTCTCACAGCTTGCCCCATTGCCCCCTTGTCCATATCAACCTGATTCTTAATTTTCCTATTAAAACTCTCCATATAACAAGATGCCTTTACATATAAGGGTCTGCTGGCAGCACCATGTCAGTTACAAGCCATTTGGAATCCAATGGTAGATGCACATGGTCCTACCACGGATGTTTTATCAAACGCCTCCCCACCACTGCTCTAGACCCACTACTCAGCAGGCTCCAAATTACTGGCATCTCTGTTCTACACCATTTTCATGAAACTCAGTAAATCAAGGCACTGTCTGGTATACTCATGATCAGCAGCAGGACATCCAATGTTTCTCCAGTGCCACCTGGTCATAGGAATTTCAAAAATTTCATGGTATTTATCTAGCCATTTTTCAAGCAAGAAGTTGGAGGCACTGTGGGTTTCAATTCATTAGGCAAACATTAAATGGTTAGGAAGCTCATTTCAATGAAATCTCTGGAGAACTGTCACAGGCAAGGCTTCCCAAAGAATGGACAAAACGTCACATTAGGCCAGGCCCATTGAGGTCAACAATGTGAGGTCCATGTGTGTTTTGACTCTCAATTATGGCTGCCATTTCTTTAAGAATAAAATCATGTGATATCCTTGCTGAGATTCCCAGGCCTCAGTGGAAATTTACCCGGGGCCTAGGTCTCAGTTGCCAAGAGCGACTTTCATGCGTGGCCTCTTAAAATCCCAACAAAATTCATGGCAATGCTTCTCTGAGTTCAGTTCCAAAACCCAGTGTCTAAGGGGAATCACACCAGAGTTCAAGCCCACGTGGACCCAGTCATTTTTTCCAATGCCACACAAATGACCAACATTAAAACCAAAACACTCCCACATGGCCCTCACCTTAGTCCATATAGTCAATCATCTTAACATCTGGCTGGAGGTTTCCATGAGGGACGCAGCCCAAGACAGTGTCCAAAATCAGCTCGTTTGCCCCTCATTTGCCTAAAGTCAGGGTAGCCTGGACACCGTTGCTGTGAACCAGGAGTGAACAAATAAGCCTGCCGTTAATACTTCTGTGTTTCTCCAATTTGAGGCCTACTGATTTTAGGTATGGATTCTTTAGGTGATTTAGAGTCATGCGAAAACACAAGCACCTCTGCAGGGCTTTAAGAACTCATTTGATCCAAAGAATCCCTATTCTCATTTGTTGGAGTGCAGGAACCTAACAGAGGAAGGCAAGAGACTTCATCCACAATGAATGATATTTTTTTGCCATTTTGGTTTTGGAAGCTAACATGGGATCATTCTTAAGATCCATCAGGTGCAGAGAATCTAAGTCACAGCCACACACAGGTCCAAGAGGCTGATAAAGACACATCCCTTTCCAAAGCAATTAAACAAAGAGCCACAGGTGAGGCCCATTCATTTCTATTTGAAAACTATTTTCTTTAAGCTTCACAAAGGGGTGGCCTGAGGCAAAGACCTTCCTGACATTCAGTGCAACACAACAATAAGTAAGCAAAAGGCCCAAAGCAGGGTTTCTGCACTGAGACTTTCCTGGTCACACAGAAATCTGAGTTTTCTGAGATGCTCGCCATTCTCTTCAGCTATCCAGTACATGGCCATGTCACAGAGCTTGGAGGTGGTACATATTTTGGACACAAATCCCTGAGCCTATTCTGGAGAGTGGCCAGAATTCAGGAAGAAAACAACAACTTAGAAAGATAGCAGGTGTTGCACATCCATAAGACAAGCTGCAGTCCATTCATATGTTGGGCAGGATGAATTATGGGAAGATTTATACTAGACAGGACACATCCATTAATGCATTCTCTTTTCTAATGTCTACAACAACGGACACAGTGGGATACACATAAACAGAAACACTCGCCTTGTTAAATGACTTACTAGAAACTGTCTGCTCCAAACCAAACAAACCGCCTTTTCGATCTATTCTCAGAACATGAGACAAAAAACAAACCCACACCTACTCCCACAAAGGCACCTCCTTCCCCCAAGTAGGTCTGTGACTATCCAGAGTGTCCTCTGACTGGTGGGCCATACTATGTTCCCCCGAAATGGCCTGACTTCGCTCAGATCTTGTTTCCTTGACCAACTCTGTGAAGATGTCAGGAAAAAGTGGTTAGCCACTACCTGTTTTCTCAGGAAAGGTCCATCTTCAGAGCTCTCCTGGCATTTGGCCATCCTCACATCATTAGGTACCAAGAAAACTGACTCTGTCCTTGGTAAATCCAAACAAGTGAGCCCACTGGGCATGGGACTGGGACTGAATCTGGGTGCCTGGCTTCTTGGATACCAAGTTCACAGAGTTCCATCACCAAGGAAATGAGGTATGTCACATTCTTTGGAACTGAATGAGGTCACTGCCTTGGCAACCACTTTGTCCTAACAGTTGCTTCCAAGGGTTACATAAGATGGAGGTTTCCCCTACTTCCTGTGACACTTTCATAAGGTAGAATGTATATCAACCATTGGCACCCGGGAACAGCTCTCCACTCAGGCCTGGATTGTTCCACCTTGTCTACAATAAGAAGAGAGAGGCAGATTCAGACACATCCCTTCATCCTGACCAGGTTGTTTGCCATGGAAGATGACTTTTGCTCTCTCAGGTGCTTCATACCTGCCTACAACTTCTCCAGGTATCATTTGTGCATGGACATTTGAGGTTCTCATCAGGTGGAAGATCCCCAACTTTCCTGTATTGTAAGAACCCCTCTGTCCCTGCTCTTCTGTAAAATGATTGAGGGAACAGTGTGTACTTGGGGTTAAAAACAGGTTTGATTTGGTGACGAATGATCCTGTGCGATGAATAATCGGATTGGGAACCTGCAATATTTACAAGAATATAGAGGTGAAATATAAGTATGAAAAAAGAAATCTAGGTATGCTTTGAAGCCCAGAAGGGTTTTGCCCTTGATTGGGATACTTAGCTTTGAATTATGTTCTGCAAAGTTGTCTCAGATAATTTGATATACAATGGCATAGGACCTTGTTCATTGGATGATTGAATTTAGAAGAGAACATCCAGTCAAAAAGGGATATTCAGTAGGATTAGGAAGAGAGTCGGTAGGTTTAGGAAGACGAGTGAGTATAGGATTTGGACCAAAAGTTCTTTAGCAATAGACTTTTGGTTATAGAGTGAATGTAAATGTCAGCACATATGAAGAGTCAGACACTATGTTGAACTGGGGAAAATATGTAGAAAAGCAGATATCAATGGAAACATTATGAAATCAGGCAAAGTATAAAGTGAGGGATAGAATTAGACATTTTCAACAGGGTTGAGTTTCAATATATAAATTAGGAAAAAACAAATATGTAGTCACCAATAGGAGTGACAATTGACAGCATTAGGCAACCTGGACATGGATGTTTTTAGAAATCCATGTTCACTTTCCATTTAGGCTTTGGTACAATCATAAGTGTGACCTTTCCATTTTTTGTCCAGAATATTACTGTGATAATGAGGTGACATGAGTATTTCTTTCACCATTTCTGGGAGCAATATACTGAAGATGTAAAATTAGAATCGGGGGTACAAATAGGTGTACCCTGTTTCTATGAACATAGAGAAAAACCACGAATAGACCATACTGTGAATAAATAATATAACTTTTTTGAACTTTAAATAATGAATTGAACTGATATCTGAAAAATAAAAGGAAATTGTATATTGATATACAATCATTCATTCCAACCAGTTATATATCTAATGGAAATATTAGTGTTTTGGTTTATCATGAAGAGTGTGTGAGTTTTGCTTCAAAATGATTATGGAAATTCAAAATAATGTGTTTGGAAAAAAGTCTCATGAAAGACCAGTCAAGAAACCCTGACAATACATGTGTTCTGAAGCAAGAAGTGATTAATGTTGAAACAAATGCCTATTAATTTGTGAACTTGTGGATGAAATGTATATCCTATGATGTGCAAAAACTGAAGAAACAATAATGTACCAGTGTCGAATACAAATGAATGACAAATTACATATCATGTCCCATAGGAGTCTACTTGCATTGATGTTAGACTGGGTCAGATACTGTAGAATAATTAGGATTTGTATGCACCCTTCACTGAAGTTAGTAGTCAGTACTAGGAAACAAATATGTATTTCAGGTGGATGAATATTTCTGATTATAATCTTGTGAAAAGTTGATTATAAATCAACATACATGAACATGAATGAATTTAGAGAGTGTATACTAGACACATATATTTCATATTTGGAAAACTTTGGAGAGTATATCTACATCTATATCAATACACACACACACACACACACACACACACACACACACACACACACACAACATTCACAGACATTAAAAATACCAATATAAATACCAATCGAAATTCATCAGTAAATATATATCATCCACAGATGCAAAAATATTGATGTTTCTGAACATGAGTTTATGTATAATTTTGTTCTTCTAGGACGCTCTCTTATAGGTTGAATTTTCATTTCCACCAGCATTTAGGAGGAGTGAACACTTCTCACAATTTGTATCTGCCAAGACATCCACCTTACAAAAATGTACGTGTGATACCTGGTAGGATTCTATATATGCATATAAATATACATGTGTGAATAGGCTACAGAAATTGGAAACAAGTATTCACATATTTTTAAAGTTTAAAAACACATGGAGAATATTTCAATTAAAATTTGACTAGATGTATAACTCCTACCTTATATAATGCAAATGTCAATTCCAACTATAGAACATGTCTCCTCTGAAGTGCTTGTATTTCTATTGTGTTGGGTTAATTTTCCCCATTATATTAGGATGAATAGTCTGAGTCTACTAGGTATGGGTTAGTGTCAGGGATTCAGTACTTCGAATGAAAAATTGGAAAATGAATCCAATGTGTATGTAAATATATGCTGCACAAATATCCTCCCGCTCTCATCCAAAACAATGCCTTGACATTACCTTCACCCCAAGTAAGACACAATTAGAGGAGAAGAGTTATACAATCAGTGAATACATATCTGGAATGGAAAATGCTCAGGAGTTCACAACCTTGGAGGTGGTTTAGGAGTTTCCAAAAGTAAGGGACATGGTAAACACTCCACAAACATGTAACTCTGCTGGCCTAAAAACTGTTTGAGAAACTGCCTCTGAGCTTCCGCACTTGAAATATATGTTGTTTTCATGAGATTTGGCTTCCTTTGTAGTGAGACCATCAAAGCTGGGTCTGCATCTATGTGACCTGGAGGACATGGTTTCTTATTTTCCAATGAACAAGATGAAGCAGTGCTGAATCCTCTCTTTATAGGTAAACTGAGGCCACTGGGGACTAAGTGTCTCCCCGTCTCCCCGTGTGGACTGTGAAGCCATTTGGTCCTCCTCCACTTTTTGTGGTGTTTAGGCTGCGGCACTGTGAGTTTGGTATTTGTTTCACGAAATACTAGCAGCTAAACTGGGACACAGTGCTGGAGGGAGTTCTGTCACGTGTGGTGGGTCAGGGTCTGCAAGAGAATGCACCAACTAGGCTTCTATCTCTCACAGCTTGCCCCATTGCCCCCTTGTCCATATCAACCTGATTCTTAATTTTCCTCTTAAAACTCTCCATATAACAAGATGCCTTTACATATAAGGGTCTGCTGGCAGCACCATGTCAGTTACAAGCCATTTGGAATCCAAAGGTAGATGCACATGGTCCTACCACGGATGTTTTATCAAACGCCTCCCCACCACTGCTCTAGACCCACTACTCAGCAGGCTCCAAATTACTGGCATCTCTGTTCTACACCATTTTCATGAAACTCAGTAAATCAAGGCACTGTCTGGTATACTCATGATCAGCAGCAGGACATCCAATGTTTCTCCAGTGCCACCTGGTCATAGGAATTTCAAAAATTTCATGGTATTTATCTAGCCATTTTTCAAGCATGAAGTTGGAGGCACTGTGGGTTTCAATTCATTAGGCAAACATTATTTGGTTAGGAAGCTCATTTCAATGAAATCTCTGGAGAACTGTCACAGGCAAGGCTTCCCAAAGAATGGACAAAACGTCACATTAGGCCAGGCCCATTGAGGTCAACAATGTGAGGTCCATGTGTGTTTTGACTCTCAATTATGGCTGCCATTTCTTTAAGAATAAAATCATGTGATATCCTTGCTGAGATTCCCAGGCCTCAGTGGAAATCTACCCGGGGCCTAGGTCTCAGTTTCCAAGAGCGACTTTCATGCGTGGCCTCTTAAAATCCCAACAAAATTCATGGCAATGCTTCTCTGAGGTCAGTTCCAAAACCCAGTGTCTAAGGGGAATCACACCAGAGTTCAAGCCCACGTGGACCCAGTCATTTTTTCCAATGCCACACAAATGACCAACATTAAAACCAAAACACTCCCACATGGCCCTCACCTTAGTCCATATAGTCAATCATCTTAACCTCTGGCTGGAGGTTTCCATGAGGGACGCAGCCCAAGACAGTGTCCAAAATCAGCTCGTTTGCCCCTCATTTGCCTAAAGTCAGGGTAGCCTGGACACCGTTGCTGTGAACCAGGAGTGAACAAATAAGCCTGCCGTTAATACTTCTGTGTTTCTCCAATTTGAGGGCTACTGATTTTAGGTATGGATTCTTTAGGTGATTTAGAGTCATGCGAAAACACAAGCACCTCTGCAGGGCTTTAAGAACTCATTTGATCCAAAGAATCCCTATTCTCATTTGTTGGAGTGCAGGAACCTAACAGAGGAAGGCAAGAGACTTCATTCACAATGAATGATATTTTTTTGCCATTTTGGTTTTGGAAGCTCACATGGGATCTTTCTTAAGATCCATCAGGTGCTGAGAATCTAAGTCACAGCCACACACAGGTCCAAGAGGCTGATAAAGACACATCCCTTTCCAAAGCAATTAAACAAAGAGCCACAGGTGAGTCCCATTCATTTCCATTTGAAAACTGTTTTCTTCAAGCTTCACAAAGGGGTGGCCTGAGGCAAAGACCTTCCTGACATTCAGTGCAACACAACAATAAGTAAGCAAAAGGCCCAAAGCAGGGTTTCTGCACTGAGACTTTCCTGGTCACACAGAAATCTGAGTTTTCTGAGATGCTCGCCATTCTCTTCAGCTATCCAGTACATGGCCATGTCACAGAGCTTGGAGGTGGTACATATTTTGGACACAAATCCCTGAGCCTATTCTGGAGAGTGGCCAGAATTCAGGAATAAAACAACAACTTAGAAAGATAGCAGGTGTTGCACATCCATAAGACAAGCTGCAGTCCATTCATATGTTGGGCAGGATGAATTATGGGAAGATTTATACTAGACAGGACACATCCATTAGTGCATTCTCTTTTCTCATGTCTACAACAACGGACACAGTGGGATACACATAAACAGAAACACTCGCCTTGTCAAATGACTTACTAGAAACTGTCTGCTCCAAACCAAACAAACCGCCTTTTCGATCTATTCTCAGAACATGAGACAAAACAACAAACCCACTCCCAATCCCACAAAGGCACCTCCTTCCCCCAAGTAGGTCTGTGACTATCCGGAGTGTCCTCTGACTGGTGGGCCATACTATGTTCCCCCGAAATGGCCTGTCTTCTCTCAGATCTTGTTTCCTTGACCAACTCTGTGAAGATGTCAGGAAAAAGTGGTTAGCCACTACCTGTTTTCTCAGGAAAGGTCCATCTTCAGAGCTCTCCTGGCATTTGGCCATCCTCACATCATTAGGTACCAAGAAAACTGACTCTGTCCTTGGTAAATCCAAACAAGTGAGCCCACTGGGCCTGGGACTGGGACTGCCTCTGGGTGCCTGGCTTCTTGGATACCAACTTCAGAGAGTTCCATCACCAAGGAAATGAGGTATGTCACATTCTTTGGAACTGAATGAGGTCACTGCCTTGGCAACCACTTTGTCCTAACAGTTGCTTCCAAGGGTTACATAAGATGGAGGTTTCCCCTACTTCCTGTGACACTTTCATAAGGTAGAATGTATATCAACCATTGGCACCCGGGAACAGCTCTCCACTCAGGCCTGGATTGTTCCACCTTGTCTACAATAAGAAGAGAGAGGCAGATTCAGACACATCCCTTCATCCTGACCAGGTTGTTTGCCATGGAAGATGACTTTTGCTCTCTCAGGTGCTTCATACCTGCCTACAACTTCTCCAGGTATCATTTGTGCATGGACATTTGAGGTTCTCATCAGGTGGAAGATCCCCAACTTTCCTGTATTGTAAGAACCCCTCTGTCCCTGCTCTTCTGTAAAATGATTGAGGGAACAGTGTGTACTTGGGGTTAAAAACAGGTTTGATTTGGTGACGAATGATCCTGTGCGATGAATAATCGGATTGGGAACCTGCAATATTTACAAGAATATAGAGGTGAAATATAAGTATGAAAAAAGAAATCTAGGTATGCTTTGAAGCCCAGAAGGGTTTTGCCCTTGATTGGGATACTTAGCTTTGAATTATGTTCTGCAAAGATGTCTCAGATAATTTGATATACAATGGCATAGGACCTTGTTCATTGGATGATTGAATTTAGAAGAGAACATCCAGTCAAAGAGGGATATTCAGTAGGATTAGGAAGATAGTCGGTAGGTTTAGGAAGACGAGTGAGTATAGGATTTGGACCAAAAGTTCTTTAGCAATAGACTTTTGGTTATAGAGTGAATGTAAATGTCAGCACATATGAAGAGTCAGACACTATGTTGAACTGGGGAAAATATGTAGAAAAGCAGATATCAATGGAAACATTACGAAATCAGGCAAAGTATAAAGTGAGGGATAGAATTAGACATTTTCAACAGGGTTGAGTTTCAAAATATAAATTAGGAAAAAACAAATATGTAGTCACCAATAGGAGTGACAATTGACAGCATTAGGCAACCTGGACATGGATGTTTTTAGAAATCCATGTTCACTTTCCATTTAGGCTTTGGTACAATCATAAGTGTGACCTTTCCATTTTTTGTCCAGAATATTACTGTGATAATGAGGTGACATGAGTATTTCTTTCACCATTTCTGGGAGCAATATACTGAAGATGTAAAATTAGAATCAGGGGTACAAATAGGTGTACCCTGTTTCTATGAACATAGAGAAAAACCACGAATAGACCATACTGTGAATAAATAATATAACTTTTTTGAACTTTAAATAATGAATTGAACTGATATCTGAAAAATAAAAGGAAATTGTATATTGATATACAATCATTCATTCCAACCAGTTATATATCTAATGGAAATATTAGTGTTTTGGTTTATCATGAAGAGTGTGTGAGTTTTGCTTCAAAATGATTATGGAAATTCAAAATAATGTGTTTGGAAAGAAGTCTCATGAAAAGACCAGTCAAGAAACCCTGACAATACATGTGTTCTGAAGCAAGAAGTGATTAATGTTGAAACAAATGCCTATTAATTTGTGAACTTGTGGATGAAATGTATATCCTATGATGTGCAAAAACTGAAGAAACAATAATGTACCAGTGTCGAATACAAATGAATGACAAATTACATATCATGTCCCATAGGAGTCTACTTGCATTGATGTTAGACTGGGTCAGATACTGTAGAATAATTAGGATTTGTATGCACCCTTCACTGAAGTTAGTAGTCAGTACTAGGAAACAAGTATGTATTTCAGGTGGATGAATATTTCTGATTATAATCTTGTGAAAAGTTGATTATAAATCAACATACATGAACATGAATGAATTTAGAGAGTGTATACTAGACACATATATTTCATATTTGGAAAACTTTGGAGAGTATATCTACATCTATATCAATACACACACACACACACACACACACACACACACACACACACACACAACATTCACAGACATTAAAAATACCAATATAAATACCAATCGAAATTCATCAGTAAATATATATCATCCACAGATGCAAAAATATTTATGTTTCTGAACATGAGTTTAGGTATAATTTTGTTCTTCTAGGACGCTCTCTTATAGGTTGAATTTTCATTTCCACCAGCATTTAGGAGGAGTGAACACTTCTCACAATTTGTATCTGCCAAGACATCCACCTTACAAAAATGTACGTGTGATACCTGGTAGGATTCTATATATGCATATAAATATACATGTGTGAATAGGCTACAGAAATTGGAAACAAGTATTCACATATTTTTTAAGTTTAAAAACACATGGAGAATATTTCAATTAAAATTTGACTAGATGTATAACTCCTACCTTATATAATGTAAATGTCAATTCCAACTATAGAACATGTCTCCTCTGAAGTGCTTGTATTTCTATTGTGTTGGGTTAATTTTCCCCATTATATTAGGATGAATAGTCTGAGTCTACTAGGTATGGGTTAGTGTCAGGGATTCAGTACTTCGAATGAAAAATTGGAAAATGAATCCAATGTGTATGTAAATATATGCTGCACAAATATCCTCCCGCTCTCATCCAAAACAATGCCTTGACATTACCTTCACCCCAAGTAGGACACAATTAGAGAAGAGTTACACAATAAGTGAATACATATCTGGAATGGAAAATGCTCAGGAGTTCACAACCTTGGAGGTGGTTTAGGAGTTTCCAAAAGTAAGGGACATGGTAAACACTCCACAAACATGTAACTCTGCTGGCCTAAAAACTGTTTGAGAAACTGCCTCTGAGCTTCCGCACTTGAAATATATGTTGTTTTCATGAGATTTGGCTTCCTTTGTAGTGAGACCATCAAAGCTGGGTCTGCATCTATGTGACCTGGAGGACATGGTTTCTTATTTTCCAATGAACAAGATGAAGCAGTGCTGAATCCTCTCTTTATAGGTAAACTGAGGCCACTGGGGACTAAGTGTCTCCCCGTCTCCCCGTGTGGACTGTGAAGCCATTTGGTCCTCCTCCACTTTTTGTGGTGTTTAGGCTGCTGCACTGTGAGTTTGGTATTTGTTTCACGAAATACTAGCAGCTAAACTGGGACACAGTGCTGGAGGGAGTTCTGTCACGTGTGGTGGGTCAGGGTCTGCAAGAGAATGCACCAACTAGGCTTCTATCTCTCACAGCTTGCCCCATTGCCCCCTTGTCCATATCAACCTGATTCTTAATTTTCCTCTTAAAACTCTCCATATAACAAGATGCCTTTACATATAAGGGTCTGCTGGCAGCACCATGTCAGTTACAAGCCATTTGGAATCCAATGGTAGATGCACATGGTCCTACCACGGATGTTTTATCAAACGCCTCCCCACCACTGCTCTAGACCCACTACTCAGCAGGCTCCAAATTACTGGCATCTCTGTTCTACACCATTTTCATGAAACTCAGTAAATCAAGGCACTGTCTGGTATACTCATGATCAGCAGCAGGACATCCAATGTTTCTCCAGTGCCACCTGGTCATAGGAATTTCAAAAATTTCATGGTATTTATCTAGCCATTTTTCAAGCATGAAGTTGGAGGCACTGTGGGTTTCAATTCATTAGGCAAACATTATTTGGTTAGGAAGCTCATTTCAATGAAATCTCTGGAGAACTGTCACAGGCAAGGCTTCCCAAAGAATGGACAAAACGTCACATTAGGCAAGGCCCATTGAGGTCAACAATGTGAGGTCCATGTGTGTTTTGACTCTCAATTATGGCTGCCATTTCTTTAAGAATAAAATCATGTGATATCCTTGCTGAGATTCCCAGGCCTCAGTGGAAATCTACCCGGGGCCTAGGTCTCAGTTTCCAAGAGCGACTTTCATGCGTGGCCTCTTAAAATCCCAACAAAATTCATGGCAATGCTTCTCTGAGGTCAGTTCCAAAACCCAGTGTCTAAGGGGAATCACACCAGAGTTCAAGCCCACGTGGACCCAGTCATTTTTTCCAATGCCACACAAATGACCAACATTAAAACCAAAACACTCCCACATGGCCCTCACCTTAGTCCATATAGTCAATCATCTTAACCTCTGGCTGGAGGTTTCCATGAGGGACGCAGCCCAAGACAGTGTCCAAAATCAGCTCGTTTGCCCCTCATTTGCCTAAAGTCAGGGTAGCCTGGACACTGTTGCTGTGAACCAGGAGTGAACAAATAAGCCTGCCGTTAATACTTCTGTGTTTCTCCAATTTGAGGCCTACTGATTTTAGGTATGGATTCTTTAGGTGATTTAGAGTCATGCGAAAACACAAGCACCTCTGCAGGGCTTTAAGAACTCATTTGATCCAAAGAATCCCTATTCTCATTTGTTGGAGTGCAGGAACCTAACAGAGGAAGGCAAGAGACTTCATTCACAATGAATGATATTTTTTTGCCATTTTGGTTTTGGAAGCTCACATGGGATCTTTCTTAAGATCCATCAGGTGCTGAGAATCTAAGTCACAGCCACACACAGGTCCAAGAGGCTGATAAAGACACATCCCTTTCCAAAGCAATTAAACAAAGAGCCACAGGTGAGTCCCATTCATTTCCATTTGAAAACTGTTTTCTTCAAGCTTCACAAAGGGGTGGCCTGAGGCAAAGACCTTCCTGACATTCAGTGCAACACAACAATAAGTAAGCAAAAGGCCCAAAGCAGGGTTTCTGCACTGAGACTTTCCTGGTCACACAGAAATCTGAGTTTTCTGAGATGCTCGCCATTCTCTTCAGCTATCCAGTACATGGCCATGTCACAGAGCTTGGAGGTGGTACATATTTTGGACACAAATCCCTGAGCCTATTCTGGAGAGTGGCCAGAATTCAGGAATAAAACAACAACTTAGAAAGATAGCAGGTGTTGCACATCCATAAGACAAGCTGCAGTCCATTCATATGTTGGGCAGGATGAATTATGGGAAGATTTATACTAGACAGGACACATCCATTAGTGCATTCTCTTTTCTAATGTCTACAACAACGGACACAGTGGGATACACATAAACAGAAACACTCGCCTTGTCAAATGACTTACTAGAAACTGTCTGCTCCAAACCAAACAAACCGCCTTTTCGATCTATTCTCAGAACATGAGACAAAACAACAAACCCACTCCCAATCCCACAAAGGCACCTCCTTCCCCCAAGTAGGTCTGTGACTATCCGGAGTGTCCTCTGACTGGTGGGCCATACTATGTTCCCCCGAAATGGCCTGTCTTCTCTCAGATCTTGTTTCCTTGACCAACTCTGTGAAGATGTCAGGAAAAAGTGGTTAGCCACTACCTGTTTTCTCAGGAAAGGTCCATCTTCAGAGCTCTCCTGGCATTTGGCCATCCTCACATCATTAGGTACCAAGAAAACTGACTCTGTCCTTGGTAAATCCAAACAAGTGAGCCCACTGGGCCTGGGACTGGGACTGCCTCTGGGTGCCTGGCTTCTTGGATACCAACTTCAGAGAGTTCCATCACCAAGGAAATGAGGTATGTCACATTCTTTGGAACTGAATGAGGTCACTGCCTTGGCAACCACTTTGTCCTAACAGTTGCTTCCAAGGGTTACATAAGATGGAGGTTTCCCCTACTTCCTGTGACACTTTCATAAGGTAGAATGTATATCAACCATTGGCACCCGGGAACAGCTCTCCACTCAGGCCTGGATTGTTCCACCTTGTCTACAATAAGAAGAGAGAGGCAGATTCAGACACATCCCTTCATCCTGACCAGGTTGTTTGCCATGGAAGATGACTTTTGCTCTCTCAGGTGCTTCATACCTGCCTACAACTTCTCCAGGTATCATTTGTGCATGGACATTTGAGGTTCTCATCAGGTGGAAGATCCCCAACTTTCCTGTATTGTAAGAACCCCTCTGTCCCTGCTCTTCTGTAAAATGATTGAGGGAACAGTGTATACTTGGGGTTAAAAACAGGTTTGATTTGGTGACGAATGATCCTGTGCGATGAATAATGGGATTGGGAACCTGCAATATTTACAAGAATATAGAGGTGAAATATAAGTATGAAAAAAGAAATCTAGGTTTGCTTTGAAGCCCAGAAGGGTTTTGCCCTTGATTGGGATACTTAGCTTTGAATTATGTTCTGCAAAGATGTCTCAGATAATTTGATATACAATGGCATAGGACCTTGTTCATTGGATGATTGAATTTAGAAGAGAACATCCAGTCAAAGAGGGATATTCAGTAGGATTAGGAAGATAGTCGGTAGGTTTAGGAAGACGAGTGAGTATAGGATTTGGACCAAAAGTTCTTTAGCAATAGACTTTTGGTTATAGAGTGAATGTAAATGTCAGCACATATGAAGAGTCAGACACTATGTTGAACTGGGGAAAATATGTAGAAAAGCAGATATCAATGGAAACATTACGAAATCAGGCAAAGTATAAAGTGAGGGATAGAATTAGACATTTTCAACAGGGTTGAGTTTCAAAATATAAATTAGGAAAAAACAAATATGTAGTCACCAATAGGAGTGACAATTGACAGCATTAGGCAACCTGGACATGGATGTTTTTAGAAATCCATGTTCACTTTCCATTTAGGCTTTGGTACAATCATAAGTGTGACCTTTCCATTTTTTGTCCAGAATATTACTGTGATAATGAGGTGACATGAGTATTTCTTTCACCATTTCTGGGAGCAATATACTGAAGATGTAAAATTAGAATCAGGGGTACAAATAGGTGTACCCTGTTTCTATGAACATAGAGAAAAACCACGAATAGACCATACTGTGAATAAATAATATAACTTTTTTGAACTTTAAATAATGAATTGAACTGATATCTGAAAAATAAAAGGAAATTGTATATTGATATACAATCATTCATTCCAACCAGTTATATATCTAATGGAAATATTAGTGTTTTGGTTTATCATGAAGAGTGTGTGAGTTTTGCTTCAAAATGATTATGGAAATTCAAAATAATGTGTTTGGAAAAAAGTCTCATGAAAAGACCAGTCAAGAAACCCTGACAATACATGTGTTCTGAAGCAAGAAGTGATTAATGTTGAAACAAATGCCTATTAATTTGTGAACTTGTGGATGAAATGTATATCCTATGATGTGCAAAAACTGAAGAAACAATAATGTACCAGTGTCGAATACAAATGAATGACAAATTACATATCATGTCCCATAGGAGTCTACTTGCATTGATGTTAGACTGGGTCAGATACTGTAGAATAATTAGGATTTGTATGCACCCTTCACTGAAGTTAGTAGTCAGTACTAGGAAAAAAATATGCATTTCAGGTGGATGAATATTTCTGATTATAATCTTGTGAAAAGTTGATTATAAATCAACATACATGAACATGAATGAATTTAGAGAGTGTATACTAGACACATATATTTCATATTTGGAAAACTTTGGAGAGTATATCTATATCTATATCTTTACACACACACACACACACACACACACACACACACACAACATTCACAGACATTAAATATACCAATATAAATGCCAATCGAAATTCATCAGTAAATATATATCATCCACAGATGCAAAAATATTTATGTTTCTGAACATGAGTTTATGTATTATGTTGTTCTTCTAGGACGCTCTCTTATAGGTTGAATTTTCATTTCCACCAGCATTTAGGAGGAGTGAACACTTCTCACAATTTGTATCTGCCAAGACATCCACCTTACAAAAATGTACGTGTGATACCTGGTAGGATTCTATATATGCATATAAATATACATGCGTGAATAGGCTACAGAAATTGGAAACAAGTATTCACATATTTGTTAAGTTTAAAAACACATGGAGAATATTTCAATTAAAATTTGACTAGATGTATAACTCCTACCTTATATAATGCAAATGTCAATTCCAACTATAGAATATGTCTCCTCTGAAGTGCTTGTATTTCTATTGTGTTGGGTTAATTTTCCCCATTATATTAGGATGAATAGTCTGAGTCTACTAGGTATGGGTTAGTGTCAGGGATTCAGTACTTCGAATGAAAAATTGGAAAATGAATCCAATGTGTATGTAAATATATGCTGCACAAATATCCTCCCGCTCTCATCCAAAACAATGCCTTGACATTACCTTCACCCCAAGTAGGACACAATTAGAGAAGAGTTACACAATCAGTGAATACATATATGGAATGGAAAATGCTCAGGAGTTCACAACCTTGGAGGTGGTTTAGGAGTTTCCAAAAGTAAGGGACATGGTAAACACTCCACAAACATGTAACTCTGCTGGCCTAAAAACTGTTTGAGAAACTGCCTCTGAGCTTCCGCACTTGAAATATATGTTGTTTTCATGAGATTTGGCTTCCTTTGTAGTGAGACCATCAAAGCTGGGTCTGCAACTATGTGACCTGGAGGACATGGTTTCTTATTTTCCAATGAACAAGATGAAGCAGTGCTGAATCCTCTCTTTATAGGTAAACTGAGGCCACTGGGGACTAAGTGTCTCCCCGTCTCCCCGTGTGGACTGTGAAGCCATTTGGTCCTCCTCCACTTTTTGTGGTGTTTAGGCTGCTGCACTGTGAGTTTGGTATTTGTTTCACGAAATACTAGCAGCTAAACTGGGACACAGTGCTGGAGGGAGTTCTGTCACGTGTGGTGGGTCAGGGTCTGCAAGAGAATGCACCAACTAGGCTTCTATCTCTCACAGCTTGCCCCATTGCCCCCTTGTCCATATCAACCTGATTCTTAATTTTCCTCTTAAAACTCTCCATATAACAAGACGCCTTTACATATAAGGGTCTGCTGGCAGCACCATGTCAGTTACAAGCCATTTGGAATCCAATGGTAGATGCACATGGTCCTACCACGGATGTTTTATCAAACGCCTCCCCACCACTGCTCTAGACCCACTACTAAGCAGGCTCTAAATTACTGGCATCTCTGTTCTACACCATTTTCATGAAACTCAGTAAGTCAAGGCACTGTCTGGTATACTCATGATCAGCAGCAGGACATCCAATGTTTCTCCAGTGCCACCTGGTCATAGGAATTTCAAAAATTTCATGGTATTTATCTAGCCATTTTTCAAGCATGAAGTTGGAGGCACTGTGGGTTTCAATTCATTAGGCAAACATTAATTGGTTAGGAAGCTCATTTCAATGAAATCTCTGGAGAACTGTCACAGGCAAGGCTTCCCAAAGAATGGACAAAACGTCACTTTCGGCCAGGCCCATTGAGGTCAACAATGTGAGGTCCATGTGTGTTTTGACTCTCAATTATGGCTGCCATTTCTTTAAGAATAAAATCATGTGATATCCTTGCTGAAATTCCCAGGCCTCAGTGGAAATCTACCCGGGGCCTAGGTCTCAGTTTCCAAGAGCGACTTTCATGCGTGGCCTCTTAAAATCCCAACAAAATTCATGGCAATGCTTCTCTGAGTTCAGTTCCAAAACCCAGTGTCTAAGGGGAATCACACCAGAGTTCAAGCCCACGTGGACCCAGTCATTTTTTCCAATGCCACACAAATGACCAACATTAAAACCAAAACACTCCCATATGGCCCTCACATTATTCCATATAGTCAATCATCTTAACCTCTGGCTGGAGGTTTCCATGAGGGACGCAGCCCAAGACAGTGTCCAAAATCAGCTCGTTTGCCCCTCATTTGCCTAAAGTCAGGGTAGCCTGGACACCATTGCTGTGAACCAGGAGTGAACAAATAAGCCTGCCGTTAATACTTCTGTGTTTCTCCAATTTGAGGCCTACTGATTTTAGGTATGGATTCTTTAGGTGATTTAGAGTCATGCGAAAACACAAGCACCTCTGCAGGGCTTTAAGAACTCATTTGATCCAAAGAATCCCTATTCTCATTTGTTGGAGTGCAGGAACCTAACAGAGGAAGGCAAGAGACTTCATCCACAATGAATGATATTTTTTTGCCATTTTGGTTTTGGAAGCTCACATGGGATCATTCTTAAGATCCATCAGGTGCTGAGAATCTAAGTCACAGCCACACACAGGTCCAAGAGGCTGATAAAGACACATCCCTTTCCAAAGCAATTAAACAAAGAGCCACAGGTGAGGCCCATTCATTTCCATTTGAAAACTGTTTTCTTCAGGCTTCACAAAGGGGTGGCCTGAGGCAAAGACCTTCCTGACATTCAGTGCAACACAACAATAAGTAAGCAAAAGGCCCAAAGCAGGGTTTCTGCACTGAGACTTTCCTGGTCACACAGAAATCTGAGTTTTCTGAGATGCTCGCCATTCTCTTCAGCTATCCAGTACATGGCCATGTCACAGAGCTTGGAGGTGGTACATATTTTGGACACAAATCCCTGAGCCTATTCCGGAGAGTGGCCAGAATTCAGGAAGAAAACAACAACTTAGAAAGATAGCAGGTGTTGCACATCGATAAGACAAGCTGCAGTCCATTCATATGTTGGGCAGGATGAATTATGGGAAGATTTATACTAGACAGGACACATCCATTAATGCATTCTCTTTTCTAATGTCTACAACAACGGACACAGTGGGATACACATAAACAGAAACACTCGCCTTTTCAAATGACTTACTACAAACTGTCTGCTCCAAACCAAACAAACCGCCTTTTCGATCTATTCTCAGAACATGAGACAAAACAACAAACCCACACCCACTCCCACAAAGGCACCTCCTTCCCCCAAGTAGGTCTGTGACTATCCGGAGTGTCCTCTGACTGGGGGACCATACTATGTTCCCCCTAAATGGCCTGTCTTCTCTCAGATCTTGTTTCCTTGACCAACTCTGTGAAGATGTCAGGAAAAAGTGGTTAGCCACTACCTGTTTTCTCAGGAAAGGTCCATCTTCAGAGCTCTCCTGGCATTTGGCCATCCTCACATCATTAGGTACCAAGAAAACTGACTCTGTCCTTGGTAAATCCAAACAAGTGAGCCCCCTGGGCCTGGGACTGGGACTGCCTCTGGGTGCCTGGTTTCTTGGATACCAAGTTCAGAGAGTTCCATCACCAAGGAAATGAGGTATGTCACATTCTTTGGAACTGAATGAGGTCACTGCCTTGGCAACCACTTTGTCCTAACAGTTGCTTCCAAGGGTTACATAAGATGGAGGTTTCCCCTACTTCCTGTGACACTTTCATAAGGTAGAATGTATATCAACCATTGGCACCCGGGAACAGCTCTCCACTCAGGCCTGGATTGTTCCACCTTGTCTACAATAAGAAGAGAGAGGCAGATTCAGACACATCCCTTCATCCTGACCAGGTTGTTTGCCATGGAAGATGACTTTTGCTCTCTCAGGTGCTTTATACCTGCCTACAACTTCTCCAGGTATCATTTGTGCATGGACATTTGAGGTTCTCATCTGGTGGAAGATCCACAACTTTCCTGTATTGTAAGAACCCCTCTGTCCCTGCTCTTCTGTAAAATGATTGAGGGAACAGTGTATACTTGGGGTTAAAAACAGGTTTGATTTGGTGACGAATGATTCTGTGCGATGAATAATGGGATTGGGAACCTGCAATATTTACAAGAATATAGAGGTGAAATATAAGTATGAAAAAAGAAATCTAGGTATGCTTTGAAACCCAGAAGGGTTTTGCCCTTGATTGGGATACTTAGCTTTGAATTATGTTCTGCAATGTTGTCTCAGATAATTTGATATACAATGGCATAGGACCTTGTACATTGGATGATTGAATTTAGAAGAGAACATCCAGTCAAAAAGGGATATTCAGTAGGATTAGGAAGATAGTCGGTAGGTTTAGGAAGACGAGTGAGTATAGGATTTGGACCAAAAGTTCTTTAGCAATAGACTTTTGGTTATAGAGTGAATGTAAATGTCAGCACATATGAAGTGTCAGACACTATGTTGAACTGGGGAAAATATGTAGAAAAGCAGATATCAATGGAAACATTACGAAATCAGGCAAAGTATAAAGTGAGGGATAGAATTAGACATTTTCAACAGGGTTGAGTTTCAATATATAAATTAGGAAAAAACAAATATGTAGTCACCAATAGGAGTGACAATTGACAGCATTAGGCAACCTGAACATGGATGTTTTTAGAAATCCACGTTCACTTTCCATTTAGGCTTTGGTACAATCATAACTGTGACCTTTCCATTTTTTGTCCAGAATATTACTGTGATAATGAGGTGACATGAGTATTTCTTTCACCATTTCTGGGAGCAATATATTGAAGATGTAAAATTAGAATCGGGGGTACAAATAGGTGTACCCTGTTTCTATGAACATAGAGAAAAACCACGAATAGACCATACTGTGAATAAATAATATAGCTTTTTTGAACTTTAAATAATGAATTGAACTGATATCTGAAAAATAAAAGGAAATTGTATATTGATATACAATCATTCATTCCAACCAGTTATATATCTAATGGAAATATTAGTGTTTTGGTTTATCATGAAGAGTGTGTGAGTTTTGCTTCAAAATGATTATGGAAATTCAAAATAATGTGTTTGGAAAGAAGTCTCATGAAAAGACCAGTCAAGAAACCCTGACAATACATGTGTTCTGAAGCAAGAAGTGATTAATGTTGAAACAAATGCCTATTAATTTGTGAACTTGTGGATGAAATGTATATCCTATGATGTGCAAAAACTGAAGAAACAATAATGTACCAGTGTCGAATACAAATGAATGACAAATTACATATCATGTCCCATAGGAGTCTACTTGCATTGATGTTAGACTGGGTCAGATACTGTAGAATAATTAGGATTTGTATGCACCCTTCACTGAAGTTAGTAGTCAGTACTAGGAAACAAATATGTATTTCAGGTGGATGAATATTTCTGATTATAATCTTGTGAAAAGTTGATTATAAATCAACATACATGAACATGAATGAATTTAGAGAGTGTATACTAGACACATATATTTCATATTTGGAAAACTTTGGAGAGTATATCTATATCTATATCTTTACACACACACACACACACACACACACACACAACATTCACAGACATTAAAAATACCAATATAAATGCCAATCGAAATTCATCAGTAAATATATATCATCCACAGATGCAAAAATATTTATGTTTCTGAACATGAGTTTATGTATAATGTTGTTCTTCTAGGACGCTCTCTTATAGGTTGAATTTTCATTTCCAACAGCATTTAGGAGGAGTGAACACTTCTCACAATTTGTATCTGCCGAGACATCCACCTTACAAAAATGTACGTGTGATACCTGGTAGGATTCTATATATGCATATAAATATAAATGTGTGAATAGGCTACAGAAATTGGAAACAAGTATTCACATATTTGTTAAGTTTAAAAACACATAAAGAATATTTCAATTAAAATTTGACTAGATGTATAACTTCTACCTTATATAATGCAAATGTCAAGTCCAACTATAGAACATGTCTCCACTGAAGTGCTTGTATTTCTATTGTGTTGGGTTAATTTTCCCCATTATATTAGGATGACTAGTCTGAGTCTACTAGGTATGGGATAGTGTCAGGGATTCAGTACTTCGAATGAAAAATTGGAAAATGAATCCAATGTGTATGTAAATATATGCTGCACAAATATTTTCCCGCTCTCATCCAAAACAATGCCTTGTCATTACCTTCACCCCAAGTAAGACACAATTAGAGGAGAAGAGTTACACAATCAGTGAATACATATCTGGAATGGAAAATGCTCAGGAGTTCACAACCTTGTAGGTGGTTTAGGAGTTTCCAAGAGTAAGGGACATGGTAAACACTCCACAAACATGTAACTCTGCTGGCCTAAAAACTGTTTGAGAAACTGCCTCTGAGCTTCCACACTTGAAATATATGTTGTTTTCATGAGATTTGGCTTCCTTTGTAGTGAGACCATCAAAGCTGGGTCTGCATCTATGTGACCTGGAGGACATGGTTTCTTATTTTCCAATGAACAAGATGAAGCAGTGCTGAATCCTCTCTTTATAGGTAAACTGAGGCCACAAGGGACTAAGTGTCTCCCCGTCTCCCCGTGTGGACTGTGAAGCCATTTGGTCCTCCTCCACTTTTTGTGGTGTTTAGGCTGCTGCACTGTGAGTTTGGTATTTGTTTCACGAAATACTAGCAGCTAAACTGGGACACAGTGCTGGAGGGAGTTCTGTCACCTGTGGTGGGTTAGGGTCTGCAAGAGAATGCACCAACTAGGCTTCTATCTCTCACAGCTTGCCCCATTGCCCCCTTGTCCATATCAACCTGATTCTTAATTTTCCTCTTAAAACTCTCCATATAACAAGATGCCTTTACATATAAGGGTCTGCTGGCAGCACCATGTCAGTTACAAGCCATTTGGAATCCAATGGTAGATGCACATGGTCCTACCACAGATGTTTTATCAAACGCCTCCCCACCACTGCTCTGGACCCACTACTCAGCAGGCTCCAAATTACTGGCATCTCTGTTCTACACCATTTTCATTAAACTCAGTAAATCAAGGCACTGTCTGGTATACTCATGATCAGCAATAGGACATTAAATGTTTCTCCTGTGCCACCTGGTCATAGAAATTTCAAAAATTTCATGGTATTTATCTAGCCATTTTTCAAGCATGAAGTTGGAGGCACTGTGGGTTTCAATTCATTCAGCAAACATTAAATGGTGAGGAAGCTCATTTCAATGAAATCTCTGGAGAAATCTCACAGGCAAGGCTTCCCCAAGAATGGACAAAAGGTCACATTAGGCCAGGCCCATTGAGGTCTACAATGTGAGGTGCATGTGTGTTTTGACTCTCAACTATGGATGCCATTTCTTTAAGAATAAAATCATGTGATATCCTTGCTGAGATTCCCAGGCCTCTGTGGAAATCTACCCGGGGCCTAGGTCTCAGTTTCCAAGAGCGATTTTCATGCGTGGCCTCTTAAAATCCCAACAAAATTCATAGCAATGCTTCTCTGAGTTCAGTTCAAAACCCAGTGTTTAAGGGGAATCACACCAGAGTTCAAGCCCACGTGGAACCAGTCATTTTTTCCAATGCCACACAAATGACCAACATTAAATCCAAAACACTCCCACATGGCCCTCACGTTATTCCATATAGTCAATCATCTTAAACTCTGGCTGGAGGTTTCCATGAGGGGTGCAGCCCAAGACAGTGTCCAAAATCAGCTCGTTTGCCCCTCATTTGCCTAAAGTCAGGGTAGCCTGGACACTGTTGCTGTGAACCAGGAGTGAACAAATAAGCCTGCCGTTAATACTTCTATGTTTCTCCAATTTGAGGGCTACTGATTTTAGGTATCGATTCCTTAGGTGATTTAGAGTCATGCGAAAACACAAGCACCTCTGCAGGGCTTTAAGAACTCATTTGATCCAAAGAATCCCTATTCTCATTTGTTGGAGTGCAGGAACCTAACAGAGGAAGGCAAGAGACTTCATCCACAATGAATGATATTTTTTTGCCATTTTGGTTTTGGAAGCTCACATGGGATCATTCTTAAGATCCATCAGGTGCTGAGAATCTAAGTCACAGCCACACACAGGTCCAAGAGGCTGATAAAGACACATCCCTTTCCAAAGCAATTAAACAAAGAGCCACAGGTGAGGCCCATTCATTTCCATTTGAAAACTGTTTTCTTCAAGCTTCACAAAGGGGTGGCCTGAGGCAAAGACCTTCCTGACATTCAGTGCAACACAACAATAAGTAAGCAAAAGGCCCAAAGCAGGGTTTCTGCACTGAGACTTTCCTGGTCACACAGAAATCTGAGTTTTCTGAGATGCTTGCCATTCTCTTCAGCTATCCAGTACATGGCCATGTCACAGAGCTTGGAGGTGGTACATATTTTGGACACAAATCCCTGAGCCTATTCCGGAGAGTGGCCAGAATTCAGGAAGAAAACAACAACTTAGAAAGATAGCAGGTGTTGCACATCGATAAGACAAGCTGCAGTCCATTCATATGTTGGGCAGGATGAATTATGGGAAGATTTATACTAGACAGGACACATCCATTAATGCATTCTCTTTTCTAATGTCTACAACAACGGACACAGTGGGATACACATAAACAGAAACACTCGCCTTGTCAAATGACTTACTAGAAACTGTCTGCTCCAAACCAAACAAACCGCCTTTTCGATCTATTCTCAGAACATGAGACAAAACAACAAACCCACACCCACTCCCACAAAGGCACCTCCTTCCCCCAAGTAGGTCTGTGACTATCCGGAGTGTCCTCTGACTGGGGGACCATACTATGTTCCCCCAAAATGGCCTGTCTTCTCTCAGATCTTGTTTCCTTGACCAACTCTGTGAAGATGTCAGGAAAAAGTGGTTAGCCACTACCTGTTTTCTCAGGAAAGGTCCATCTTCAGAGCTCTCCTGGCATTTGGCCATCCTCACATCATTAGGTACCAAGAAAACTGACTCTGTCCTTGGTAAATCCAAACAAGTGAGCCCACTGGGCCTGGGACTGGGACTGCCTCTGGGTGCCTGGCTTCTTGGATACCAAGTTCAGAGAGTTCCATCACCAAGGAAATGAGGTATGTCACATTCTTTGGAACTGAATGAGGTCACTGCCTTGGCAACCACTATGTCCTAACAGTTGCTTCCAAGGGTTACATAAGATGGAGGTTTCCCCTACTTTCTGTGACACTTTCATAAGGTAGAATGTATATCAACCATTGGCACCCGGGAACAGCTCTCCACTCAGGCCTGGATTGTTCCACCTTGTCTACAATAAGAAGAGAGAGGCAGATTCAGACACATCCCTTCATCCTGACCAGGTTGTTTGCCATGGAAGATGACTTTTGCTCTCTCAGGTGCTTCATACCTGCCTACAACTTCTCCAGGTATCATTTGTGCATGGACATTTGAGGTTCTCATCTGGTGGAAGATCCCCAACTTTCCTGTATTGTAAGAACCCCTCTGTCCCTGCTCTTCTCTAAAATGATTGAGGGAACAGTGTATACTTGGGGTTAAAAACAGGTTTGATTTGGTGACGAATGATTCTGTGCGATGAATAATGGGATTGGGAACCTGCAATATTTACAAGAATATAGAGGTGAAATATAAGTATGAAAAAAGAAATCTAGGTATGCTTTGAAGCCCAGAAGGGTTTTGCCCTTGATTGGGATACTTAGCTTTGAATTATGTTCTGCAAAGATGTCTCAGATAATTTGATATACAATGGCATAGGACCTTGAACATTGGATGATTGAATTTAGAAGAGAACATCCAGTCAAAAAGGGATATTCAGTAGGATTAGGAAGATAGTCGGTAGGTTTAGGAAGACGAGTGAGTATAGGATTTGGACCAAAAGTTCTTTAGCAATAGACTTTTGGTTATAGAGTGAATGTAAATGTCAGCACATATGAAGAGTCAGACACTATGTTGAACTGCGGAAAATATGTAGAAAAGCAGATATCAATGGAAACATTACAAAATCAGGCAAAGTATAAAGTGAGGGATAGAATTAGACATTTTCAACAGGGTTGAGTTTCAATATATAAATTAGGAAAAAACAAATATGTAGTCACGTATAGGATTTACAATTGACAACTTTAGGCAACCTGGACATGGATGTTTTTAGAAATCCATGTTCACTTTCCATTTAGGCTTTGGTACAATCATAAGTGTGACCTTTCCTTTTTTTGTCCAGAATATTACTGTGATAATGAGGTGACATGAGTATTTCTTTCACCATTTCTGGGAGCAATATATTGAAGATGTAAAATTAGAATCGAGGGTGCAAATAGGTGTACCCTGTTTCTATGAACATAGAGAAAAACCACGAATAGACTATACTGTGAATAAATAATATAACTTTTTTGAACTTTAAATAATGAATTGAACTGATATCTGAAAAATAAAAGGAAATTGTATATTGATATACAATCATTCATTCCAACCAGTTATATATCTAATGGAAATATTAGTGTTTTGGTTTATTATGAAGAGTGTGTGAGTTTTGCTTCAAAATGATTATGGAAATTCAAAATAATGTGTTTGGAAAGAAGTCTCATGAAAAGACAAGTCAAGAAACCCTGACAATACATGTGTTCTGAAGCAAGAAGTGATTAATGTTGAAACAAATGCCTATTAATTTGTGAACTTGTGGATGAAATGTATATCCTATGATGTGCAAAAACTGAAGAAACAATAATGTACCAGTGTCGAATACAAATGAATGACAAATTACATATCATGTCCCATAGGAGTCTACTTGCATTGATGTTAGACTGGGTCAGATACTGTAGAATAATTAGGATTTGTATGCACCCTTCACTGAAGTTAGTAGTCAGTACTAGGAAACAAATATGTATTTCAGGTGGATGAATATTTCTGATTATAATCTTGTGAAAAGTTGATTATAAATCAACATACATGAACATGAATGAATTTAGAGAGTGTATACTAGACACATATATTTCATATTTGGAAAACTTTGGAGAGTATATCTATATCTATATATTTACACACACACACACACACACACACACACACAACACTCACAGACATTAAAAAGTACCAATATAAATGCCAATCTAAATTCATCAGTAAATATATATCATCCACAGATGCAAAAATATTTATTTTACTGAACATGAGTTTATGTATAATGTTGTTCTTCTTGGACGCTCTCTTATAGGTTGAATTTTCATTTCCAACAGCATTTAGGAGGAGTGAACACTTCTCACAATTTGTATCTGCCAAGACATCCACCTTACAAAAATGTACGTGTGATACCTGGTAGGATTCTATATATGCATATAAATATACATGTGTGAATAGGCTACAGAAATTGGAAACAAGTATTCACATATTTGTTAAGTTTAAAAACACATGGAGAATATTTCAATTAAAATTTGACTAGATGTATAACTCCTACCTTATATAATGCAAATGTCAAGTCCAACAATAGAACATGTCTCCTCTGAAGTGCTTGTATTTCTATTGTGTTGGGTTAATTTTCCCCATTATATTAGGATGAATAGTCTGAGTCTACTAGGTATGGGTTAGTGTCAGGGATTCAGTACTTCGAATGAAAAATTGGAAAATGAATCCAATGTGTATGTAAATATATGCTGCACAAATATCCTCCCGCTCTCATCCAAAACAATGCCTTGACAATACCTTCACCCTAAGTAAGACACAATTAGAGGAGAAGAGTTACACAATCAGTGAATACATATCTGGAATGGAAAATGCTCAGGAGTTCACAACCTTGGAGGTGGTTTAGGAGTTTCCAAGAGTAAGGGACATGGTAAACACTCCACAAACATGTAACTCTGCTGGCCTAAAAACTGTTTGAGAAACTGCCTCTGAGCTTCCGCACTTGAAATATATGTTGTTTTCATGAGATTTGGCTTCCTTTGTAGTGAGACCATGAAAGCTGGGTCTGCATCTATGTGACCTGGAGGACATGGTTTCTTATTTTCCAATGAACAAGATGAAGCAGTGCTGAATCCTCTCTTTATAGGTAAACTGAGGCCACTGGGGACTAAGTGGCTCCCCGTCTCCCCGTGTGGACTATGAAGCCATTTGGTCCTCCTCCACTTTTTGTGGTGTTTAGGCTGCTGCACTGTGAGTTTGGTATTTGTTTCACGAAATACTAGCAGCTAAACTGGGACACAGTGCTGGAGGGAGTTCTGTCACGTGTGGTGGGTCAGGGTCTGCAAGAGAATGCACCAACTAGGCTTCTATCTCTCACAGCTTGCCCCATTGCCCCCTTGTCCATATCAACCTGATTCTTAATTTTCCTCTTAAAACTCTCCATATAACAAGATGCCTTTACATATAAGGGTCTGCTGGCAGCACCATGTCAGTTCCAAGCCATTTGGAATCCAATGGTAGATGCACATGGTCCTACTACGGAAGTTTTATCAAACGCCTCCCCACCACTGCTCTAGACCCACTACTCAGCAGGCTCCAAATTACTGGCATCTCTGTTCTACACCATTTTCATGAAACTCAGTAAATCAAGGCACTGTCTGGTATACTCATGATCAGCAGCAGGACATCCAATGTTTCTCCAGTGCCACCTGGTCATAGGAATTTCAAAAATTTCATGGTATTTATCTAGCCATTTTTCAAGCATGAAGTTGGAGGCACTGTGGGTTTCAATTCATTAGGCAAACATTAATTGGTTAGGAAGCTCATTTCAATGAAATCTCTGGAGAACTGTCACAGGCAAGGCTTCCCAAAGAATGGACAAAACGTCACATTAGGCCAGGCCCATTGAGGTCAACAATGTGAGGTCCATGTGTGTTTTGACTCTCAATTATGGCTGCCATTTCTTTAAGAATAAAATCATGTGATATCCTTGCTGAGATTCCCAGGCCTCAGTGGAAATCTACCCGGGGCCTAGGTCTCAGTTTCCAAGAGCGACTTTCATGCGTGGCCTCTTAAAATCCCAACAAAATTCATGGCAATGCTTCTCTGAGTTCAGTTCCAAAACCCAGTGTCTAAGGGGAATCACACCAGAGTTCAAGCCCACGTGGACCCAGTCATTTTTTCCAATGCCACACAAATGACCAAAATTAAAACCAAAACACTCCCACATGGCCCTCACCTTAGTCCATATAGTCAATCATCTTAACCTCTGGCTGGAGGTTTCCATGAGGGACGCAGCCCAAGACAGTGTCCAAAATCAGCTCGTTTGCCCCTCATTTGCCTATAGTCAGGGTAGCCTGGACTCCGTTGCTGTGAACCAGGGGTGAACAAATAAGCCTGCCGTTAATACTTCTGTGTTTCTCCAATTTGAGCGCTACTGATTTTAGGAATGGATTCTTTAGGTGATTTAGAGTCATGCGAAAACACAAGCACCTCTTCAGGGCTTTGAGAACTCATTTGATCCAAAGAATCCCTATTCTCATTTGTTGGAGTGCAGGAACCTAACAGAGGAAGGCAAGAGACTTCATCCACATTGAATGATATTTTTTTGCCATTTTGGTTTTGGAAGCTCACATGGGATCATTCTTAAGATCCATCAGGTGCTGAGAATCTAAGTCACAGCCACACACAGGTCCAAGAGGCTGATAAAGACACATCCCTTTCCAAAGCAATTAAACAAAGAGCCACAGGTGAGGCATATTCATTTCCATTTGAAAACTGTTTTCTTCAAGCTTCACAAAAGGGTGGCCTGAGGCAAAGACCTTCCTGACATTCAGTGCATCACAACAATAAGTAAGCAAAAGGCCCAAAGCAGGGTTTCTGCACTGAGACTTTCCTGGTCACACAGAAATCTGAGTTTTCTGAGATGCTCGCCATTCTCTTCAGCTATCCAGTACATGGCCATGTCACAGAGCTTGGAGGTGGTACATATTTTGGACACAAATCCCTGAGCCTATTCCGGAGAGTGGCCAGAATTCAGGAAGAAAACAACAACTTAGAAAGATAGCAGGTGTTGCACATCGATAAGACAAGCTGCAGTCCATTCATATGTTGGGCAGGATGAATTATGGGAAGATTTATACTAGACAGGACACATCCATTAATGCATTCTCTTTTCTAATGTCTACAACAACGGACACAGTGGGATACACATAAACAGAAACACTCGCCTTGTCAAATGACTTACTAGAAACTGTCTGCTCCAAACCAAACAAACCGCCTTTTCGATCTATTCTCAGAACATGAGACAAAACAACAAACCCACTCCCACTCCCACAAAGGCACCTCCTTCCCCCAAGTAGGTCTGTGACTATCCGGAGTGTCCTCTGACTGGTGGGCCATACTATGTTCCCCCGAAATGGCCTGTCTTCTCTCAGATCTTGTTTCCTTGACCAACTCTGTGAAGATGTCAGGAAAAAGTGGTTAGCCACTACCTGTTTTCTCAGGAAAGGTCCATCTTCAGAGCTCTCCTGGCATTTGGCCATCCTCACATCATTAGGTACCAAGAAAACTGACTCTGTCCTTGGTAAATCCAAACAAGTGAGCCCACTGGGCCTGGGACTGGGACTGCCTCTGGGTGCCTGGCTTCTTGGATACCAAGTTCAGAGAGTTCCATCACCAAGGAAATGAGGTATGTCACATTCTTTGGAACTGAATGAGGTCACTGCCTTGGCAACCACTTTGTCCTAACAGTTGCTTCCAAGGATTACATAAGATGGAGTTTTCCCCTACTTCCTGTGACACTTTCATAAGGTAGAATGTATATCAACCATTGGCACCCGGGAACAGCTCTCCACTCAGGCCTGGATTGTTCCACCTTGTCTACAATAAGAAGAGAGAGGCAGATTCAGACACATCCCTTCATCCTGACCAGGTTGTTTGCCATGGAAGATGACTTTTGCTCTCTCAGGTGCTTCATACCTGCCTACAACTTCTGCAGGTATCATTTGTGCATGGACATTTGAGGTTCTCATCTGGTGGAAGATCCCCAACTTTCCTGTATTTTAAGAACCCCTCTGTCTCTGCTCTTCTGTAAAGTGATTGAGGGAACAGTGTATACTTGGGGTTAAAAACAGGTTTGATTTGGTGACGAATGATTCTGTGCGATGAATAATGGGATTGGGAACCTGCAATATTTACAAGAATATAGAGGTGAAATATAAGTATGAAAAAAGAAATCTAGGTATGCTTTGAAGCCCAGAAGGGTTTTGCCCTTGATTGGGATACTTAGCTTTGAATTATGTTCTGCAAAGATGTCTCAGATAATTTGATATACAATGGCATAGGACCTTGTTCATTGGATGATTGAATTTAGAAGAGAACATCCAGTCAAAAAGGGATATTCAGTAAGATTAGGAAGATAGTCGGTAGGTTTAGGAAGACGAGTGAGTATAGGATTTGGACCAAAAGTTCTTTAGCAATAGACTTTTGGTTATAGAGTGAATGTAAATGTCAGCACATATGAAGAGTCAGACACTATGTTGAACTGGGGAAAATATGTAGAAAAGCAGATATCAATGGAAACATTACGAAATCAGGCAAAGTATAAAGTGAGGGATAGAATTAGACATTTTCAACAGGGTTGAGTTTCAAAATATAAATTAGGAAAAAACAAATATGTAGTCACCAATAGGAGTGACAATTGACAGCATTAGGCAACCTGGACATGGATGTTTTTAGAAATCCATGTTCACTTTCCATTTAGGCTTTGGTACAATCATAAGTGTGACCTTTCCATTTTTTGTCCAGAATATTACTGTGATAATGAGGTGACATGAGTATTTCTTTCACCATTTCTGGGAGCAATATATTGAAGATGTAAAATTAGAATCGGGGGTACAAATAGGTGTACCCTGTTTCTATGAACATAGAGAAAAACCACGAATAGACCATACTGTGAATAAATAATATAACTTTTTTGAACTTTAAATAATGAATTGAACTGATATCTGAAAAATAAAAGGAAATTGTATATTGATATACAATCATTCATTCCAACCAGTTATATATCTAATGGAAATATTAGTGTTTTGGTTTATCATGAAGAGTGTGTGAGTTTTGCTTCAAAATGATTATGGAAATTCAAAATAATGTGTTTGGAAAGAAGTCTCATGAAAAGACCAGTCAAGAAACCCTGACAATACATGTGTTCTGAAGCAAGAAGTGATTAATGTTGAAACAAATGCCTATTAATTTGTGAACTTGTGGATGAAATGTATATCCTATGATGTGCAAAAACTGAAGAAACAATAATGTACCAGTGTCGAATACAAATGAATGACAAATTACATATCATGTCCCATAGGAGTCTACTAGCATTGATGTTAGACTGGGTCAGATACTGTAGAATAATTAGGATTTGTATGCACCCTTCACTGAAGTTAGTAGTCAGTACTAGGAAACAAATATGTATTTCAGGTGGATGAATAGTTCTGATTATAATCTTGTGAAAAGTTGATTATAAATCAACATACATGAACATGAATGAATTTAGAGAGTGTATACTGGACACATATATTTCATATTTGGAAAACTTTGGAGAGTATATCTATATCTATATCTATAAACACACACACACACACACACACACACACACAACACTCACAGACATTAAAAAGTACCAATATAAATGCCAATCGAAATTCATCAGTAAATATATATCATCCACAGATGCAAAAATATTTATTTTACTGAACATGAGTTTATGTATAATGTTGTTCTTCTAGGACACTCTCTTATAGGTTGAATTTTCATTTCCAACAGCATTTAGGAGGAGTGAACACTTCTCACAATTTGTATCTGCCAAGACATCCACCTTACAAAAATGTACGTGTGATACCTGGTAGCATTCTATATATGCATATAAATATACATGTGTGAATAGGCTACAGAAATTGGAAACAAGTATTCACATATTTGTTAAGTTTAAAAACACATGGAGAATATTTCAATTAAAATTTGACTAGATGTATAACTCCTACCTTATATAATGCAAATGTCAAGTCCAACTATAGAACATGTCTCCTCTGAAGTGCTTGTATTTCTATTGTGTTGGGTTAATTTTCCCCATTATATTAGGATGAATAGTCTGAGTCTACTAGGTATGGCTTAGTGTCAGAAATTCAGTACTTCGAATGAAAAATTGGAAAATGAATCCAAAATGTATGTAAATATATGCTGCACAAATATCCTCCCGATCTCATCCAAAACAATGCCTTGACATTACCTTCACCCCAAGTAAGACACAACTAGAGGAGAAGAGTTACACAATCAGTGAATACATATCTGGAATGGAAAATGCTCAGGAGTTCACAACCTTGGAGGTGGTTTAGGAGTTTCCAAAAGTAAGGGACATGGTAAACACTCCACAAACATGTAACTCTGCTGGCCTAAAAACTGTTTGAGAAACTGCCTCTGAGCTTCCACACTTGAAATATATGTTGTTTTCATGAGATTTGGCTTCCTTTGTAGTGAGACCATCAAAGCTGGGTCTGCATCTATGTGACCTGGAGGACATGGTTTCTTATTTTCCAATGAACAAGATGAAGCAGTGCTGAATCCTCTCTTTATAGGTAAACTGAGGCCACTGGGGACTAAGTGTCTCCCCGTCTCCCCGTGTGGACTGTGAAGCCATTTGGTCCTCCTCCACTTTTTGTGGTGTTTAGGCTGCTGCACTGTGAGTTTGGTATTTGTTTCACGAAATACTAGCAGCTAAACTGGGACACAGTGCTGGAGGGAGTTCTGTCACGTGTGGTGGGTCAGGGTCTGCAAGAGAATGCACCAACTAGGCTTCTATCTCTCACAGCTTGCCCCATTGCCCCCTTGTCCATATCAACCTGATTCTTAATTTTCCTCTTAAAACTCTCCATATAACAAGATGCCTTTACATATAAGGGTCTGCTGGCAGCACCATGTCAGTTACAAGCCATTTGGAATCCAATGGTAGATGCACATGGTCCTACCACGGATGTTTTATCAAACGCCTCCCCACCACTGCTCTAGACCCACTACTCAGCAGGCTCCAAATTACTGGCATCTCTGTTCTACACCATTTTCATGAAACTCAGTAAATCAAGGCACTGTCTGGTATACTCATGATCAGCAGCAGGACATCCAATGTTTCTCCAGTGCCACCTGGTCATAGGAATTTCAAAAATTTCATGGTATTTATCTAGCCATTTTTCAAGCATGAAGTTGGAGGCACTGTGGGTTTCAATTCATTAGGCAAACATTATTTGGTTAGGAAGCTCATTTCAATGAAATCTCTGGAGAACTGTCACAGGCAAGGCTTCCCAAAGAATGGACAAAACGTCACATTAGGCCAGGCCCATTGAGGTCAACAATGTGAGGTCCATGTGTGTTTTGACTCTCAATTATGGCTGCCATTTCTTTAAGAATAAAATCATGTGATATCCTTGCTGAGATTCCCAGGCCTCAGTGGAAATCTACCCGGGGCCTAGGTCTCAGTTTCCAAGAGCGACTTTCATGCGTGGCCTCTTAAAATCCCAACAAAATTCATGGCAATGCTTCTCTGAGTTCAGTTCCAAAACCCAGTGTCTAAGGGGAATCACACCAGAGGTCAAGCCCACGTGGACCCAGTCATTTTTTCCAATGCCACACAAATGACCAACATTAAAACCAAAACACTCCCACATGGCCCTCACCTTAGTCCATATAGTCAATCATCTTAACCTCTGGCTGGAGGTTTCCATGAGGGACGCAGCCCAAGACAGTGTCCAAAATCAGCTCGTTTGCCCCTCATTTGCCTAAAGTCAGGGTAGCCTGGACACCGTTGCTGTGAACCAGGAGTGAACAAATAAGCCTGCCGTTAATACTTCTGTGTTTCTCCAATTTGAGGCCTACTGATTTTAGGTATGGATTCTTTAGGTGATTTAGAGTCATGCGAAAACACAAGCACCTCTGCAGGGCTTTAAGAACTCATTTGATCCAAAGAATCCCTATTCTCATTTGTTGGAGTGCAGGAACCTAACAGAGGAAGGCAAGAGACTTCATCCACAATGAATGATATTTTTTTGCCATTTTGGTTTTGGAAGCTCACATGGGATCATTCTTAAGATCCATCAGGTGCTGAGAATCTAAGTCACAGCCACACACAGGTCCAAGAGGCTGATAAAGACACATCCCTTTCCAAAGCAATTAAACAAAGAGCCACAGGTGAGGCCCATTCATTTCCATTTGAAAACTGTTTTCTTCAAGCATCACAAAGGGGTGGCCTGAGGCAAAGACCTTCCTGACATTCAGTGCAACACAACAATAAGTAAGCAAAAGGCCCAAAGCAGGGTTTCTGCACTGAGACTTTCCTGGTCACACAGAAATCTGAGTTTTCTGAGATGCTCGCCATTCTCTTCAGCTATCCAGTACATGGCCATGTCACAGAGCTTGGAGGTGGTACATATTTTGGACACAAATCCCTGAGCCTATTCTGGAGAGTGGCCAGAATTCAGGAAGAAAACAACAACTTAGAAAGATAGCAGGTGTTGCACATCCATAAGACAAGCTGCAGTCCATTCATATGTTGGGCAGGATGAATTATGGGAAGATTTATACTAGACAGGACACATCCATTAATGCATTCTCTTTTCTAATGTCTACAACAACGGACACAGTGGGATACACATAAACAGAAACACTCGCCTTGTCAAATGACTTACTAGAAACTGTCTGCTCCAAACCAAACAAACCGCCTTTTCGATCTATTCTCAGAACATGAGACAAAACAACAAACCCACTCCCACTCCCACAAAGGCACCTCCTTCCCCCAAGTAGGTCTGTGACTATCCGGAGTGTCCTCTGACTGGTGGGCCATACTATGTTCCCCCGAAATGGCCTGTCTTCTCTCAGATCTTGTTTCCTTGACCAACTCTGTGAAGATGTCAGGAAAAAGTGGTTAGCCACTACCTGTTTTCTCAGGAAAGGTCCATCTTCAGAGCTCTCCTGGCATTTGGCCATCCTCACATCATTAGGTACCAAGAAAACTGACTCTGTCCTTGGTAAATCCAAACAAGTGAGCCCACTGGGCCTGGGACTGGGACTGCCTCTGGGTGCCTGGCTTCTTGGATACCAACTTCAGAGAGTTCCATCACCAAGGAAATGAGGTATGTCACATTCTTTGGAACTGAATGAGGTCACTGCCTTGGCAACCACTTTGTCCTAACAGTTGCTTCCAAGGATTACATAAGATGGAGTTTTCCCCTACTTCCTGTGACACTTTCATAAGGTAGAATGTATATCAACCATTGGCACCCGGGAACAGCTCTCCACTCAGGCCTGGATTGTTCCACCTTGTCTACAATAAGAAGAGAGAGGCAGATTCAGACACATCCCTTCATCCTGACCAGGTTGTTTGCCATGGAAGATGACTTTTGCTCTCTCAGGTGCTTCATACCTGCCTACAACTTCTCCAGGTATCATTTGTGCATGGACATTTGAGGTTCTCATCTGGTGGAAGATCCCCAACTTTCCTGTATTGTAAGAACCCCTCTGTCCCTGCTCTTCTGTAAAATGATTGAGGGAACAGTGTATACTTGGGGTTCAAAACAGGTTTGATTTGGTGACGAATGATTCTGTGCGATGAATAATGGGATTGGGAACCTGCAATATTTACAAGAATATAGAGGTGAAATATAAGTATGAAAAAAGAAATCTAGGTATGCTTTGAAGCCCAGAAGGGTTTTGCCCTTGATTGGGATACTTAGCTTTGAATTATGTTCTGCAAAGATGTCTCAGATAATTTGATATACAATGGCATAGGACCTTGTTCATTGGATGATTGAATTTAGAAGAGAACATCCAGTCAAAAAGGGATATTCAGTAGGATTAGGAAGATAGTCGGTAGGTTTAGGAAGACGAGTGAGTATAGGATTTGGACCAAAAGTTCTTTAGCAATAGACTTTTGGTTATAGAGTGAATGTAAATGTCAGCACATATGAAGAGTCAGACACTATGTTGAACTGGGGAAAATATGTAGAAAAGCAGATATCAATGGAAACATTACGTAATCAGGCAAAGTATAAAGTGAGGGATAGAATTAGACATTTTCAACAGGGTTGAGTTTCAATATGTAAATTAGGAAAAAACAAATATGTAGTCACCAATAGGAGTGACAATTGACAGCATTAGGCAACCTGGACATGCATGTTTTTAGAAATCCATGTTCACTTTCCATTTAGGCTTTGGTACAATCATAAGTGTGACCTTTCCATTTTTTGTCCAGAATATTACTGTGATAATGAGGTGACATGAGTATTTCTTTCACCATTTCTGGGAGCAATATATTGAAGATGTAAAATTAGAATCGGGGGTACAAATAGGTGTACCCTGTTTCTATGAACATAGAGAAAAACCACGAATAGACCATACTGTGAATAAATAATATAACTTTTTTGAACTTTAAATAATGAATTGAACTGATATCTGAAAAATAAAAGGAAATTGTATATTGATATACAATCATTCATTCCAACCAGTTATATATCTAATGGAAATATTAGTGTTTTGGTTTATCATGAAGAGTGTGTGAGTTTTGCTTCAAAATGATTATGGAAATTCAAAATAATGTGTTTGGAAAGAAATCTCATGAAAAGACCAGTCAAGAAACCCTGACAATACATGTGTTCTGAAGCAAGAAGTGATTAATGTTGAAACAAATGCCTATTAATTTGTGAACTTGTGGATGAAATGTATATCCTATGATGTGCAAAAACTGAAGAAACAATAATGTACCAGTGTCGAATACAAATGAATGACAAATTACATATCATGTCCCATAGGAGTCTACTTGCATTGATGTTAGACTGGGTCAGATACTGTAGAATAATTAGGATTTGTATGCACCCTTCACTGAATTTAGTAGTCAGTACGAGGAAACAAATATGTATTTCAGGTGGATGAATATTTCTGATTATAATCTTGTGAAAAGTTGATTATAAATCAACATACATGAACATGAATGAATTTAGAGAGTGTATACTAGACACATATATTTCATATTTGAAAAACTTTGGAGAGTATATCTATATCTATATCTTTACACACACACACACACACACACACACACACACACACACACAACATTCACAGACATTAAAAATACCAATATAAATGCCAATCGAAATTCATCAGTAAATATATATCATCCACAGATGCAAAAATATTTATGTTTCTGAACATGAGTTTATGTATAATGTTGTTCTTCTAGGACGCTCTCTTATAGGTTGAATTTTCATTTCCACCAGCATTTAGGAGGAGTGAACACTTCTCACAATTTGTATCTTCCAAGACATCCACCTTACAAAAATGTACGTGTGATACCTGGTAGGATTCTATATATGCATATAAATATACATGTGTGAATAGGCTACAGAAATTGGAAACAAGTATTCACATATTTGTTAAGTTTAAAAACACATGGAGAATATTTCAATTAAAATTTGACTAGATGTATAACTCCTACCTTATATAATGCAAATGTCAAGTCCAACTATAGAACATGTCTCCTCTGAAGTGCTTGTATTTCTATTGTGTTTAGTTAATTTTCCCCATTATATTAGGATGAATAGTCTGAGTCTACTAGGTATGGGTTAGTGTCAGGGATTCAGTACTTCGAATGAAAAATTGGAAAATGAATCCAATGTGTATGTAAATATATGCTGCACAAATATCCTCCCGCTCTCATCCAAAACAATGCCTTGACATTACCTTCACCCCAAGTAAGACACAATTAGAGGAGAAGAGTTACACAATCAGTGAATACATATCTGGAATGGAAAATGCTCAGGAGTTCACAACCTTGGAGGTGGTTTAGGAGTTTCCAAGAGTAAGGGACATGGTAAACACTCCACAAACATGTAACTCTGCTGGCCTAAAAACTGTTTGAGAAACTGCCTCTGAGCTTCCACACTTGAAATATATGTTGTTTTCATGAGATTTGGCTTCCTTTGTAGTGAGACCATCAAAGATGGGTCTGCATCTATGTGACCTGGAGGACATGGTTTCTTATTTTCCAGTGAACAAGATGAAGCAGTGCTGAATCCTCTTTTTGTAGGTAAACTGAGGCCACTGGGGACTAAGTGTCTCCCCGTGTGGACTGTGAAGCCATTTGTTCCTTCTCCTCTTTTTGTGGTGTTTTTGCTGCTGCACTGTGAGTTTGGTATTTGTTTCACGAAATACTAGGAGATAAACTGGGACACAGTGCTGGAGGGAGTTCTGTCATGTGTGGTGGGTCAGGGTCTGCAAGAGAATGCACCAACTATGCTTCTATCTCTCACAGCTTGCCCCATTGTCCCCTTGTCCATATCAACCTGATTCTTAATTTTCCTCTGCTAACTCTCCATATAACAAGATGACTTTACATATAAGGGTCTGCTGGCTGCACCATGTCAGTTACAAGCCATTTGGAATCCAATGGTAGATCCACATGGCCCTACCACAGATGTTTTATCAAACACCTCCCCACCACTGCTCTAGACCCACTACTCAGCAGGCTCCAACATACTGGCATCTCTGTTCTACACCATTTTCATGAAACTCAGTAAATCAAGGCACTGTCTGGTATACTCATGATCAGCAACAGGACATCCAATGTTTCTCCAGTGCCACCTGGTCATAGCAATTTCAAAAATTTCATGGTATTTATCTAGCCATTTTTCAAGCATGAAGTTGGAGGCACTGTGGGTTTCAATTCATTCAGCAAACATTAAATGTTGAGGAAGCTCATTTCAATGAAATCTCTGGAGAACTCTCACAGGCAAGGCTTCCCAAAGAGTGGACAAAAGGTCACATTAGGCCAGGCACATTGAGGTCTACAATGTGATGTCCATGTGTGTTTTGACTCTCAACTATGGCTGCCATTTCTTTAAGAATAAAATAATGTAATATCCTTGCTGAGATTCCCAGAACTCTGTGGAAATCCACCCGTTGTCTAGGTCTCAGTTTCCAAGAGTGACTTTCATGCTTGACCTCTTAAAATCCCAACAAAATTCATGGCAATGCTTCCCTGAGTTCACTTCCAAAACCCAGTCTCTAAGGGGAATCACACCAGAGTTCAAAAGTGAAAAGTTGATTATAAATCCACATACATGAACATGAATGAATTTTGAGAGTTTACATTAGACACATATATTTCATATTTTGAAAAATCTGCAGAGTGTACAGATATATTACACACACACACACACACACACACACACACACACACACACAAAACACTGACAGAAATTTAAAGAAGCAATATAAATGGCAATAGAAATTCATCAGTAAACATATATCACCCACAGATGCAAAAATATTTATTTTACTGAACATGAATTTATGTATAATGTTCTTCTACTAGGAAGCTCCCCTATAGGTTGAATTTTCAGTTCCAACAGCGTTTAGGAGGTTTGAACTCTTCTCACAGTTTGTATATGCCAAGTCAGCCACCTCAAAATGTACGTGTGATACCTGGTAGGATTCTATATATGCATATAAATATACAAGTGTGAATAGGCTAAAGAGAAAGGGAAACAAGAATTCTCGTATTTTTTAAGTTTAAAAACTTATGGAGAATTTCTTCGATTAAAAATTGACTAAATTTATAACTTTTACCTTATATAATGCAAAAGGCAAGTCCAACTATACAACATGCCTCCAATGAACTGCTTGTATTTCTATAGGTTTGGGTTATTTTTCTCAATCATATTAGGATGAGTTGTTTGAGTCTAGTAGGTATGGGTTAGTGTCAGGGATTCAATATTTCAAAATGAAAATTGGAAAATGAATCCAATTTGTATGCATATATATGCTGCACAAATATCCTCCCACTCTCATCCAGAACAATGCCTTGACATTACCTTCACCCCAAGTAAGACACAATTAGAGGAGAAGAGTTAGAAAATCAGTGAACACATATCTGGAATGGAAAATGCTCAGGAGTTCACAACCTTGGAGGTGGTAGAGGAGTTTCCAAAAGCAAGGGACAGGGTAAACACTCCACAAACATGGAGCTCTGCTGGCCTAAAAACTTTTTGAGAAACTGCCTTGAGATAGGGCACTTAAATATATGTTGTTTTCAGGAGATTTGGCTTCCTTTGTAGTGAGACCATCAAAGCTGGGTCTGCATCTATGAGACCTGGAGGACATTGTTTCTGATGTTTCAATGAACATGAGGCAGCAGTGCTGATATTTTTCTTTTTAGGTAAACTGTGGCCTCTGGGGTCTAAGTGTCTCCCCGTTGAACTGTGAAGCCATTTGGCCCTCCTACACTTTTTGTGGGGTTTTTGCTGCTGCACTGGTAGTTTGGTATTTGCTTCATAAAATAGAAGGAGTTCAACTGGGACACAGTGCTGGAGGGAGTTCTGTCACGTGTGGTGGGCCAGGGTCTGCAGGAAAATGCACCAACCAATCTTCTATCCCTCAAAGCTTGCCCCATTGCATCCTTGTCCATAGCAACCTGATTCTGAACATTGCCCTGAATTCTCTCCATATAACAAGATGCCTTTACTTATAAGGGTCTGCTGGCTGCACCATGTAAGCCACAAGCCATTTTTAAGCCAATGGAAGATCCAAATTGCTCCAACACAGAAGTTTTATCACACTCCTGCCCACCACAACTCTAGGCCCACTTCTTAGGAGCCTGAAACTTACTGGGACCTCTGTTGTACACCATTTTCATAAAACCCAGTCAAGCAAGGCACTGTCAGGTACATCCATGATCAGCAGCAGGACATCCAAAGGTTCTCTAGTACAACCTAGTAATGGGAATTTCAAAAATTTCATGGTATTTATCTAGACATTTTACAAGGATGAAGTTGGAAGCACTGTGGGTTTCAATTTTTTCAGGAACCATTAAATGGTGAGGAAGATTATTTCAATGAAAGCTCTGAAGAACCCTCACAGGCAAGGCTTCTCAAAGAGTGGACAAAAGGTCACATTAAGCCAGGCCCATTGAGGTCTACAATGTGAGTTCCATGTGTGTTTTGACTCTCAAATATGGCTGCCAAGTCTTTCGAATGAAATCATGTGATACCTTGGCTGAGATTCCCAGTGCTCTGTGCAAAGCCACTCTGGGGCTAGATCTCAGTTTCCAAGGGTGACTCTCATACATGGCCTCTTTAATCCCAACACAATACATGGCAATACTTTTCTGAGGTCAGTTTCTGAACTCAGTCTCTAAGGGGAATCACACCAAAATTCAAGCCCAGGTAGACCCAGTTATGTCTTCCAACTGCCACACAAATATCCACAATTAAATCCAAAACACTCCCACATGTCACTCATCTTTTCTATATACCCACTCATCATAACCTCTGGCTGGAGGTTTCCATGAGGCGTGCTGCCCAAGACAGTGTCCAAAATAACCACCCTTGCCCCTCATTTGCCTAAAATCAGGGTGGCCTGGACATCCTTCCAGTGAACCAGGAGTGATCAAATTGGCCGGCCATTAAGATGGCACTGCTTCTCCAATTTGAGGCCTACTGACTGTGGGGTTTAGAGTCTTTATGTGATTTGGAGTCATGAGAAAAATCAAGCACTTATGGGCTATCCTCTGCAGGGTTTTGAGGAACACATTTAAACCAAATGATCACTATTCTCACTTGATGAAGGTCAGGAACCTTACAGAGGAATGCGAGAGACTTCATCCAAAATGAATGCTCTTTTGTCCATTTTGGTTTTGGATGCACACATGGGATCTTTCTTTAGATCCATCAGGTGCTAAGAATCTAAGCCACAGCCTCACACAGGGCCAAAAAGCTGATTCAGACACATCCCTTTCCAAAGCAATTAAGCAAAGAGCCACAGGTGATGCCCATTCATTTCTATTTGAAAACTATTTCTTTTGACTCTACAAAGGTGTGGCCTGAGGCAAAGACGTTCTGACATTCAGGGCAACAGAACAATTGGTAAGCAAAAGGCCCAAAGCAGGGTTTCTCCATTAGAATTTTCTGGTCACACTCATATCTGAGTTTTCTTAGATGCTCCCATTCCTTTCAGCAATCCAGTACATGGCCAAGTCTCAGAGCTTGGAGGTGGTACATATTTTGGACACAAAACAATGAGACTATTCTGGAAATTGGCCAGAATTCAGGAAGAAAACAGGACCTTAGCAAGATTGTAGGAGTTGCCCACCCATAAGTCAAGCCACAGTCCATTCATAAATTGGGCAAGATGAATCTTGGGAAGCTTTCTACTAGTCAGGACACATACAATGATTCATTCTCTTTTCTAATGTCTAAAACCACGGACACAGTGGGATACACAGACAAAGAGACACTGGCCTTGTCAAACGACTTACCAGAAACAGTTCACTCCAAAACAAACAAACCGCCTTTCCTACCTATTCTCAGAACATGAGACAAAACCTCAAACCCACACCCACACACACAAAGGCAGCTCCTTCCCCCAAGTAGGTCTGTGACTATCAGGAGTGTCCTCTGACAGGTGGGCCATACTATGTCCTGATGAAATCACCTGTCCTGTGTCAGATATGGTCTCATTGGCCCAATCTGTGAAGTTGTCACTAGCCAGCTGTGAGCCACTACCTGCTTTCTCAGGAAAGGCCTCTCTTCAGAGCTTTCCTGACATTTGTCCATCCTCACATCAGTAGGTACCAAGAAAGACTGACTCTGTCCTTGTTAAATCCAAACAAGTGAGACCACTGGGACTGGGAATGGGACTGGCTCTGCGTGCCTGGCTTCCCGGATCCCAAGTTCAGAGAGTTTCATCACCAAGGAAGTGAGGTGAGATTACTTCCTTCAGGAATTTAATGAGGTCACTGCCTTGGCAACCACTTTGTCCTAACAGTAGCTTCCAATAGTCCTATGAGATGGAGGCAGCCCTTACTTCCTGTGACACTTTCATATGTTAGAATGGTATATCAACCATAGGCACCCAGGAACAGCTCTCCACACATGCCTGGTATGGTCCATCTTCTCTACATTAAGAAGAGAGGCTTATTCAGACAAAACCCTTCATTCTGGAAAGGTTGTTTGCGATGGAAGATGACTTTTGCTCTCTCCGGTCCTTCATAGATGCCTAATCTTCTCCAGGGATCAAATCTGCATGGACCTTTGAGGTTCTCAGCACGAGGCAGATCCCCTACATTCCTGTATTGTAAGATGAACTCTCTCGCTGCTCTTCTGTAAAGTTAGATTGAGGGAAGAGTGTATGGTTAGGGTTATTAACATGTTCGATTTGGATTACGAATCATCCTGCAGGATGATTAATAGTATTGGGAACCTGCGATATTTATAAGATTATAGAGGTGAAATATAAGTATGAAAACAGAAATGTTGGTAAGATTTGAAGCCCAGAAGGGCATTAGGCCCTTGATTGGGATACTTAGCTTTTAATTACGTTCTACACAGATGTCTCAGATAAATTTATAATCAATGGCATAGGACCTTATACCTTGGATGTTTGATTTTAGAAGAGAACATCCACTCAAATTGAGATAGTCGGTGGGATTAGGAAGATAGTCGGTAGGTTTATAAAAAAGAGTGAGTATAAAATTTGGACAAAAATTTCTGTAGCAATAGGGTTTCGGTTATAGAGTGAATGTAAATGTCAGCACATGTGAAGAGTCAGTCACAATGATTAACTGGGGAAAATATGTAGGAAGGAAAATATCAATAGAGACATTACAAAATGAGGCAATTATATAGTGAGTGATAGGATTAGACATTTTCAAAAGGGTTGAGATTGAGTACATAATCTTAGGAAGAAACAAATATGTAGTCACCAATAGGAATGACATTTGAAAGCATTAGGCAACCTGGATATGGATGTTTTTAGTAAGCCATGTTCACTTTCCATTTAGGATTTGGTACAATCATAAGTGTGACCTTTGCATTTTGTGCCCAGAAAATTATTGTGATCAAATATATATGTAGATCATATGATATGTGTATTTCTTCCACCATTTCTGGGAGCAATATTTGAGGACACATAAATTAGTATTGTGGGTACCAAGTGGTGTACCCTGTGTCTACGAATATAGAGATAATGCATGAATAGACCTTAGTGTGAATAAATAATATAACTTTTTCACTTTAAATAATGGATTGAATTGATATCTTAAAATATATAGGAAATCATATATTGACATACAATCATTCACTCCAACCAGTTACACATATAATGGTAATCTTAGGGTTATTGTTTATGATGAAGTGTGTGTGAGTTTTGTTTCAAAAGTGTTTATGGAAATCGAAAATAATGTGTTTGGAAGGAAGTCTCATGAAAAGACCAGTCAAGAAATATGGAGGAATCCATGTGTTCAAAGCAGGAATTGATTGAAAGTGAAACAAATGCCTATAACTTTGCTAAATTGTGGATGAAATATATATCCTGTGATCTGCATAAACTGATGAAATAGTAATGTACCAGTGTTGAATAAAAATGAAGGTCAAAGTACACATCATGTCCCATAGGAATCTACTTGCATTGATGTTAAACTGGTTCAGTTACTGTAGAAATATTAGGATTTCATGCATTATTCACCGTAGTTAGTTTTATTTTTTTTCATTTTTATTTATAATTGTTCAAAACATTACATAGTTGTTGTTATATCATATTTCACACTTTGATTCAAGTGCATTATGAACTCCCATTTTTACCCCATGTACAGATTACAGAATCACATCATTTACACATCTATTGATTCACATATTGCCATACTAGTGTCTATTAAATTCTGCTGCATTTCCTATCCTCTACTATCCCCCCTTCCCTCCCTGCCCCTCCCGTCTTCTCTCTCTACCCCCTCTACTGTAATAAATTTGTCCCCCTTGTATTATTTTTCCCTTTCCCCTCACTTTCTCTTGTATGTAATTTTATATAACCCTGAGGGTCTCCTTCCAATTCCATGCAATTTTCCTTCTCTCTCCCTTTCCTTTCCACCTCTCATCCCGGTTTAATGTTAATCATCTTGTCATGCTCTTTGTCTCTCCTCTGTTCTTAGTTACTCTCCGTATATCAAAGATGACATTTGGCATTTGTTTCTTAAGGATTGGGTAGCTTCACTTAGCATAATCTGCTCTAATGCCATCCATTTCCCTCCAAATTCTATGATTTTTTTTCATTTTTCAATGCAGAGTAATACTCCATTGTGTATAAATGCCACAGTACTTTCTCCATTCTTTCATTGAAGGGCATCTAAGTTGGTTTCACAGTCTTCCTGTTGTGAATTGTTCTGCTATGAACATCGATGTAGCAGTGTCCCTGTAGCATGCTCTTTTTAGGTCTTTAGTGAATAGACTGAGTAGGGGAATAGCTGGGTCAAATGGTGGTTCCATTCCCAGCTTTCCAAGAAATCTCCATACTGCTTTCCAAATTGGCTGCACCAATTTGCAGTCCCACCAGCAATGTACAAGTGTACCTCTTTCCCCACATCCTTGCCAGAACTTGTTGTTGTTTGACTTCATAATGTCTGCCAATCTTACTCGAGTGAGATGGTATCTTAGGGTGGTTTTGATTAGCATTTCTCTGACTGCTGGAGATGGTGAGCATTTTTTCATGTACTTGTTGATTGATTGTAAGTCCTCATCTGATAAGTGTCTGTTGAGGTCCTCAGCCCATTTGTTGATTGGGTTATTTGTTATCTTATTGTCAAATTTTTTGAGTTTTTTGTATACTCTGGATATTAGGGCTCTATCTGAAGTGTGAGGAGTAAAGATTTCTTCCCAGGATGTAGGCTCCCTATTTACCTCTCTTATTGCTTCTTTTGCTGCGAAAAAACTTTTTAGTTTATGTCCCATTTGTTGATTCTAGTTATTAACTCTTGTGCTATGGGTGTCCTATTGAGGAATTTGGAGCCCGACCCCACAGTATGCACATCGTAAGCAAATTTTTCTTCTATCAGACACTGTGTCTCTGATTTGATATCAAGCTCATTGATCCATTTTGAGTTAACTTTTGTGCATGGCAAGAGAAAGGGATTCAGTTTCAATTTGTTACATATGGATTTCCAGTTTTCCAAACACCATTTGTTGAAGATGCTATCCTTCCTCCATTGCATGCTTTTAGCCCCTTTATCAAATATAAGATAGTTGTAGTTTTGTGGATTGGTTTCTGTGTCCTCTATTCTGTACCATTGGTCCACCGGCCTACATTGGTACCAGTACCATGCTATTGTTGTTACTATTGCTCTGTAGTATAGTTTGAAGTCTGGTATCACTCTACCGCCTGATTCACACTTCCTGCCTAGCATTGTTTTTGCTATTCTGGAACTTTTATTTTTCCATATGTATTTCATGATTGCTTTCTTTATTTCTACAAGAAATGCCTTTGGGATTTTGATTGGCATTGCATTAAACCTATAGAGAAATTTTGGTAATATCGCCATTTTGATGATGTTAGTTCTGCCTATCCATGAACAGGATATATTTTTACATCTTCTAGATTTTCTTATATTTCTCTCTTTAGGGTTCTGTAGTTTTCATTGTATAAGACTTTCACCTCTTTTGTTAGGTTGATTCCCATCTTTTTTTTTTTTTTTAGGATATTGTGAATGGAGTGGTTGTTCTCATTTCCATTTCAGAGGATTTGTCGCTGATATAGAGGAATGCCTTTGATTTATGTGTGTTGATTTTATATCCTGCCACTTTGCTGAATTCATTTATTAGCTCTATTAGTTTCTTTGTAGACCCTTTTGGGTCTGCTAGGTATAGAATCATGTCTTCTGCAATAGTAATAATTTAAGTTCTTCTTTTCCTATTTTTATGCCTTTAATTTCTTCCGTCTGTCTAATTGCTCTGGCCAGTGTTTCGAGAACTGTATTGAACAGAAGTGGTGAGAGAGGGCATCCCATTCTTGTTCCAGATTTTAGAGGGAATGCCTTCAATTTTTCTAGATTCAGAATGATGCTAGCTTGAGGCTTAGCATAGATTGCTTTTACAATATTGAGGTATGTTCCTGTTATTCCTAGTTTTTCTAGAGTTTTGAAGATAAAGGGATGCTGTACTTTGTCGAATGCTTTTTGTGCATCTATCGAGATGATCATATGGTTCTTATTTTTAAGTCTATTGATGTGGTGAATAACATTTATTGATTTTCGTTTATTGAACAAGCCTTGCATTCCACGGATGAATCCTACTTGATCATGGTGCACAATTTTTTTAATATGTTTTTGTATCTAATTCGCCAGAATTTAATTAGGGATTTTTGCATTTAGGTTCTTTAGGCATATTGGTCTGTAGTTTTCTTTGTTTGAAGTGTTTATGTCTGGTGTAGAAATTAGGGTGATATTGGCCTGGTAGAATGAATTTGGAAGATCTCCCTCTTTTTCAATTTCCTGAAATAGCTTGATAAGTATTGGTATTAGTTCATATTTAAGGGTTTGTAAAACTCTGCTGTATACCCATACTGTCCTGGTCTTTTCTTAGTTGGTAATCTTTGGATGGTTTCTTCTATTTCCTCAATTGATATTGGTCTGTTTAGGTTGTCTATATCCTCCTGACTCAATCTGGACAGATCATATGACTTAAGAAATTTTTCGGTGCCTTCACTATCTTCTATTATATTGGAGTATAACGAATCAAATTAATTTCTTATTATCTTCTGTATTTCAGAAATATCTGCTGTGATTGCCAGGGGGTGACAAATAACTTGTGTAGATTGATACAGCAGGAGTGGAAGCCGTTTATTGTAGAATCCGAGCGATATTTATACATTTTATAAAGCTTATCTAATTAGCATAAAATAGATACAGCAGTCAACCAATAAGGAATCTCCACACTTAATGGCTTGCTTTTGTTACTTCAAAAACCACTCCCTATGGCATTTGGCCAGGCGCCATCCAGAATTGTTTACAGACCCTAACATTTCTCTGGCAAAATACCAGGTGCCATGCTGACTTGTTTATAGACCTTAACATGTGATATTGACTTTTTCATCCGGTATGCTAGTAATTTGAGTTTTCTCTCTTCTTCTTTCATTAGCATGGCTAAGGGTCTGTCGATTTTATTTATTTTTTCAAAGAACCAACTTTTAGTTTCCTCAATTTTTTCAATTGTTTCTTTTGTTTCGATTTCATTAATTTCAGCTTTGATTTTAATTAAATCTTACCTTCTACTTATTTTGCTGTTGTTTTCCTCTTCTTTTTCTAGGATTCTGAGATGAAGTATGAGATCATTTATTTGCTGTTGTTTTTTTCTTTTTTTAAGGAATGAAATCCAAGCAATGAATTTTCCTCTTAGAACGGATTTCAATGTGTCCCATAGATTCTGATATGTTGTGCCTGTGTTTTCATTTATCTCTAAGAATTTTTTAATTTCCTCCTTTATGTCTTCTATAACCCATTGTTCATTCAGTAACCTGTTGTTCATTCTCCAAGTGATGCATGATTTTTCCTTCCTTCTTTTATCATTGATTTTTAGTTTATATTCCATTATGATCAGATAAGATGCATGGTATTATCTCTACTGCTTTATATTGTCTAAGAATTGCCCTGTGACATAATATATGATCTATTTTTGAGAGGGATCCATGTGCTGCTGAGGAAAAATGTAACTGCTTGATGTTGTGGAGTATATTCTATATATGTCAATTAAGTCTAGGTTATTAATTGTGTTATTGAGTTCTATAGTTTTCTATTTCAACTTTTGTTTGGAAGACCTGTCCAGTGGTGAGAGAGGTGTGTTGAAGTCTCCCATGCTTATTGTATGGTGGTCTATTAGACTCTTGATCTTGAGAAAAGTTTGTTTGATGGACATAGCTGCACCATTGTTTTGGGGCATATATATATTTATAATGGTTATGTCTTGTTGCTGTATGGTTCTCTTGAGCAGTATATAGTGTCCCTCTTTATCCCTTTTGATTAACTTTGGCTTGAAATCTATTTTATTTGATATGAGTATGGACACTCCTACTTGTTTCCGAAATCCATATAAGTGATATGATTTTTCCCAACCTTTCCCCTTCAGTCTATGTATGTCTTTTCCTATCAAATGCGTCTCCTGTAGGCAGCATATTATTGGGTCTTGTTTTGTGATCCATTCTACTAGCCTCTGTCTCTTAATTGGTGAGTTTAAGGCATTAACATTTACAGTTATTATTGAGATAATGGTTGTTCTTCTAGCCCTATTTGTTTATTTATGTTATTAAACATGGATTGTTTTCTTCTTTGATTATTTCCCACTTTTACTGTACTACATCCCACTGTTGGTTTTTATTGTTATTTCCCTTTCTTCTTCCTGTAATATTTTCCGAGGATGTTTTGAAGAGATGGTTTTATAGCTACAAATTATTTTAACTTTTTTTTTATCATGGAAGGTTATAATTTTATCTTCCATCCTGAAGCTTAATTTCACTGGATACACAATTCTTGGTTGGAATCCATTTTCTTTCAGTGTTTGAAAAATGTTATTCAAGGATTTTCTAGCTTTCAGAGTCTGTGTTGAAAGATCAGCTGTTATCCTGATTGTTTTACCCCTAAATGTAATCTGCTTTTTTTCTCTTGTAGCATTTAAAATTCTCTCCTTATTGTGTACGTTGGGCATCTTCATTATAATGTGTCTAGTTGTGGATCTCTTATGATTTTGCACATTTGGCGTCCTGTAGGCTTCTAGGACTTGGGAGTCAGTCTGATTCTTCAAGTCTGGGAAGTTTTCTCATATTATTTCATTGAATACATTCCTCATTGCTTTGGTTTTAACCTCTATACCTTCCTGTATTCCAATGACTCTTATGTTTGGTCTCTTTATGTTATCCCGTATTTCTTGGATATTCTGTTCATGGTTTCTTAACAGTCTTGCTGAGCTGTCTATGTTCTTTTCAAGTTGGAATACTTTGTCTTCATTGTCTGATGTTCTATCTTCTAAGTGTTCTACTCTGCTGGTAGTCTTCTCAATTGAGTTTTTTAGTTGGTTTATTGCTTTCTGCATTTCTAGGATTTCTGTTTGTTATTTTTTACAACCTCTATCTCTCTGTATAGCTGATCTTTTGCTTCTTGGATTTGTTTATGTAATTCATTGTCGAAGTGATCTTTCATTGTCTGATTTTGCTGTCTAATGTCTTCCTTGAGACTCCAGATCATCTGAAGCATGTATATCCTGAGTTCTTTATCTGACATTCCATCTGCTGCAGCTATTACCCGTGGACCCCTGGGGAGTTCTGCCGATCGGTCGCAGGTCTGCCTACCTTGTAGGTGCTGGCAGCGGCTCTGCTCTGCCCCTATTCCAATTGGGGTGACGTGACTACCATGCAGGTGTGTTGCTGGGCCTGTTCCGCAAGTTTGTCGCAGGTCTGCCTGCCTTGCGGGCACGGGCAATGGATCTGCTCTGCTCCTATTCCAAATGGGGTGAAGTGTCTGCCGTGCCGGCCGGGCGATGGGCCTCTTCTGCCAGTCAGGTGCAGGTGTGCCTACCTTGCGGGCGCGGGTGATGGCTCTGCTCTGCCCCTACTCCAATTGGGGGGTCGTGACCTCCATGCCGGCAGGTTGCTGGGCCTGTTCTGGGTGCGGGCGAAGGCTCTGCTCTTCCCCTACTAATATTGGGGTGACCTGACTACCATGCCGGTGGGCCACTGGGATTGTACTAGGTGCGGGAGAAGGCTCTGCTCTGCAACTACTCCAATTCGGTTGATGTGACTACCACGCCTGCGGGTCGCTGGGCCTGTTCTGGGCAAGGGCGGCGGCTCTGCTCTGCCTCTATTCCAATTGGGGTGACGTGACTACCATGCAGGTGTGTCGCTGGGCCTGTTCCGGGCGTGGGCGGCGGCTCTGCTCTGCCCCTCTGGCTTGATGACAAAGTGAGAGAGACCCGGGTGTTTGTGACTCACTTTCTTTACCAGGAGACCAACTGTTTCTGTCACCGCTGGTATCAATGAGGTTATCTCCTCTGCTGCTTTCTGATGACATCAGATCTCTGCCATGTTGGTATCCCATGCAAAAGGCAGCATTTCGTTCCCTTTGCTGGGTGACTAAAGCAATCGGTGAGTCCTGACCGGCATTCACAAGCCCCGTCTCAATCCTGTTGCCACTGCCTATGAAGGCTCGGTTGATATTTACTGATATTCAGCAAGACCCGGACCGAGAAGCAGTTTCCGCCGGTTCTTTAGCCCTGCGCCAGATCAGTTCCTGGAGGCGGAATTCGGCCGCTCTGGGCTCGCTGTATGTTCTAATAGAAGCAGGCTCCAAGACGCAGTTTCTGCGGGTTCTTTAGCACTGACCCTGAGTAATTTGTCTGCAACACAAAGGTGAATGGCATCCTGAAATTACCTGTTCTATAGCTGAATAAGCTGCGATCAGTCGAAAACAGGGATGATGAAGTCACCTCTCCATGATGGTGGCCGCTGGGTTCCTCTGTGGTCTGACGGGTGTGGAGAAACGAGTTGGACTGCATGCTTTCCCGTCTCAAACCCAGAATTCAGCACTGAGCACAGTGATTGCATACCTGGCAGGAGCCCACAGTACCTGCACCGCTGTATATTTGCCTTGCTATCTCGTCGTTTCCCAGCACGCGCCACAGACTCTAGCCACGGAGCGATTTCCTGAATAAGTCGCATGACCATCTGTGAGGACAAATCACTCGCGTTTGAGCCCCCGTAGCTGATCCTCCTGAGATGGAAATATGTACACTTGGTTTTGGAGAACCACAATTTTGCTGAAAATTCCTAACAAGATAGGTTTTAGCCATTCTAACTCGTCATTCTCCCTCACAGTGACGCAGTACATGGGGTGATGCACTCCCTTCGCAGCCATCATATGATCCCCTGAAGTTAGTTTTCAGTACTAGGAAACAAATAAGTATTTCAAGTGGATGAATATTTCTGAGAATAATCTTTTGAAAAGTTGATTATAAATCCACATACATGAATATGAATGAATTTAGGGAGTGTATAATAAGAAAAATATACTTCATATTTTGAAAAATCTGCAGAGTGAAAAAATATATGTATATACATACACACAGAGACATTAAAAAGTAGCATTATGTATGCCAATCGAAATTCACCATGAAATATATATCATCCACAGATCCAAAAATATTCATTTTAATGAACATGGATTTATGTCGTTCAACTAAGAAGCTCACCCGTATGTTGAATTTTCAGTTCCAACAGCATTAAGTAGGAGTGATCTCTTCTCACAATTTGTATCTGCCAAGCCAGCCACCTCACAAAATGTACGAGTGATACCAGGTAGAATTCGATATGTGCATATAAAAATACATGTGATGAATAGGCTACAGAGAAAGGGAGACAGTTATTCACATATTTGTTAACTTTTAAAACACATGGAGAACTATTTCAATTAAAATTTGCTAGATTTATAACACCTACCATTTATCATACGAAAGGCAAGTCCAACTATACACCATGCCTCCTGTGAACCTCTTGTATTTCTATTCTGTTTGGGTTATTTTTCTCCATAATATTAGCATTAAAATTCAAAGTCTATTAGGGTATGTGTTAGTGTCAGGGATTCAGTATTTCGAATGGAAAATTTGAAAATGTATCCAATGTGTATGCAAATATGTGCTACACAAAAAACTTCCCACTCTCATTCAGAACAATGCCTTGACATTACCTTCGCCCCACATAAGACACAATTAGAGGAGAGGAGTTAGAAAATCTGTGAATACATATGTGGAATGGAAAATGCTCAGGAGTTCACAAATTTGGAGGTGGTAGAAGAGGTTCCAAAAGTAAGGGACAGGGTAAACACTCCACAAACATGAATTTCTGCCAGCCTGACATCTGGAGAAACTGCCTCTAAGGTTTGGCAATGAAATATATGCTGTTGTCAGGAGCATTAGCTTCATTTGGAGTGACACCATCAAAGCTGGGTCTTCATCTATGTGACATGGATGACATTGTTTCTTATTTTCCAATGAACATGAGGCAGCAGTGCTGAATTTTCTATTTGTATGTAACTTGTGGCCACTGGGGTCTAAGTGTCTCCCCGTGTGCACAGTAAATCCATTTGGTCATCCTCCACTATTCATGGTGTTTCTTGCTGCTGCACTGGGAGTTTGGAATTTGCTTCATGAATTACAAAGAGTTCAACAGGGACACAGTGCTGAAGTGAGTTCTGTCAATTGTGGTGGGTCGGGTTCTACAGGAGAATGCACCAACCAGGCTTCTATCCCACATTGCTTGCCCCATTGACCATAGCAACCTGATTTTGAACATTGCCCTGAAACCTCTCCATATAACAATATACTTTTACATATAAGAGTCTACTGGCTGCAAAATGTCAGTCACAATCAATTTGCAAGCCAATGGCAGATCCACATGGCCCACCACAGATGTTTTATCACCCACCTGCCAACCACTGCTCTAGGACAACTACTCAGCAGGATCCAACTTACTGGCATCTCTGTTCTACACCATTTTCATAAAACCAAGTCAATCAGGGCACTGTCTTACATACTCATGATCAGCAACAGGACATCCAAATGTTCTCCTGCCACCCGGTCATGGGAATTTCAAAAATTTTTATGGTATTTATCTAGCCAATTTTCAAGAAAGAAGTTGGAGGCACTGTGGGTTTCAATTTATTCAGGAACCATTAAATGGTGACTAAGCTCATTTCAATGAAAACTCTGGAGAATTCTCACAGGCAAGGCTTCCCAAAGAGTGGCCAAAATGTCAGATTAAGCCAGGCCCATTTAGGTCTACAATGTGAGGTCCATGTGTGTTTTGACTCTCAAAAATGGCTGCCAAGTCTTTAAGAATAAAATCATGTGATATCCTGGATGAGATTTCCTGTGATCTTTGGAAAGTCAACTTGGGCCTAGATGTCACTTTCCAAGGGCAACTCTCATGCATGGCCATCTAAAATCCCAACACAATTCATGGCAATACTTCTCTGAGATCAGTACCAGAACTCAGTCTCTAAGGGGAATCACACCAGAGTGCAAGCCCAGGTGGACCCAGTCATCTCTTCCAACCACCATTCAAATGTCCACAATTAAAACCAAAACACTCCCACATGGCCCAAATCTTCTTCCATATAGACACTCATCATAACCTGTGGCTGGAGGTTTCCATGAGGGGAGCAGCCCACGTCAGTGTCCAAAATAAGCTTCCTGCCCCTCATTTGCCTAAAGTCAGGGTGGCGTGGACACCCTTCCTGTAATCCAGGAGTGATCAAATAGGCCTTCCTTTAATACTGTTTGGCTTCTCCAACTTGAGGACTACTGACTTTGAGGTTTAGATTCTTTAAGTGAATTGGAGTCACGAGAAAAAACAAGCATCTATGGGCTAGCCTCTGCTGGGTTTTGAAGAACTTATTTGACCCAAAGGATCCCTGTTCTCACTTGATGGATTTCAGGAACCTACCAGAGGAAGGCAAGAGAGTTAATCAACAATATCTGATCTTTTTGCCATTTTGGTTTTGGATGCATGCATGGGATCTATCTTTAGATCCATCAGGTGCTGAGAATCTAAGCCACAGCCTCACACAGGGCCAAGAGACTGATTCAGACATATCCCTTTTCAAAGCAATTAAGCATGGATCCACACGTGATGACCATTCATTTGCATTTGAAAACTGTTTTCTTCAGGCTTCACAAAGTGGTGGCTTGAGGCAAAGATCTTCCTGACATTCAGGGCAACAGAACAATAGGTAAGCAAAAGGACCAAAGCAGGGTTTCTCCACTGAGACTTTCCTGGTCAACTGATATCTGAGATTTCTGAGATGCGAGCCATTCCCTTCAACTATCTAGTACATGGCCATGTCACAGATATTGGAGGTGGTACATATCTTGGACACAAAACCATGATACTATTCTGGAGTGTTGCCAGAATTGAAGGAGAAAACAGGAAATTATGAAGCTAATAGGTGTTGCCCATCTATAAGGCAAGCCTGAGTCCACTCATATATTGGGCACAATGAATGCTGGCAAGCTTTCTAGTAGACAGGAAACATCCATTGATCCATTCTCTCTTCTAATGTCTACAATCATGAACACAGTGGGATACACAGACACTCGCATTGTCAAAGGACTTACTAAAAATAGTCCACTCTAAACCAAACAAACCGCCTTTCCTACCTATTCTGAGAACATGAGCCAAAACCACAAAATCACACCCACACCCAAAAAGGCACCTCCTTCCCCCAAGTAGGTCTGTGACTCTCCGGAGTGTCCTCTGACTGGTGGGCCATACTATGTTTCCCCAAAATGACCTCTCCTGTCTCAGTTCTGGTCTGCATGGCCAACTCTGTGAAGTTGTCAAGAGCCAGTGGTGAGACACTACCTGCTTTCTCAGGAAAAGCCCCTCTTCAAAGGTTTCCTGGCATTTCGTCATCCTCACATCTGTAGGTTCCAAGAAAGACTGACTCTGTCCTTGGTAAATCCAAACATGTGAGACCACTGGGACTGGGACAGGGAGTGTCTCTGAGTGCCTGGCTTCCTGGATCCCAAGTTCAGAGAGTTTTATCACCAAGGAAGTGAGGTGAGGTCACTTTCTTCAGGATCTGAATTATGTCACTGCCTTGACAACCACTTTGCCCTAACAGTTGCTTCCAAAAGTCCCATGAGGTGGAGGCTGCCCCAGTTTTCCTGTAACACTTTCACAAGTTAGGATGTCATATCAATCATAAGCAACCCGGAACAGCTCTCCACACAGAACTGGTTTGGTCCATCTTGTATACATTAAGAAGAGAGAGAATGATTCAGACACAACCCTTCAACCCGACCAGGATGATTGCCATGGAAGATGACTTTTGCTTTTTGAGGTCTTTCATAGCTGCCTTCATCTTCACCAGGGATCATTTCTAAATGAACATTTGAGGTTCTCAGCAGGTGAAGATACCCTACATTCCTGTATTTTAATACCAACTCTGTCCCTGCTCTTCGGTAAAGTTAGTGTATGGTTAGGGTTAATTATATGTTCGATTTGGGTTAGGAATCATTCTGCAGGATGAATAAAGGGATTGGGTACCTGCGATATTTATAAGAATATATAAGTGAAATATATGTATGAAAACGGAAATCTAAGAAAGATTTGAAGCCCAGAAGGGCATTGGGCCCTTGATTGGGATACATAGTGTTGAATTACGTTCTGTACAATTGTCTCAGTTAAATCAATATACAATGGCATAGGACCGTGTACCTTGGATGATTGAATGTAGAAGAGAACATCCAGTCAAAAAGTGATAGTCGGTAGGATTAGAAAGATAGTCGGTAGGTTTAGGAAGAAGAGTGAGAATATGATTTGGAATAAAAAGCTTATTTAGCAATAGGGTTTCGTTTAGAGAGTGAATGTAAATGTCAGTACATGTGAAGAGTCATTCACAATAATGAACTGGGGAAATTATGTAGAAAAGCAAGTATCAATAGCGACATAACGAAATCAGGCAAAGTATAAATGAGTGATAGGATTAGACATTTTCAACAGGGTTGAGTTTGAATATATAATCATAGGTAAAAACAAATATGTTGTCACCAATGGGATTTACATTTGAGAGCATTAGGCAACCTGGACACGGATGTTATTAGTTATCCATGTTCACTTTCCTTTTAGGCTTTGTTACAATCATAAGTGTGACCTTTACATTTTTTTTGTTCAGAATATTACTGTGGTAAAATGTATATGTAGATCAGGTAACATGAGTATTTATTTCACTATGTCTGGGAGCAATATTTTGAAGACATATACATTAGTATTAGGGGTACAAAGAGGTGTACACTGTGTCTATGAATATAGAGATAATGCATGAATAGACGATAATATGAATAAATAATGTAACTGGTTCCACTTTAAATAATGGATTGAATTGAAATCTGAAAATATATAAGAAATCTTATATTGATATATAATCATTCATTCCAACCAGTTATATATCTAATGGTAATATTAGGATTATGGTTTATCATGAAGGGTGTTTGAGTTTTGCTTTATAAGTGATGATGTTAAACAAAAATAATGTGTTTGGAAAGAAGTCTCATGAAAAGACCAGTCAAGAAACATAGAAGAATCATGTGTTCTGAATCAGGAAGTGATTGATCGTGAAACAAATGCCTATAAATTTTCTAACTTGTGAACGAAATATATATCCTATGATGTGCATTAACTGAAGGAGTAGTAATGTACCAGTGTTGAATAAAAATGAAAGTCAAAATACACATCATGTCCCCTAAGAATATACTTGCATTGATGTTAAACTAGCTCAGTAACTGTAGAAATATTAGGTTTTGTTTGCACCTTTCACTGAATTTAGTTTTCAGTACTAGAAAACAAATATGTATTTCAGGTGGATGATTATTTCTGAGAATAATCTTGTGGAAAGTTGATTACAAATACACATATATGAATATGAATGAATTTAGGGAGTGTATAATAAGACACATATATTTCATATTTTAAAAAATCTGGAGAGTGTATATATATATATATATATATATATATATATATATATATATATATATATACACTCTCATACATACACACTCACATGCACAGATATAAAAATTAGCAATACAGGAGATCCATCATGAAGGCAGGCATGGAAAAATCAAGTCTCTGACCTCTTCAGCTGAGCGGGCATAGGGAGTCGTAAACTGTCTAAATGCTGTTTGCTCAGAATCAGTAGGCAATGTTGACCTGATGTGGATCTGGGGCGAACATTCTGGGCCCCTCAGAACACACACCGAGCCTGGATGGGCTGCATTCAACCTCCGGTTTGCCTGGTTCTCATGACTCAGCACTAAGATCCCACTGAAATAACTGTTCGGCCCTTCTGAACTTTCAGAGGTAAAAGCCAACCAAGCCTTCAAAAGCAGTGGCCACAGGATTGAAACGGCGCTTGGGAGAGACAGTCAGGACCCACCCGTTGCGTTGGTTACCTTGCAAAGGGAACAAACGGTCACCATTTGCATGGGATACCACCATAGCATAGAAATGACGTCACGGGCAGAGGAGATAACTTCATTAAAACCAGCGTGACAGGTGTGTAATCCCCTAGCCATCTCTCTCAACACAGCGGGGAAACCTTAAGGACCCCTCCCAGCTCAGCCTTAAGGGCCTCTCCCAGCTCTCCCGTGAGCACGATAGCCAGACCTAGGGAATCAGGATTGGCTCGGGACTAGCGCGTGGAATTCCCGGCTCCTGATCCCACAAGTGCTGACAATTGAGGTCTCTTACACCACGTACCGGGGGCATGGCTCCCAGAGGGCAAGAAAATTCGCTGGGGGTCCTCAGCCCCAAGCTCTACAAAACTAGGGTCTGAGGGAGGCAAACAGGGAGAGTGTGCCCAGGCATTCATGAAAACAGGGCTGCCAGGAGTAGAGTTCTGGCTTGTAACCACTATTGTGGTGAGCGTCACAGGTGAGCAAGGCATGGCTTGAGGAAGCACAAGAGAAGGCCCTAGGCACTCAGGATTGGAGATCCGCCAAGTCTGGGAGGAAGAGCTGCTGCACAGTGATTGGTTCCCACTTATTCAGAGGAGAAGCTTGGCCCAGTGCACACAGCTCCACCTACTGAAAGAGAAGTTAATTGAACTCTATGACTGCATTTATTATTATTATTTTTTTAATTTATATTTTTTTCTATTTCTTTCATTTTCATTTTTGTTGTTGTTGTTCTTTAACTTTTTTTAATGTTTTTATTTTTTTATTTTATCATTATTATTATTAATATTATTTTAAATTTTAATTTTCATCTTTTAATTATAATTATTATTTAAATTTTTTTTTATTTATTTTCTATTTTTCTTTTGTCTTTTCATTTCTTTTCAATTTTCTTATTCCCCCTTCCTTGAATTCTACCTGCCTACTCTCATTCTCTTTAGTGACTTCTTCCCTTCCCTTCTAATATCTTTCCTCCGAAGCATCAAATAAATTTATAAGAGTAAGCAGTAACTCAGCAGTCAAACAAAACAAGAAGTAACATGAGCAGCATAAAAAAACAAGGAAGAAAAGGAGTACAAACAACAATGGACAGCCTAAATATTCAGAAGGAATCATCAGAAAAATGGTCATATAAAGAACTCAAGGAATACCTTAGACAGATGGAATGGAACCTTAAAGAGGATACGAGACATCAAAAACAAACAGTGAAAGAACACATTGAAAATGAATTACATAAACAGATATAAAAAGAAATTAAGCATCTTTATTAGGAGATAGAGATTATAAAAAAATCAAACAATAATTCTAGAAATGAAGGAAATGATAAACCAAATTAAAAACTCAATTGAGAGTATCACTAACAGAGTGGAGCGAGTAGAAGACAGAATGTCAGATAATGAAGACAAAATATATCATCTTGAAAAAAGTCTAGCCAACAAAGAAATGCTGGTAAAAAGTCATGAGAAAAACATCCAAGAGATATGGGATATCATAAAAAAAAAAACTTATGAGTCATCTGGATAGAGTAAGGTACAGAGATTCAAACCAAGGGAATGAGTAACCTGCTGAATGAAATCATTACAGAAAACTTTCCAGAAATAAAAATGGAAACGGATAAAAAAAATTGTAGATGCTTACAAGACACCGAGCACAAAAAAATCACAGTAGACCAATGCCAGGAAACATTGTTATGAAGATATCCAATGTACAAAACAAAGAGAAAATATTAAAAGCTACAAGAGAAAGGAGGCAGATAACAATCAGGGGTAAACCAAAAATGTTAACAACAGATTTTTCATCACAGATGCTGAAAGTGAGAAGATCCTGGAACAACGTATTTCAAACACTTAAAAACAATGGATGACAACCAAGAAATCTGTATTCAGAAAAATTAAGTTTCAGGTAAGACAACTAAATAAAAATATTTTGTGATAAACAAAAGCTAAAAGAATTTGCAGCCAGAAAACCAGCATTGCAAAGCATCTTAAGGAAAACACTACACGAGGAAAAAATGAATATCAACAACGAAAACCATCAGTGGGAATTGCCTCAGTAATGACAGAGGGAGGGGGAAAAGCTAATCATGGATCAACAAACTAAATTTTAAAAAAAAGATAAATAATCAAAGACGGGTGGCAATACAAACCATATATCAATAGTAACTCTAATCGTTAATGGCTTAAACTCTCCAATAAAGTGACATAGGCTTGTAACGTGGATTAAAAAAAACAAATCCAACAATATGTTGCTTCCAGGAGACACATCTGAATGGAAAAGACATACACAGGCTGAAGGTGAAAGGTTGGGAAAATTTATACCATGCACACGGTCCTTGTAAGCAAGCAGGGGTGGCCATCCTCATACGGAATAAAATCGACTTCAAGACTAATTTAATCAAAAGGGATAAGGAAGGACATTATATACTGTTAAAAGAAACCATTCACCAACAAGACATAACAATTATCAATATTTACGCAGAAAATAATGGTGCTGCGACATTTATAAAACAAATTCTCCTCAATTTCAAGAATCAAATAGACCACAACACAATAATTAAGGGAGACTTCAACTCACCTCTCTCACCATTGGACAGATCCTCCAAACAAAAGTTGAATAAAAAAAATATAGAATTCAATATCACAATCAATACCCTAGACTTAACTGACATATATAGAATATATCAACCATCATCAAGTGGATATACTTTTTTCTCACCAGCACATGGATCCTTCTCAAAAATAGACCATATATTATGCCGTAGGGCAACACTCAGTAAATATAAAGGGGTGGAGATAATACCATGAATTTTTTTCTGATCACAATGGAATGAAACTGGAAACCAATGGTAAAAGAAGGAAGGAAAAATCCTACATCACATGGAAAATGAACAATATATTACTGAATGATCAATGGGTTACAGAAGACATAAAAGAGGAAATCAAAAAATTCTTAGAGATAAATGAAAATACAGACACAACATATCAGATTCAATGGGACACAATGAAACAAGATTCAAGAGGCAAATTCATCGCCTGGAGGTCATTCCTCAAAAAAAGAAAAAAAAACAAAAACAACAAATAAATGAGCTCTCACTTCATCTCAAAGCCCTAGAAAAGGAAGAGCAAAACAACAGCAAATGTAGCAGAAGGCAAGAAATAATTAAAATCAGAGCGTAAATCACGAAATTGAAACAAAAGAAACTATTAAAAAATTAACAAAACTAAAAGTTGGTTCTTCGAAAAAATAAATAAGATGGACAGACCCTTAGCCATGCTAACGAGGAGAAGAAGAGAGAGAACTCAAATTACTAACATACGGGATGAAAAAGGCAATATCACAACAGAAGCTACATAAATACGAAAGACAATTAGAAATTATTTTGAAAACCTATATTCCAATAAAATAGAAAATAGTGAAGACATCGATACATTTGTTAAGTCATATGATTTGCCTAGACGGAGTCAGGAGGATACACACAATTTAAACAGACCAATATCAATCGATGAAATAGAAGAAGCAATCAAACGACTACCAACCAAGAAAAGCCCAGGACCGGATGAGTATACAGCGGAGTTTTACAAAACCTTTAAAGAAGATTTAATACCAATACTTTTCAAGTTATTCAGGAAATAGAAAAACAGGGAGCTCTGCCAAGTTCATTCTATGAGGCCAACATCACCCTGATTCTGAAACCAGACAAAGACACCTCAATGAAAGAAAACTACAGACCAATATCTCTGATGAACCTAGATGCAAAAATTTTCATTAAAATTCTGGTGGTTTGGATACAAAGGCACATCAAAAAAATTGTGCACCATGATCAACTAGGATTCATCCCTGGGATGCAAGGAGGGTTCAATATATGGAAATCAATAAATGTTATTCACAACATCACTAGACTTAAAAATAAGAACCATAAGATCATCTTGATAGATGCAGAAAAACCATTAGACAAAGTAGAGCATTCCTTTATGTTCAAAACATTAGAAAAACTAGGGATAACAGGAACATACCTCGACATTGTAAAAGCTATCTATGTTAAGCCTCAGGCTAGCATCATTCTGAATGGAGAAAAATTGAAGGCATTCTTTCTAAAATCTGGAACAAGACAGGGATGTCCTCTATCACCACTTCTATTCAATATAGTTCTCGAAAAACTGGCCAGAGCAATTAGAAAGATGAAAGACATTAAAGACATAAAAATAGGAAAAAAAGAACTTAAATTATCACTATTTGAAGATGACATGATTCTATACATAGAAGACCCAAAAGGGTCTACAGAAAAAACTACTAGAACTAATAAATGAATTCAGCAATGTGGCAGGAAATGAAATCAACATGCATAAATCAAAGGCATTTCTGTATATCAGCGACAAAACTTCTGAAAAGAAAATGAGGAAAAACATTGCATTCACAATATCCTCATAAAAAATTAAATACTTGGGAATCAACCTAACAAAAGAGGTGAAAGATTTATACAATGCAAACTACAGAACCCTAAAAAGAGAAGTAGAATAAGATCTTAGAAGATGGAAAAATATACCCTGTTCATGGATAGGCAGAATGAACATCATCAAAATGGCGATATTACTAAAAAGTTCTCCATAGGTTTCATGAAATGCCAATCTAAATCCCAAAGGAATTTTTTGTAGAAATAAATAAACCAATCATGAAATTCATATGGAAAAATAAACGACCCAGAATAGCAAAAGCAATTCTAACCAGGAAGTGTGAATCAGGCGGTATAGCGATACCAGATTTCAAACTATATTACAGAGCAATAATAACAAAAACAGCATGGTACTGGTACCAAAACAGGCGGGTGGACCAATGGTACAGAATGGAGGACACAGAGACTAATCCAAAAAGCTACAACTATCTTATATTTGATAAAGGAGCTATAAGCATGCAATTGAGGAAGGATACCATCTTCAACCAATCGTGTTGGGAAAACTGGAAATCCACATGCAACAAAATGAAACTGAATCCCTTTCTCTCGCCATGCACAAAAGTTAACTCAAAGTGGATCAAGGAGCTAGATTCAAATCAGAGACTCTGCATTTGATAGAAGAAAAAGTTGGTTCCGATCTACATATTGTATGGTCAGGCTCCAAATTCCTTAATAGGACACCCATAGCACAAGAGTTAATAACAAGAATCAACAAATGGGAGTTACTTAAACTGAAAATTTTTTTTCTCAGAAAGAGAAACAATAAGAGAGGTAAATATGGAGCCTAGATCATGGGAACAAATTTTTACTCCTCACCCTTCAGATGGAGCCCTAATATCCAGAGTATACAAAGTATACAAAGAACTCAAATAATAAGACAATAAGATAACAAATAACCCAATGGGCCAAGGACCTGAACAGACACTTCTCAGAGGAGGACATAGAATCAATCAATAAGTACATGAAAAAATGCTCTCCATTTCTTGCAGTCAGAGAAATGCAAATCAAAACCACCCTAAAATACCATCTCAATCCAGTGAGATTGGTAGCCATTATGAAGTCAAACAACAACAAGTGCTGGCGACGATGTGGGGAAAAGGGTACTCTTGTACATTGCTGATGGGACTGAAACTGGTGCAGCCAATTTGGAAAGCAGTATGGAGATTCCTGGGAAAGCCGGGAATGGAAGCACCATTTGAACCAGCTATTGCCCTTCTCGGACTATTCCCTGAAGACCTTAAAAGAGCGTAGTACAGGGATACTGCCACATCGATGTTCATAGCAGCACAATTCACAATTGCTACACTGTGGAACCAACCCAGATTCCCTTCAATAGATGAATGGATAAAAAAAAAAAATGTTTTTTTTTTTATATACTATGGAGGATTACGCAGCACTAAAAAATGACAAAATCATGGAATTTGCAGGGAAATGCATGGCACTAGAGCAGATAATGCTTAGTGAAGCTAGCCAATCCCAAAAAACAAATACCAAATGACTTATTTGATATAATGAGAGCAACTAAGAACAGAGCAGAGAGGAAGAGCATGAAGAAAAGATTAACATTAAGCAGAGACATGAGGTGGCAGGGAAAGGGAGAGAAAAGAGAAATTGCATGGTAATGGAGGGAGACCCTTATTGTTACAAAAAAATTACATATAAGAGGTTGTGAGTGTAATGGGAAAATAAACAATAAGAGAAATGAATGACAGTAGGTAGGGTAGAGAGAGAAGATGGGAAGAGAGGGGAGGGGGGATAGTAGAGCATAGGAAAGGTAGCAGAATACAACAGTAACTAATAAGACATTATGTAAAAATATGGATGTGTAACTGATGTGATTCTGCATTCTGTATTTGGAGTAAAAATTGGAGTTCAAAACCCACTTGAATTTAATGTATGAAATATGATATGTCAAGAGCTTTGTAATGTTTTGAGCAACCAATAAAAGAAAAAAAAGTAGCAATATATATGCCAATCGAAATTCATCATGAAATATATATAATCCAAAGATCGAAAAATATTCATTTTACTGAACATGGATTTATGTATAATGTTATTCAACTAGGAAGCTCACCCGTAGGTTGAATTTTCAGTTCCAACAGCGTTTAGGAGGAGTGATCTCTTCTCACAATTTGCATCTGCCAATTCAGCCACCTCACATGTGTGTACAAGTGATATCAGGTAGGATTCTATATGTGCATATAAAAATACATGTGCTGAATAGGCTACAGAGAAAGGGAGACAGGGATTCACATATTTGTTAATTTTAAAAACACATGTAGAACTATTTCAACAAAAAAAATTGACTAGATTTAAAACTCCTACATTATATAATGCAAAAGGCAATTCCAACTATACACCATGCCTCCTCTGAACTGTTTGTATTTCTATTCTTTTTGGGTTATTTTTCACCATCATTTTAGGATTATTAGTCAGAGACTAGTAGGGTACGGGTTAGTGTCAGGGGTTAAGTATTTCAAATGGAAAATTGGAAAATGAATCCAATGTGTATGTAAATATGTGCTACACAAAAATCTTCCCACTCACATCCAGAGCAATGCCTTGACAATACCTTTGCCCCAAGTAAGACACAATTAGAGTAGAAAAGTGTAAAAATCTAGGAATACATATATGGAATGGAATATGCTCGGGAGTTCACAACCTTGGAGGTGGTAGAGGAGTTTCCAAAAGGAAAGGAAAGGATAAACACTCCACAAACAAGGAGCTCTGCTGGCCTAAGAATTCTTGGGAAATGGCCTCTGAGGTTGGGATCCTGAAATATATGTTGCTGTCATGAGCTTTAGCTTCCTTTGTAGTGAGACCATCAAAGCTGGGTCTGCATCTATGTTACCGGGAAGAGATGGTTTCTTATATTCCAATGAACATGAGGCAGCAGTGCTCAATTCTCTCTTTGTAGGTAAACTGTGGCCACTGGAGGCTAAGTGTCTCCCAGTGGGGACTGTGAAGACATTTGGTCATCCTCCACTTTTCATGGTGTTTTTTGCTGCTGCACTGGGAATTTGGTATTTGCTTCACAAAATATAAGAAGTTCATCTGGGATACAGTGCTGGAGGGAGTTCTGTCACTTGTGGTGGGTCAGGGTCTGCAGGAGAATGCACCAACCAGGCTTCTATCACACAGAGCTTGCCCCAATAACCATAGCAACCTTATTCTGAACATTGCCCTTAAAACTCTCGATATAACAGGATGCCTTTACATATAAGGGTCTCATGTCTGCACTATATCAGTCACAAGCCATTTGGAAGCCAGTGGCAGATCCACATAGCCCCTCCATGATGTTTTATCACACTCCTTCCCACCACTGTTCTAGGCGCACTACTCAGAAGGCTCCAAATTACTGGCATCTCGTGTTCTACATCATTTTCATGAAACCCAGTCAAACAAGGCACTGTCTGGTATACACATGATAAGCAACAGGACATCAAATTTTCTGCAGTTCCACCTGGTCATGGGAATTTCAAAAATTTCATGGTATTTATTTAGCAATTTTTCAAAAATGAAGTTAGAGGCACTGTGCGTCTCAATTCATTCAGGAACCATTAAGTGTTGAGAAAGTTCATTTCAATGAAAGCTCTAGAGAACTCTCACAGTCAAGGCTTCTCAAAGAATTACCAAATGGTCACATAAAGCCAGGCCAATTGACGTCTACAATGTAAGGTCCATGTGTGTTTTGACTCTCATCTATGGCTGCCATGTCTTTCATAATAAAATCATGTGATATCCTGCCTGAGATTCCCAGGCCTCTGTGGAAAGTCACCCTGGGCATAGATCTCAGTTTCCAAGAGTGAGTCTTATGTGTGTCCTCCTAAAATCCCAACACAATTCATGGCAATACTTCTCTGAGGTCAATTCCAGAATGCAGTCTCTAAGGGGAATCACACCAGAGTTCAAGCCCAGGTGGATCCAGTCATCCCTTCCAACCGCCACAAAAATTACCACAATTAAAATCAAAACACTCCCACAGGCCCATCATCTTCTTCCATGTAGACACTCCTCATAACCTCTAGCTGGAGGTTTCTATGAGCCCAAGGTAGTGTCCAAAATAAGCTCACTTGCCCCTTATTTGCCTAAAATCATGGTGGCCTGGACACTCTTCCTGTGAACCAGGAGTGATCAAATATTCCTGCTGTTAAAGTGTTCCACTTCTCCAATTTCAGCCTACTGGCTGTAGGGTATAATTCTTTATGTGATTTGGAGTCATGAGAAAACCCAAGCACATATGGGGTAGCCTCTGCACGGATTTCAAGAACTCATTTGACCCAAATGATCCCTATTCTCACTTGATGGAGTTCAGGAACCTAAAACAAGAAGGCAAAAATATTCATCCACAATGACTGCTCTTTTGGACATTTTAGTTTTGAAAGCACATGGGATCTTTCTTTAAATCCATCAGGTGCTGAGAATCTAAGACACAACCTCATACAAGGACAAGAGGCTGATTCAGACACATCCCATTCCAAAGCAATTAAGCAAAGAGCCACAGGTGGTGTCCATTCATTTCCATATGAAAACAGTGTTCTTCAGGCTACACAAAGGGGTGGCCTGAGGCAAAGACCTTTCTGACATTCAGGGTAATAGAAATAGATTTAAGCAAATGGCCCAAAGAAGGGTTTCTCCACTGAGACTTTACTGGTCACACTGATATCTGAGTTTTCTGAGATGCTCTCATTCCCTTCAGCTATCCAGAACATGGCCATGTCACAGAGCCTTGTGGTGTTACATATCTGGGAAACAAAACCATGAGTCTATTCTGGAGAGTGGCCAGAATTCACGAAGAAAAGTGGAACTTTAGAAGATAATAGATGTTGCCCATCCATAAGGCAAGCTGCAGTCCATTCATCAATTGTGCAGTATGAATCGCGGAAGCTTTCAACTAGAGACAACACATCCATTGATGCATTCTGTTTTCTAATGTCTACAACCATGGATACAGTGGGATACACAGACATAGAAACACTCACAATGTCAAACGACTTACTAGAAACAGTCCACTCCAAACCAAACAAACCACCTTTCCTACCTATTCTCAGAACATGAGAAAAAACCACAAACTCACACCTACAACGGCAAAGGCACTTTCTTCCCCTAAATAGGTCTGTGACTATCCGAAGTGTCTTCTGACTGGTGGGCCATATTATGTTCCCCCAAAATGGCCTGTCCTTTTTCACATCTGGTCTCCTTGTCCAACTCTGTGAAGTTGTAAGGAGCCAGCGGTGAGCCACTACCTGCTTTCTCAGGAAAGGCCCCTCTTCAGAGCTCTGCTGGCATTTGGCCATCCTCATATCAGCAGGTACCAAGAAAGACTGACTATGTCTTTGGGAAAAGCAAACAAGTTAGCCCACTGGGTCTGGAGTGGGACTGGCTCTTGGTGCCTGGCTTCCTTGATCCCAAGTTCAGAGAATTCCATCACCAAGGAAGTGAAGTGAGGTCACTTCTTTCAGGAACTGAATATGGTCACTGCCTTGGTAACCACTTTGTCCTAACAGTTGCTTCCAATGTTCCCATGAGATAGAGGCTGCCCCAACATCCTGTGACACATTCAGAAGTTAGAATGATATATCAACCATAGGCACCCTGGAACAGCTCTCCACAGAGGCCTGGTTTGGTCCATCTTCTCTACATTAAGAAGAGAGAGGCTGACTCAGACACATCAATTCATCCTGACCAGGTTGTTTGCCATGGAAGATGACTATTGCTCTCTCAGGTCCTACATAGCTGCCTACATATTCTCCAAGGATCATTTCTTCATGGATCTTTGAGGTTCTCAGCAGGTGGAAGATCTTCTACATTCCTATATTGTAAGACCCACTCTGTCGCTGCTCTTAAGTTAGTTATATTGAGGTAACAGTGTATGGTTAGGGTTAATAACATGTTCGATTTGGGTTACGAATCATTCTGCAGGATGAATAATGGTATTGGCAACCTGTGATATTTACAAGAGTATTCATGTGAAATATAAGTATGAAAGCAGAAATCTAGGTAAGATTTGAAGCCCAGAAGGGCATTGGGGACTTGAGTGGGATACCTAACTTTGAGTAATGTGCTGCACAGATGTCTCAGATAAATCAATATACATCGGACCTTGTACCTTGGATGATTGAATGCTGAAGAGAACATCCAGTCAAAAACCGATATTCGGTAGGATTAGGAAGGAAGTTGGTAGGTTTAGAAAGAAGAGTGAGTATAGGATTTGGACCAAAAGTTCTTCAGCAATAGGGTTTCGGGTAGAGAGTGTATGTAAATGTCAGCACATGTGAAGAGTCAGTCACAATGATGAACTGGGGAAAACATGTAGGAAAGCAGATATCAATAGAGATATTAGGAAATCAAGCAAAGTATAAAGTGTGTGATAGGGTTAGACATTTTCAACAGGTTTGAATTTGAATATATAATCTTAGGAAGAAACAAATATGTAGTCACCAATAGGATTGATATTTGAGAGCATTAGGCAACCTGCACATGGATGTTTTTAGTAATGCATGCTATCTTTCCATTTAGGCTTTGGTACAATTGTAAGTGTGATCTTTGCTTTTTGTGTCCGGAATATTTCTGTGATAAAATGTGTATGTAGATCAGGTGACATGAGTACTTCTTCCACCATTTCTGAGAGCAATATTTTGAAGATTTATAAATTAGTATGGGGGTAGAAATAGGTGTACCCTGCTTCTATTAATATAGACATAATGCATGAATAGACCATACTGTGAATAAATAATATAACTGGATCCACTTTAAATAATGGATTGAATGGATATCTGAAAATATATAAGAAATGTTATATTGATATACAATCATTAATTCCAACCAGTTATATATCTAATGATTATCTTATGGTTATGGTTAATCATGAAGGGTGTGTGGGTTTTTCTTCAAAATTGATTATGGAAATCGAAAACAATATATTTGGAAAAAAAATTCTCATGAATAGACCAGTCAAGAAACATAGAGAAATACATGTGTTCTGGAGCAGGAAGTGACTAAAAGTGAAACAAATGCCTATAAATTTGCTAACTAGTGAATGAAATATATATCCTATGATGTGCATAAACTGGAGAAATAGTAATGTACCAGTGTGGAATAAAAATTAACGTCAAAATACACATCATGTCCCATAGGAACCAACATGCATTGATGTTAAACTGGGTCAGTTAATGCAGACATATTAGAATTTGTATGCACCTTTCACTGAAGTTAGCTCTCAGTACTAGGAAACAACTATGTATTTCATGTGTATGAGTATTTCTAAGAATAATCTTGTGAAAAGTTGATTATTAATCCACATCCATGAACATGAATAAATTTATGAATTTAGGGAGTGTATATAAGACACATATTTTTCATATTTTTAAAAATCTGGACAGTATATATATATATATATATATATATATATATATATATATATATATATATATATATACACACATATATGGACACACACACACACACAAACACAGAAATTAAAAAGTAGCAATATATATGCCAATCGAAATTCATCATGAAATATATATCATAAAGATGCAAAAACATTCATTTTACTGAACATGGGTTTATGTATAATGTTGTTCCACTGGGAAGCTCACCCATAGGTTGAATTTTCAGTTCTAACAGCGTTTAGGACGAGTGATCACTTCTCACAATTTGT